>NC_137471.1:70182484-70545452 GCF_964235325.1 Thermobia domestica | reverse complement strand
GAAACGAGGTAAACCACCCAAATTTATCATAATACATGTTAGGGTCCAGTACTATAATACCAAATATATAAAATGAGCAATTTCTAAAATTTAAGGGATGGGCCAAGGTACCCCTAACAAATTTTAAAGGGGTGCACAAATGTACCTATGTCTTATGATAGGGAATAGACTCCTATACATAACCATATAAACATATAAGGTAATAGGACCTCATCCAAGAGATAAATTGGGTCAAAATGTCAAACACGTGGTACAACGTATTGCTTACGTTTATATTTTGGCAATTTCGTACCCATGAAAGTGGACGATGTGGACCATCCAAATTTATCATAATACATATTAAGGTCCTGTACTATAATACCGAATGCTTAAATCAAAAAAATTCCAAAATTTAAGGGGCGGGCCAAGGTACGTACCTCTCCTAAAATTGAAAGGGATGCACCAATGTACCTATGTCTTATGATAGGAAATGAACACCTATACATTACAATATAACCATATAAGGTAATAGGACCTCATCCAAGGAGATAAATTAGGTCAAAAACCAAACACGTGGTACAACGTATTGCTTACGTTTATATTTTGGCAATTTTGTACCCCTAAAAAGGGAACGAGGTGGACCATCCAAATTTATAGTGATCCATATTAGGGTCCTATACTGTAATACCAAATGTTTAAATTGAACAATTTCCAAAATTAAAGGGGTGGGCCATTGTACCCCTCCCGGGGGTGCAAAATGTACCTATGTCTTATGATAGGAAATGGACCCCTATACATGACCATATAACCATATAAGGTAATAGGACCTCATCCAAGGGAATAAATTAAATCAAAAACCAAACACGTGGTTGTACCTAAATTTGGCAATTTCGTACCCATGAAAGGGAACGAGATGGACCATCCAAATTTATCATGATACATAATGAGGTCCTGTACTATAATACCAAATGCTTAAATTGGAGAATTTCTGAAATTGAAGGGGTGGGCCAAGGTACGTACCTCTCCTAAAATTGAAAGGGATGCACCAATGTACCTATGTCTTATGATAGGAAATGAACACCTATACATTACAATATAACCATATAAGGTAATAGGACCTCATCCAAGGAGATAAATTAGGTCAAAAACCAAACACGTGGTACAACGTATTGCTTACGTTTATATTTTGGCAATTTTGTACCCCTAAAAAGGGAACGAGGTGGACCATCCAAATTTATAGTGATCCATATTAGGGTCCTATACTGTAATACCAAATGTTTAAATTGAACAATTTCCAAAATTAAAGGGGTGGGCCAAAGTACCCCTCCCAAATTTTTAAAGGAGTGCACAAATGTACCTATGTCTTATGATAGGGAATAGACCCCTATACATAACCATATAACCATATAAGGTAATAGAACCTCATCCAAGAGGTTAAATTGGGCCAAAAGACCAAACACGTGGTACAACGTATTGCTTACGTTTATATTTTGACAATTTTGTACCCCTAGAAGGAAACGAGGTGGACCATCCAAATTTATCATAATACATGTTAGGATTCGGTACTATAATACCAAATGTTTAAATTGGTCAATTTCCAAAATTTAAGGGGTGGGCCATGGTACCCCTCCCAAATTTTTCAAGGGGTGCATTAATATACCCATGTCTTATGAAAGGTAATGGACCCTGTATACGCCCATATAACTATATAGGGTAATAACACCTCATCCAAGGGGATAAATTAGGTCAAAAACCCCCGAAATTTGAATTTTTGGCAATTTTTTACCCCTAAAAGGGAATGAGGTGGACCACCCAAATTTATCATAATACATATTAGGGTCCTGTACTATAATACCCAATGTTGAAATTGGGCAATTTCCAAAATTGAAGGGGTGGGCCAAGGTACCCCTTCCAAAAATTTCAAGGGGTGCATTAATATACCCATGTCTTATGATAGGTAATGAACCCCTGTATACGCCCATATAACCATATAGGGTAATAACACCTCATCCAAGGGGATAAATTAGGTCAAAAACCTCCGAAATGTGAATTTTTGGCAATTTTTTTACCCATGAAAGGGAACGACATTGACCCCCAATACTGATAGAGGTACATACTGTGGTCCTAGGCTACCATACCGAATTTTTAGATTTGGCAATTTCCAAAATTTAAGGGGTGGGCCAAGGTACCCCTCCCAAATTTTTCAAGGGGTGCATTAATATACCCATGTCTTATGAAAGGGAATGGACCCCTGTATACGCCCATATAACCATATAGGGTAATAACACCTCATCCAAGGGGATAAATTAGGTCAAAAACCCCCGAAATTTGACTTTTTGGCAATTTTTTACCCATGAAAGGGAACGACATAGACACCCAATACTGATAGAGGTACATACTATGGTCCTAGGCTACCATACCAAATTTTTAGATTTGGCAATTTCCAAAATTTAAGGGGGGTGGTCCTATGTACCCCTGCCAAAATTTAGGGGGTGGGCCATGGTACCCCTGCCAAAATTTAGAGGGGGTGGTCCTATGTACCCCTAGGTCATTGACCCCGGCCAGGGACCATGGGTCCTGAGGCAGGGACCCAGGGGCCAAAAAGTTCGGCAAAGTGCAGCGAATGCTACTAGAAATTTCCACAGAACCTACGAATATTAGCAGAAGAAATACTTAGACCGCATATATTAAGTGTATCTATCTATGGAATACCTTTCATGCAAAGCAGACATGAGCAAGACATGTAAACTGCGGGTAATTGCCTAGGGAGGCCTGCTCTTATAGTAATGTTGTTTGTGAGAGCTGAACGAGAGGCTGATTTTCCATTACATATGTATGCTGTGAAGCAAATGATTCCATACTTTTTTGCAGCATGACATTTCAACTATGCTACATATTGCCTTTATTATTACTCCTCGATGTGCAACATTGATAGTAATGTATTGGAAAAGTTTTTAAAAGGAGAACATGTTGCACGACACAGATGAGGTATATGCAATGCTATTTGGAATGGCATGTTTATTGAAACTACCTTCATGAGGCACGGGAAGAGTCATAGAGAGCTTATTGGTATTACTCTAAACGGAAACATGGTTGCAACTTGGGCACTAAGTCTTCACATTTGCACTCAGCTGCAGAAAAAACATTGAAGAACTACGAAATGATAAAGACCTCCAATTGCTTTTTCTATATCACAAAGAAGAAAGTGAACCCAGAAAGAAAAAGGACAATGAAGACAGAAAAAGAACTCGAGAAAAACTATTTCAGTGCATTGATTCCTGAAATTAACAATATCGTAGCTGGACGAGTTGCAGCTGCATATGTAAACGTTCGTGATGCTGTAGCAATAGGAGAAAAGCAAATGATTGAATTCCAAAAATCATGGCCAGAAGGTTTTCACAGACCCATCTCAATGAAAATCAAAACCATGGCCTCAATGAAAAAAATGCAACCATTGACGGGGTTTCTGTTTATGACGCCGATGTCATATACCAACGTGTGATTGGTTTGTTGTGTCTGTCCTTAAGCATGAACTAGCACCACTTCCAACTGCAATATTTAATGATGATGGCTCTATGAGATTCACATCTAAAGCAGTTTTAAAATGAAGTTTAGCAGTGGAACTCTCTAATCGTGTTCGAGCTCGTCCCAGTGCTTATGTAATAGACGGTTCTGCAATTCTCTGGGCCATCAAATGGAACTGTTTGAGATTTTGTGTAAAAGTATGTAGAATATATCAACGATCGCCTACAAACTGCTGATGTATATCTTGTATTTGATAGATACAATGAGAATAGCATTAAAAGTTGCACACGGCACAACGATGTGTAAAAGTCAGCAGAGAGTATCAACTGAGAATGAATACTGCCCTTCCACCACAAGAAGTTATTCTTACAGTTTCTGAAAACTAGATTCAAGAAATTCAACACATATGCAACTACTTTTGTGAATGTGTGAAGTCTTTCCCTATTCTTCAGAAGTTGATAGTCACTGGGCCTGATATTACCAATATCGATGTAACTCCAGATGGAACATTTCCACTTCCAGGTCTGAGTAATGAAAATGAGGAAGCAGACGTTATTCTTGTTCATCCAGCTATGCTATTTGCTAGAACGTTTGCTTCTGATATCACGGATATTTTCCGATGACAGAAATGTATTTCTTCTCCTCCTCTATCATTATGCTGAAATTGTTGAAGGTAGTTAAGTCTTTATGGAATCTGTGATCAGCCAAAGGACAGCGATTCATATTTTAGCCTCAAAGGAAAAGGCGTTAGATATCGTTAAACATTTGCTAGCAGCTCACGCATTAACAGGATGCGACACTATTGAGAGTATTTATGGAATAGGAAAGAAAAATGCACTTCTCGTTTTAAAAAAAGGGATACAAATTGCAAAATCTAGGAAATCCTGCCGCAGAACTCAACACAGTCATGCAAGAAGCTTCAGAATTTATTATAGCATGCTATGGGCTTGAGCATCAGAAGAACATGGCTCAGATACGGTACTCCGTGTGGGCCAAGAAAGTAGGAAGTTCAAGGATGACATCTTTACATTTAAGATCTATTCACCAACCCAAGAAGTTTTCCTTGAACACAACAAAAGAGCCCCCTTACAATGTGCTATCTGGAAGAATGCAATGCAAAAAAGACCTCCAGATATAAATAATTTCTTGGTTCCAGTTATGCTTAAAGATACTTCAGCTGTAGCTTCAGATGATGTTTTACGAATGTTTCGCTGTTTATGTTCAAAAGAAACGAAGTGGTTTACTGCTAAATGTAGTTGCTCTGCAAACAAGCTAGGATGTACAATGTTCTGTGCATGTGGCAGTAGTGATGAATGTGACAATCCACTCACGAGAACAGTGGAAGACAATTTGGGTGATTCTGATGAAGAAAATGATAGTGAACAAAAATAGTTCATTGTACATGAAACGAATACATAGAAAGTTCTGATAGTGTAATTTTTACATTCTGTGTTTTATTGTTTAACAATAATATTTAAAAAAAAGTCAACTTCATACTTCTGGAAGGAATATGAAATGAAAGGACGCTATCACGTTAAGGTTAATTGCTGTATATGAGATCTTAAACTAGGTTGGTACATTTAACAGTGAGATTTAGATATTTCCATAAAGGTTCTTATTTTTGACCCAATCGCATCACTTAAATTTATGTAGTATTGCTATAGTCTGAACGTACTTTTCTTTTTTCTTCCGTGCGTAAGTATACCCATATTTTTCCTTTACTCCTCCATTCAAAATCCCTAAAAGTAAATAAAGAAATAAAAGTAAACTTTTATTTTGAACCTGGCAACACTGCTGGCAGTTACTGTAATTTTTTTAAAAAAAATTGGGAATGGCTTTAATATTAATAATAATGTTATTCCCTACGTTCGGAATTTGCTTGTTCTAGGATAAATGGTTCCCGAGATATTGAAGGAAATGTCTATGAACAGTAGCGTAGCGTGAATCTAATGAGGACTTTGATGTCAGGAGCCCGTACCTCAATTTGCCCAACAATGACGGAGTGGTACCCGACAGATTCTTGCTTAGCATACTCAAATCAGTAAGATACAGCAAAGGAACTTTGAACGTACGACAATTCAGGTTCAAAAGTAAATAAAATAATAAATGTTAACATTTAGTTTTGAACCTGGCAACACTGCTGGCATATATTGTATTCTTTCAAACTGAAGATGGGGTAATGTTAAGGACATTGATATTCACTTACGTACCCAATTTGTCTGTTCTAGGATAAATGGTTCCCGAAATATTGAAGGAAATATCTAAAAATAGTGGCTAGCATGATCTAATGAGACCCCCAATTTCAGGTGCCCGTACCTCAATTTGCCCAACAATGACAGATTCTTGTTTAGCACACTCAAATCAGTAAGAAACAGAAAAAAAAAACACTTTGGGCGTACGACAATTCCAGGTTCAATGGTCTGGCTACCAGACTAAAAGTGCAAACTTGTCACTGCTCTTCATCTCTTTAACCACAAACTTGTCCTATTGCTCAATTTTTATTACTTTTTATGCAATTTCGTAGACACTGCATAAATCTTATAACTTTGCCGAAACCTTTTTATTAATCCAAAAACTCGATTGAAAATTGTGACCTCTACAGAGGAAAATTGCTGAACTTTCCGAAAACTTTTCAGTGTTAAATACAGTAAAAATCTACTTAGAAATTGGTTTTCGTTTAGTCCATTGCAATTGTCAAAGAAAACCATAATTTCAGTGAAATTGACAGGAGTATCTTTTAGGTAATCGTATAAAATTCGTTCAAACTGTTTCTACTCTCCCTTTTATGGTATACGTATAACGTTTTAGCGTTTTATGTTACATAAAAACATTAACTGTAAACTTACGGAGATAGAATACACACTTCTCCTCCATATACACATGCTCCTCCATAGACATTTTGGGCAAGAAAATATTTTATGCTGTCATCACTGTGGCAAACCATTATTTGTCAAAGGGTATTCGTCCAGACTAATGCCATTTAATAAAAATCATATCTTAATTGCTAATAGACAGCCATACAAAATGCTAGCTATGCTAATACAACAATTCTCTCAAGCCATTTCGGCAACTTTAGGAAAGTAGTTTTGAAAATGTTAAAAAGAAGTGAGTGTGCCATAAAATTGGAGTGATGTCCTTTTGTCCAAACTTAATTCATTGTCAGTATAGTACAGTGGCGTATTTACGATTTTGTTTCGGGAGGGGCTTTGCTAACTTTCGGGGGGGGGGGGGCTTTGCCTGGAAATGTGAAAATTCTGCAAGATATTTCATTTATTTTACTATACTAAGTAAGATTTCGGGGGGCTTAAGCCCGGAAGCCACCCCCCTAAATACGCCACTGGTATAGTATATCATTTGGAAAAGGAGTCACAGTTCCGTTATATTCCATAAATAAATAAATAGTCCTTGTCATCTTTGTCATTCTCCCTCAGTATCCATTTTTGCCCATAAGAAATTTTGTTGGTTACAGGTCTGTCACGCAATCATAATACAATATCAATTTCGAATTTTTTTTTTTTTTTATCTCAAACACAGTGTATCGTTTTAATTACTGTAGCATGTACACATTTTACAAATGTAATATGAAAAAGAATTAGCTCAGATCCCAAAGGTGCTAAGTCATATTTTCATTATCTTTTTCTTGAAATGTCACACTTTTGAACCGGATTCCGTGAGGTCACGGGATAATTTTCTTCCCTGGAAATAGCACAGGAAATAGTATCTTATGTTGTAGCTAACGCATAACTCTATTTTATAGTGCAATACTTATAATATGTGCCATTTCGTTACGCATTGGTTAAGGTAATGAACTAATGCTTATACTGACTTCCGGGTAGTGATCCACCTTAAAAGAATCATCTAGTTTGGTTGTGTATTAAAAACTGTTACTTTACAGGTCCTACACAGTAAATTTTATTTTCATTATATTAAAATTTCTTTGGACCTACCTTACTGAAGCAAGAGGTAAATGTCGCTTGTGTAGGAGTCCACCATCTAAGCAGAATATATCAACAACAAATGTATTTGACGTCACATGGCCTAAATATGGAGCATTCATTAGGGATCCCCAGAGCAATGAATGAGTTTTCATCTGTTGTTGGAATTGGACAACCTTCTGTGAAAATATGATATATATATTTTTATTACATAAATATAATTATATAATAGAATTTTAAAATAATTACTGGTATTCCAGTTTTTCACATTAAATGTTCTTCTAGGACTTTGACACTATTAAATAGATGAATTCTTCAACTATAAGACACTGCTAGACAGTCATATAATTCCTTGACATAACTCTAGTAGAAACGAACATAATGTTTCAGACTGTTTGGCACATGACTTACATATCTGATGATAAACACAACTGGTAAACTTGCTTCCCGATGGGAATGTGTACATGCCAATCAGTAAGTCAATTATGGCAGTATTAAGAACTAGGTACTATACTATACTAGGTACTGTAAGAGAAAGTTATACATTTTCATACCAAGTTTACATATTAAGTAAGATCTATACATAGATAAAGCAATTTTAAATACGAAAGGAAACCGGAGAAGTAATTTGTTCCAGTAACTTTATCTACGTACGTAGAAGTCAAAATGTAGAAAGAATATAGCTGGACTTTTCATTATGTTTACAACACGCTTTTCATTGCTGACATGTTTTCAACTGTAGACCGTAAAGTGAGCCATGACATACCAAGGGCGTATTATTTCAGACGAAATAAAAGCAACAATCAAAGGCACCCGGAGTATCTTCAAAAGGATCTCAGCATCTTTTTTCCTATTACGGTGAAAATGAAAGGTTGAGAACCAGAGCGGTACAGTATCTTCACTTGCAATCAGAAATGAGATAATATTATCCTCACATAAGTCTGTCTACCTTTCTAGAATGTCTGAATTTTGTATAGGAATATCCGTAAATATATGGCATTTCCAATTCCAAGATACACGATTACATACATATTTAAATTCATAATACGTTATAGAATCAGTTACGTGTATTGCCCTATTTTATTCTGCTTCAGTTACAGGGACCTAAGACTTTTTAAAATTTAATGTGCTCTGGAATGACAGAAAAATAGCGCCATCATATTTTGATTTATGCCCCTGCCCCTCGGATTTATGCAAATTTTCTTAGAGACAGCCAGGTCGACAATAATACTTATCTTTACTACAAGCTGTTAAATACACACATAACAAACAGCAGAGTGTTTCAAATGATTAACCATATTAAATGAATATGAATCACTAAGGTACGTATTTACATTACTCATATAAGCTCATGCTGTCTCAAGCTATTCTAAAGAGCAGACAATTCGTAGTGTTTACGTGCTTACAAACAGGGCTGGTTCTACCGTATATGTGCAGCACTTGCATTTGCACTGAGTGGCAAGTTTTGAAGGGCAGCGAAAAGTATACGAAATTTAAAGTACATATTTGTAGTTGAAAGCCTATTCCTGACAGACACACTGTAACTTTGTACATTCTCATCGACGTCCAACTCTTCTTATTAGTAGAGTATTATTATTATTCGATGAATCTTATGTTTTCATTAGTGCTACTATAATTATGATAGGATGATGTACATAAAAAAATGTGTTCTTTCTAAAGAACAGGAGCTGCAGATGATACTATTGCACGTGCCTGAGCCCTCCTTGCTTACAAATATTTGAAGAAAGAGGACAGTGTCCAAGAATTAATCCATTTTCAAAACCCTGAAAGTAAATCCTAACTTTGATACATTCAAGTGTTCACGCTTCATTAGTAAATAAAATAAAATGAAATAAAACAATGAAACAATTTAAATGAGATAACACTCGAAGCCAGAAAAATTAGGAAAGTCTTGGAAGTAACTAGCTTCGTGAGTGAATCAAACAAACCACGTGCCTGCTATGTTTATTAGCTGTAGGTGACAACTGATACGTAGTGGCGAAGAAAACAAAAATTACACTTAGATGAACTTAGAATTTTATAAACAGGTATGAATGGAACCTCTCTTAGCGACGTATGTTAAAAATAAGCCTCCTCAGACAATCAGACTGGTGAGGAGACGTTCCAGAAATTAATATTTTTATTACCAACTTAATAACGGAAACTATGTACTTTCTTAAACTTTGTTAGCTTTGTTACATCTAACCTGAGTTACTGCCCGCAAAAAGTTACATATTTTAAAAGTATATTATAAAGAAACGTTATAATAATACAGACGTTATCTTATTACAAATACTTGATTCTTACCCTCTTATTTACAATAGAATAGTCAAATTCAATAAGTAGAGCCATAATGTGATAAAACGTCTGTGATGATTCCAAAAATTCCTCTACTGCATTTGAATTATTCAAGTAAGCCTGTATTTCTTCTATAACCTCAATGACCCGTTCACCTTCACCAGGGTAGAGGAAAGTTCGATTTTCTAAGTAATTCATCAAAGTTGTTAGAGTGGACATTCCAGTTGTGTTTTGGTACCCTAACATCAGATTTCGAAACTGAAAATAAGAATAGAATAGCATAGTTATTATTAGATCAGAACAATCTTCAATTATGCAAAACTATATCACAAAGCTAAGTTTCAAAATGGAAATCATATTGAACGAAGTTAAATATTTAAATCAACATTTAATTTCGCAGCCAAGTAAAAAAAAAAGCGTTCTTTTCCTCTTCTTGGTATGTAATACCATTTACAATACGATTCTGTGTTTCTGTTGATGGTCTTTAAAATTTGGAATTTTTTTTTTTTTTTTTACACATCCTGTAAATAAAGAGAACGAAATTATATCGCAAAGCTTTAAGAATATACAACTGATATTTAAACGCGAAATTAAATATGTATGTAGTGTGTGGAAAAGGTTTCCATAGTGTTTAACAGGCCCGTATCCAGGGGGGGTCTAGGAGGGCCCGCCCCCCTAAATTTTCGCTGGCCCCACTAAAATTTTCACGGTAGGCTTGCAAATGCACTATAATATGGTGATGTACTATAAATGGTTGGATCGGGCCCCCCTAACTTCATCCGCCCCCCCTACATTTTTGGGCTGGCTATCGGCCTGGTGTTTAATATACGGCAGCTTCATTGATTTTAGCTAATCGAATTATTTTTATCAATAACAGTTTAAGTAAACCGTACCAAGTTTTCCTTTCTCATATATAACCATGAATTGTTTTATTTTATTAAAATGCAGTTCAATTTATTTCTTTATTAGATTTTGAATTAATAAGAGCATAATTTAAGTAGTGTTCTAAGCATGGGACATAAAACTGAAATATTTTATTTTTCATTTATAATATTGAGAATTGTTTTCAACTTTTACATGTTTAAAGAATTTATATCAATGCCGCATTTACAAAAGCTCTCCACTGACATCTATCCTTAGCCAAATGATTTCAGTTTCTACTTTGTATTTCTATTTCTAAACTTTCTTTAAAATGTTAATTCAAGTTTAACTTACAACTTTTCAAACCTTCAACTTGAAGCAGCTTTTACATTGCCACACAACAATATGTATTTTGCTTGTCTCATTTCCTTCTACGTAACAGTCTCACGACAAATCGTTATTTCGAAAGCTCTTGAGTTTCAACGCGTTTTTAATTATTGTAGATATGATTTTTTTCGAGTGTGTTTTGCTAAATCAATAACGCCACTAAAATACGGTCGTTAAGAGTTGGAAACGAGAAAAAGAATTGAATTAATCCTTAGCACTCCTCGTGAATATCAGAACAAAACGCACTTTAAATATTTTAAGTGTGAATGATTTAAAAAAAAGTTTCGGTTTCAGAATGTTAAGAACACTACATTATATTTTAAGTTGATCTACTAAAGTTTGGAAATATTTTCCTCACTTTAATTACAAATTCTGTTAGGTATAAAACACACTACCTCCTGATGCCCTAGATCTGGAGTTCCTTGCAGACTATCAAATTCATAACCACCTGCCGCTCCACTTTCCATCCTATGTTGCACAATAAATCCATCCACAACTAACATGGTCTCTCATTGTCTTCATCAATGGCTAGAGTAGCCCTTAGGCGAGAAGATAGCGTCATTCGTCAAGTAACCTTTCCCTGTGTTATGATCATGCACCTCGCCTTACCTATCATCCTCATCTCTAAAGTATATAAACTTATATAATGACACCTACGTCACATCATGTATTGACTCACTCTATGCTCAATCTTAACGTTCATGTAGGTATATGTCCTGAAATTGTTATATTACTCTTACTCTGCCTGATGTTAAGGCATGCAAAGATCCTTAAGTTTCTGATAATTCTTCTTCTAGCTTAATAAAGAACTCTGAGACCCTCTCAAAATTCTTCACATTCAAAATTCGTTCATTTCAGTTCCCTAAGAGAGGGCGTAACCCTCTAATAAGATTCTAGCCGGATCGGCTAGTCACTTACAAAAATATTTATAAACTTAGATATAGTTTTAGATAAGTTTAGTCATTTTTACGTAGACTCTGTGCATCATTTAGCTATTTTCTGAAGGAGGGGTGTACCCACGGGAGTCTACTAGGTCCAAACCCACCCGTAAAGCTTCCTAACTCAACATACACTTGAACACTTTCTCTATAAAACTATACTTGTTTAATAGGGAAATGATTGAGGTAGCATAAAAAATTAATCTTACACTTCATCGAAACTTTTTCTCTTATAAAAACAATCTAGTTTTATATTTTTATTCTGAAAATATAGATGGAAATGTTTTATAATCATTTATCGTCTTTTCAGGTGCAGAATAACGCCCGTTTAATACTACATAGACAGTGGCGTATTTAGGGGGGTGGCTTCTGGGCTTAAGCCCCCCCCGAAATCTTCCTTAGTATAGTAAAGTAAACGAAATATCTTGCAGAATTTTCACATTTCCAGGCAAAGCCCCCCCGAAAGTTAGCAAAGCCCCTCCCGTAACAAAATCGTAAATACGTCAGTGTACATAGACGTAGGGGCTTGTAGTATTGGACTCACCCCCAAAGCTTCGTTTTTCCCCGAGAATTTCTGGGTGCGCGCCTGTTCTGAAGGGACCTATTGGCAACACTGTGAGCGCGGACGTTGCTTAGAAAGAATTCACCGCGATATTGCAAGATATTCCTGCAGAGTGTTCTTCCATGTAACGAAAAATTTAGAATACATGTCACTGTGCACATATGGTGCACGTTCGATTTATATTAGGACGGCGAATTTTGAGGTATTGACTTGCGTCATTATGAAGTCAGGAAACAATTCAAGTGATGAATTAACATTCTGTAAGAAGGTAGATGATAACATTAACGTGGAGCAACCATAAACGACACAAACTTTAAAGAAACAACAAACATTATTTGAAAGACATATAAAGTGATAACCACGTAACACAAATGGTGACAGAAGTATGTCAGCATCGAATGTGCTTACTTCACAAGTTAAAGAGGGGAAAGTTACGTAATATACAAATTTTTGTATAGCCTATTTGTTTCTAGAGCTGCATAAAACTTTCTTATGTTTCACTTGTAGCGATAACATAAAACTTTTAACCGATGTGATTTCACTCAAGTCTCCAATTATTTAAAAATTGTGTAATGTAAACACTATTATTATTTATTGTGTAATAAATATTTTCACGTATGTTGGTTTGTTCTTCATTATGTCACTAATAACATCAGAGAAATTAACAAGTACTTACATTTTTAAATATATTCTCTAGATATTCCGATTCACAATTTGAAAAGTCAGGTAGCTGCCATTTTGTTCGCTTCGCATCTACTAGAACACAGTCACGAGTGGCGTTTCCTACATAACGTTTTGGACATTCTTCAATAGCTGTTTGTGCTGGAGCAGAAGCCTGCCATACAATGCCAAACAACTCATCCTCTTTGCATAATGGAATCCTGTTCTTTTCCACTACTTCTACTCGAACGCTGATATTGCTCATCGCCATGTTTCCTATCACGTTGCAAGTATACGTAGCTGATGTCTACAAGAAAATAAAGGACAATTTAGAGATTGATAGGATAAATGAGTATCATTTCATATAGTATAACTATAACAGACTCTAAATTCTGGAGACTCAGTATTAAACTATAATAGACTCTAAACTATCGTGACTCAGTATTAAATTATAATAGACTCTACACTATGGTGGCCCAGTATTAAACTATAATAGAGTCTAAACTATGGTGATCCAGTACTAAACTATGATAGATTGTAACTATCATAGATTATAAACTATGGGGACTCAGTATAAAACTATAATAGATTCTAAACTTTAGTGAACCAGTATTAAATTATAATAGACTCTACACTATAGTGACCCAGTATTAAACTATAATAGAGTCTAAACTGTGGTGATCCACTATTAAACTATGATAGATTGTAACTAACACAGATTCTAAACTATGGAGACCTAGTATTAAACTATAATAGAGTCCAAATTATGGTGATCCAGTATTAAACTATGATAGATTGTAACTATTACAGATTCTAAACTATGGGGACCTAGTATTAAATTATAATAGAGTCTAAACTATGGGGACCCAGTATTAAACTATAATAGATTGTAACTATCATAGGCTCTAAATTATGGAAACCTAGTATCAAACTATAATAGACTCTAAACCATTGGTACCCAGTATTAAAGCAGGAAGATCAACTAGTTTCGGTTCCAATCGAGATATAAGAGCGGAAATGAAACATATTCTTTGAGTGATGATAAAATATCAGGAAAATATTTCTTTTTACTTCCTACTGTTTATGCTCTGATTTTTATCAAGAGACAGATAAACAAACTCATAGGGCTATTCTATCAGGCTTTCCATACATATGAATAGCAGTAGCTTGAAACCAGTGATCGAATTAGGTCTGTATGAGCAGTATGACATACCACTAATAAGTTAATATATTCCAAAAAACATACCAATTGTAAAAATTTAAAACATGCTCTATCATATTGAAACAATGCTCAGGGAGCGCCATAACTTGAAACATATCACAAGGAGGCAAGCTCTAGTTTTGCCCCTTCTAGAAAAATATGAAGCTGGGTTTTCTAGGAAAATATGAATCCCTCCACATATCAATTTAAAACTTTAATAAACATTTTTATCACGTCTACGGCGTTTTACTAATGTAAGATAAAGATTACATTTATGCTTCGTCTCACGTGCTTACCACATTTTGTTCAGATGATGGGCCAGCACAGTAGCATCTTAAACTATTTTCAGTTCTTTTGGAAATGGTATTATGGGCTTATCCCATGTTTCACAAGCCAAAGTAAAGGGACAATATTTTACACAAAGTAAAGTCTTAAGAAATCATAAGAAATCATAATATTAGACATTTTACTGAAATATGCCGTTAACTTTTTCTGTTTGGTCAAATTATCCCATGCTTCAATTATGCAATAACGTTCGTGTCGTATCATAGAAAGTAAGAACGTTTTGCCTTGAAGTGCAACATTGTTTGAACGGCGAGGAACTTAAAAATGGGAGCAGTTGCCCCCCATCCCACACAAATTACGGCACTGTATTTAAGAGTATGCTAATTCATTTTGTCATATCTGTCTATCATTTTTCTTTCTTGCTTGCTTCGTTGAATTGCATTGATGCGTTCAGCTTTCAGTAAATTTACGGGATTGTATTCATCATCATCCTTTATATATATATATATATATATATATATATATATATATATATATATATATATATATATATATATATATATATATATATATAAACGGAACATGGCCTTTGATACGTCACTTAACGTTATGCGTCTGTTTTAAACATTTAATGCGAGATGACACATATGATGCTACAATTTACGCATGATATCAATAAATAGATACATAAAATGCGTATTAATTTTGATGCAGATGAAACAAGCATAGTAGTAAAAAATCCTCTTTTTATATTGATTTCTATCTGTCCTAGAAATTTTAATTGCTTAGTAGTATTGTCCCTGTTCAAGACTGGTCATTACTTGTTATTTAGACAATATTTATAACATTTCTATTATACTCAATGAATTTATTTAAAACTTTCTGCATAACTTCAGAACCTGCACACCATAATAATTAAGACGCTTATACATCATATCAAGGTCTATTACAATTCCAATCATGAACCCAATTGGATAAGTTTAATGTATGATTTTATATTTTTGAATAAACATGACTCAAAATTTGACCGCCCTTAACTCGGGGACTGATAGCATATATAACATAATATTTCACATGGTTATGTAGCAGAAGAAGGTTGATAATCATGCCAAGTTTGATCCCGATCAGATGAGCTTGCTGTGTAACTTTCTGTCCTCGAAAATGTGATTCAGAATTTTACCACTTACAATACGAGAACTGAAACTCTACACAACGAAATGATTCACACGTTTATATAGCAATTCAAGACCTACCATCAAACCAATATGATCTTGATCGGATTAGTAAGGTTTAATTTGTACGATATGTAGTATTCTTCATTTTTTAAAGAGGAAAATCAAACAAAGATGGGCAATAGAAAGTAATAATTAGTTAACAATTTCTCAAGAAGCATAAATGAGACCAATGTTTTTTTCGGGCAAGACTAGATTTGCGTTTTCAGATTTGCCAATCACAGTCCTAAAGAGTCCTTTAGCAAATAGTGTTTCAGTGCAACCCCTTCAAAATTTTATTCCTCTTCCGTCCCCTCGACATTTTTTTTTTATCCGAAACCCTCCCCAACATAGGTCTATGTATATGAGCATACTGGTAGTAATTTATTTCAAATTAGACCATTGCTTGGGTGTCTAGTAAATAAAAGCTATTGGCCATTAGTATACTATATAATCAGTCAATTTCAACCATCGTATTTTGCATATTACTCAAAGATCTAAAAGTACATTCATACTTTATTTGGAATTTAGCCAAAACGATTAGGACTATGAGTAAAGAGAACATCACTTCGATTATAATTTTTACTGGCTGGGAAATCAGTTACGATTGTTAAGCACAAAATAGTGATAAACCTTAATAATAATAATAATAATAATAATAATAATAATAATAATAATAATAATAATAATAATAATAATAATAATAATAATAATAATAATAATCCTGAATATGCCATACTTACCTAATTTAGTAACTTTAGACATCTTAGTTTAAAATGCTTTCTTTTGTAATCATTTGAGCAACCATGTGGGAGGCGGCACGACGTTTTTTTGCCCCTTCTCATTTCAGTACCCTCCCAGCAGACAACGACAACGTTACTGACAAACAGAGACAACGTTACGTAATTTCTGATAAGCAGGGCAGACAAAATGAATAAGAAATATATTTATATCACCCTCTCCCCCTTCATGATTGGAATATCACGTAGCATTTTTAATTCTACCGAAGATAACCCTGTGCGGTTAGGGGTAGGTAACTAAAGAGATACCTAATACATAGCTCCCCTTGATTGTAATATTACCGCTTCTTTATTTGTTCGAGCTCCTACACAACCAAGGGTGATAAAAAGAATAAGAAAAGTGTCTATTGATTCTAGTGGCTGATCCAGCACGGATTCCTGAGGGGGGGGGAAGTGAAGGATTCTTTTGATGATGTGAAGCTGTCACAAATTACCACTTAACTAAACTAAACATAATAGTGTGGTTAACCGGAACCCAGTCAGTTCAAATTGATGTAAAAGTTTAATTTTTTACTTCATATTAAAGTTTTGGTTTCAAATGGGAATTTCAGTCCGAGTGGTCAATGATCAAATCTCGGGGGGCTTTTCGGTCTAGAGGCTAAGACCCCCTTATGGGAAAAGGCAAAAATATTAAAATTCTTAAAACTTTCGAAGTTTTCGTCTATTTTAAAGGAATTTTTGGCTTCATATTCAAGTGTTTGTTCCAAATGACAATTCCAGTCCGAGTAGACAATGATCGAATCTCGGGGGACTCTGCAATGTAGGAAAAATAGTGACGTCTATATCATGATCCTGTTGGTGACATCACGAGTCATGACGTGAATATAGCACAAAGTAAACGCTAAATGCTGTCGGCTCTCGTTCCTGAGGGAGCTAGCGCAGCATGCTAGTAAGAAAGATTGGTTTTGGCGTGGGTTAAAACCCTTCCTAAGGAGAATTATTTTTACTATTTTTAAAAAAGTTTATAACACTTCTTTCGTTAAAAAAAGATTTAAAATAATATTCAAAAAGTGATTTAACAATTATTTAAAAAAATTCATTAAACTTCTTTCATTAAAATAAGTTTGCCCTTGTACTATACAGATCCATAGTAAAGTTAGTAGTAAAAATAGTAGTAGTACGAACGGGTTACAATGCGATTCAGCATTCATTTGTTTCCGTGCGATGTTGCCAAACGTAACTCGCTTACAATGCTTTCTGGCTAGGCCTTAGTGTGTTTCGAAAATATGCTTGTGTTCGGGATGAAGTTCCAAGGTTCAGTATTGACTAGGAGTTTTTGCTATTAATATCCCTTCTAACAATATTGGCAGTGGACAAAAGTTGGACCGTGTTGAAGCTTTTTGCTCCTAATTTAGTTATTTTACTTTATTATTTAACGAATATATTGAAAATATATTTGTCAGCAGGCAGGTACGCAGGAATTTATTTCGAGAGGGGTCCAAAGTTATCTGGGGGGTCCGACTTCAATATTAGGATAAATTATAATATTTTTTAAAAGATAACCCCCAAAATTAGTTTAAATTTACAGAAAAGTTGGGATTTCAGAGGGGGTCCGGACCCCCTGAACCCACCCCTAAATGCGTCCTTATTTGTCAGTAATGTTTCCTCATTTTGAAACCCTCAGAAACTTCGAATATATAAGGAAAACGAGTTATTTTCGATAAAGTATCACTTCAAGGAGACGCGATATTTTTTTAGTGCACATGGTGGTACCCCAACTTAACCAGGACAAGAATTTCTTTACTTTGGTTCTCTGCCAATGCGTTCTATCGAAAGGTTAGGTTTGTAATATATACTCCTAAGAACAAACGTGTTTGCCAGAGAACCGTGATACTGAACAGAGCTCCACAGAAATGCATGCTGAACTTTCGTTTATAGCTACCCTTTGGTTTTTTTTGCCGTCAAGGTCAATCGAGTGATGATTCAGTTCAGTCCCTGTTCTTAAGCTGTGTTTTTATTACTTCGAACAGTTTTGACGTGTGTTTTCCAACCACCATATGAACAGACAATCAGGGCAAATCATAGCATACAATAAATTTAAGCAAGTATATTTGTCCCGAAATTATTACACACATTACCCAAAGACACTTAATATATGAATCCATACATTTATTTATATAGGTAAAGCAAAGAGTGGAAATTACCTATCGAAAGAATAAATTAACAGCACGATCATAATGAAAAGCATGCCTCGTTATATAACAGACTTCTTTCGCGTAAGAAATCGAAACTCAGTTGGTCAGAGCAACTAGTCTGTACGAATTAGGTTGTTAGTTCGAGCCTAATAGGAGTAAGAGTTTTTATTACTATTGTTTTTCTCTTTTTTATGTGAGGTGAAATAAAATTGTAACATCGCGACATCAAATGTATTTGGTTAGGTAACTTTGTCTTAGCTAAACTTTAAGTATCAGTAACCGTCGAAATTATTTCACTAACAGATCAGTTACTGAACATTTCAAACACCAGTGTCATAACATGAAGGTTAACCTCACGTCCGCAGCCCTTAGTTATGCGTCCATACTTTCAAGGTCGGACCTTGGGCCGGGCAACCCGGGCGACTTCCCGGGGCGCCAGAGTCAGAGGGACGCCAAAGCGTGCCTCAAAAAGTAAATTTTATAATGTGTTTCCTACTGACTTTTTTGGTTTATATTCTTTGTAAAGTAGCGGCAATTACATAATCTTTTTCCATTTCACCATGGAAGAAGAGAGTTTCATAGCACTAAGGGGACTGTATCGACAAATGGAGAGATGGCATGTAGAATAAAGAGTGGAGGGGGAGTAAGTATTGTTTGTTTGTTTGCTTGAGTTTAGCGTTCCACGGTTATGCCTTAATGGCCAAAGGAAATGTGGATACTGATTATAGTGAAATCCGAACCACGTTTATCGTTCAACAGTAACCCACCGGGAATTGGACCCGGGACCACAGAAGGCAGGCGTGCTAGCCACTAGACCAAGCTGGGGGGAGGGGGGCGGTGTTCGTATTGTTTATAGCAAGCCATATTCTTTGTGAAGTTTTCCTAGGTAATGAATGTCTTTTTGAAAAATGGGTTTAAACTATTAAAAATACTAGGATAAAATGTAAAATATAGGCTTATACTAGGGGGGAGGGCGGCATAAAGTCACTTTGCCCAGGTCAAAATTTGGCCTGGTCCGTCCCTGCGTACTTTCTATATATTTTTTGGCTTTGCAGCTTGTGCGGTCCCCACGCCACAGGGTTGTGGGGAGGCTATTTACGCCAATGCTTCGAACGTAATTCAATAATTGTTTCAGAAATTCTACCGTCAGCGTGGAAACGGGAATATATATTTTTCTAATAGTCCCATAGAACTTTCACCCAGAACACCAGATGCAATATTTCAGAATGGGCTCTGGCTAAGTATAAGGAGGATTTGATATTTCCTAAGTAAGTTACTTTCAGAAAGTTTGATATTTCTTTAACGGTGTTGTAAATGAACATACTCATTGTTATTAGCCAGATACCAAACCATCCTGGACAAATCCCTCTAGAGCAACGATCGGCAAAAGTTTATTCTGGCTAATTTTATAAGCGACTCAAGGGTGAAACACTTGTTAACGAAAGCAATGCTGTGCATACACTGCCATGCTTCTGACAAAATATAAAGTGTTTTATAATCTTTACACACGTTTCCTATTCTTTTTGTCACCCTTGGTTGTGTAGGGCGCCTTCGAACAAATAAAGAAGCGGTAATATTACAGCCAAAGGGCGCTATATATATATTACGTATTTCTTTTGTTACCTAATCATAACCGCCTAGAATCATCTTCGGTAGAATAAAAGATGCTACGTGATATTCCACTCACGGAGGAAAGGATGCTCTAAATATATTTCTTATTCATTTTGTCTGCCCTGCTTGTCAGAAATTAAATAATTTCTTTTGGGAGGGTGCTGAAAATAGAGGGGCAAAATAAAACGTCGTGCCCCTCATACAGTTTAAATTTTGTTACGTGGTTGCTCAAATTATTACAAAAGAAAGCACTTTAAACTAAGATGTCTAAGGTTACTACATTATGTAAGGGTGGCATATTCAGGAATAATAATATTAACTATTATTATTATTATTATTATTATTATTATTATTATTATTATTATTATTATTATTATTATTATTATTATTATTATTATTATTATTATTATTATTATATGAATGTCTTTGGAGAGACGAAATTATGTGACACGAATCTTTTCATGTAGAGCTTTAAGATGAGTGGTCAAAGGGGAGGAAAGAAAAGGGTTTTTCTCTCTGACTCTCTAACGTAAAGATAAGAAGCGTCATCAATCTAAAATTGGTTGCTTTTACGTAGAATATCAGTTATTTCAGTTTTGTTCCTTCGGGCTACTTACCTCATGTGCTAAATTCAAAACAATTTCAATTCAAGACAAATACACTGTAAAACTTTTCCGTAATTAAACATCTAGGGAAAATTAAACATTTAATAGGGAAATCTGGTATCAAAGTGTCCAAAAAGTAGATAGAAGACTATTTAATGATAAACGGGAAAGTTTATAAAAATCTCCAAATTAGAATTAGCGTTTACTGGGAAACATTCATTATGCACCAGCGAGCATATTGTGAGTAGTGAGCACAGGGAAAATAATTACGAAACTGTTTGCAAACAAAATTAGGGACACTAATGCAAGTGCAACAACATTTTTTTCTTTTTTTGGTATCGTCATGAGTTTTACACATATGTTACAATTTGATTCTTTCCCACATAAAAAATAAATAAAACAACCACAGTGATAAAAATGACAGCTGCATCTCTGTGGGGTTCGAACCACCTACCGCCGGCATAGAGACTCGTTGCTTTAACTAACTGAGCTATTTGTTTTCTTACGCAAACTGAACATGTTCTACGGTAAAGATGATTTTTCATTACGATCGTGCTACCAATTCATCCTTTTCCATAGGCAATTTCCACTATATGCTCTATCTATACGTTAATACTTAGTATAGATTCATATATTTGGAGTTTGCAGATAATGCACGTAATAGGACATATTAGAAATGTTCCTTTAAAAGTTTCGTTTGTAGATTTAATCCACATTTCTCTCAATGACATAGATGTCGTTGCTTCGTGTTGAACTGCAGAATTCCCTCGCGTTCTTGAAAAATTCCCATTTTAGCAGAGTTGGTAATTCCCGTAATTTCGGTCGATTTAATGTTTTTCGCTTCTAATTTATTTATTTTAAACTAATATCTAACACAAATACTAAAAACGAGTTTGTTATTAACGTTTCCTGCTGGGGAAACCTTCCAAAATTTCGAACATATAAAGAAAACGGAGATATTTTGAGAAAACTTCAAAATAAAGAGACGCGTCATTTATTTTGCTCATAGTAGTACATATATCATGTTGTGTGTTGTGTCTTCCGTAATAATAGAAAATATAATTTACATTTTAAAAATTGGTTCAATTGAACTCCAACTTTATTGTACATATTTTTGTAAAGTGGTCCCTGAGACATCCAAAGAATTAACTTTGCAGGGCAAGGTTATGGAGTTGTAGCAAGATAATGTATTTATTAAATATTGGTTTCAAGACCTTTCACACTTCAAGTACATCAAAAATCGCTTTTTATGTACAGCCTTCTGTTAGAAATGATAGGCAAAACACTGATATAAGTAACATTTTTCAGATACGATGAAAATCTTGCTGTTACTATGATACAATCATTATGTTAATCTTTAAGAATGAACCTTTGTTTGCATATTAAAAGCTTTTAAATCACTAAACAAACTCCTTTTATAGATACAATACTTCCACTGAATCAGAATTTGTTGATACTATAAAACAAAAATGTATTACTTATAATCTTTGATACCGTAATAGTTTGAAATAGTCATTACGATGCCAAAACATCATAAGTAATGCTTTTTAATTGTCATTAAACTTGATTCAATGGAACCCACGAAAATTTAAGGAAGGCAGAAAATTGAACACATAAGAAATACCTTAAAATCTTTGTTAATTTGAGATAAAATTATCGCACATAGAACGTGAAGGATTGTGAAACAAAGAAATGAAATATTATTACTTCCTACTTGTGCATGAAAGATTTTTAGTATTGTTCCAACAGGATACAAGTCTTCAATTATTTCATTTCCTGGAACCATAGCTAAGAGCTTGTTATTCTTTGTCCAAATGTAACCAAATCTTTCGTATCTTCTGTCGTTGGGAGCCATGCACGTTATGTTCACACTCTGGCCCTGTAAATAGAACTTCCAATTAGAAAAATAAACTTTGCTAAAAATAACAGTCTAATACCATTAATTTTATATCCAATCTGCTCAGCAAAATTATACTGGAACCAAGTTCTATAATTTAACATTTTGTACATGTTGATGTTTCGTTATAGATACAAAATTAAGTTAGTTTTCTTCTGTATTGTGAGCATTTCTGTTGGAAGATTGGAAAGGTTTTGGGTTCAAAGGGCAACTGGAAAACAATAGCTTGATAATGTATTGATGTATAATCTGTGGCTAGAAGAATCAACTGAAGCTTTTAGCTATTTAAGGATAATTTTTGATTGTAATCCATATTGATAAAAAAACCTGTAGTGTCATTAAACATTTTGCTTGTGTGTGTGTGTGGAAGACTCTGAACTGTCACTTTGCCTCCTAAAAGATGCATCTGATAATACCATTAATAGTTTTAAATGACCTCGATAACGTAGTAGGTTCAGCAATTTAGGAAACGGTATTCAGTTTTCTCCCACAACCTTTTTATTATAAAATTTTACAGTATAACAGAAAGTTACTGTAAGTGTGGACCAATACAAAGTTCTCTATGCTGTTTGGATAAATAGGTGCCCCTAGGCCCAGTCAATTAAGGAAGGATTCCCACATAGCTACAGGCAAGCTAAGTAAAAGTGGTTTAGGAATTCTCAGTGCTCCAGCAAACAAAGAAAGGCTGGTGTCTGGCAGAGCTCCAGCCAAGCCAAGCGAGCAGGGAAACTAGAGAGCTCGAGGGAAGCTAGGTGTTTATGGTTAGGATCTCTCAGAGCTCCAGACAAGCTAAGAAAGTTGTTGAGTTCTCACAGAGCTATAGGCAAGCTAAATGGGCTGGAGATCTCAGAGCTCTGGGCAAGCTAAGAGGTTTGGTGTAGGTTAGATCACTCAGAGCTCCAGACAAGCTAAGGATTTTACCGGCCGAAACTGATGCTGGTAGATTACATAGTATTTTATACAGTCTTCGGGACAGTGGTTGCGCTAGTGTTCCTCTTTTGACACATGACCTGTTAATAATGAGGATTCTTGTTGTCTGCTTCTTGTAGTAGTTGTAATAAGAGAGCACGTCTGGTTTTGTTTACAAATAAGAAGCATGAGTTGGTGTTTACAAATATAGACCACGAGTAGGACATTTCAATAGATTCTATGGATCTATTGATGAATTATAAAATATGTATTGGAAGAAAAGATGGCCACCTACCTCTCTTTGAGTAGCCCTGCACTTTTATCTAACAGTTCGAATTAAATCAAACAAATGTGGATTGTCTTTGGCCAATTGAGTTATTTACTTAGAAACGAAGTATTAAAACTTTGCTATGTACGGGTGTCAGGACACCGACTTCTAAAGAAAGTTGGGTGGTCAAGATTGTATTGAACAAGACTGTACAATTAGAGGAAAGTAATTAAACGAAAACAAACAGTAATCCTAATGTGAGTTGTTTACCATAGTAACGCAAGCGGTTATGTACAGCACTCACTAATTTAGACGAATAAGAAATAGGTTTAACGCTCTGAAGTATAGGTAGGATTGTACATGTAACTGAGAAAACTTAAGAACTTCAATTACCTACTTAAAGACGAAAATTTAAGGACAAGATAGATAAAATAACTAATATCGAGTAGTCGATGGAAATGAATGAAAGCTCGGCAGCATGTTGTTAGAGGTCTCATATATATATATATATATATATATATATATATATATATATATATATATATATATATACAGGGTGCGGCACGTAAAACCGGCAAGAGATGGCGTGTCGAGGTCGGGTCGACTTACGTGACCTGCAGCAGTCACGTGCAGCCGCAGCCAGTGAAACTTGTCGAAAACCAGTTGAGAAAAAGGCCTCGTTGTGTTAAGCCGGGTGAGTGTCAGTGTGTGATAATGCCGTATTCGATACCCGAGCGTGTTCCCATTGTTGAAGGGTTCATTCTCACTGGATCTTTTGTGAAAACAAAGAATTTGTTTCGGGAGAAATTTCCAGGACGTTCTGTGCCAGCAAAAAGCACCATTCAGGAATTGATTGAAAAATGGCGGCATACAGGATCGGTTCAAAATGCTCCCAGGAACAGACGACCATCTGTCTGCACACCTGAATTAAGGATGCAGGTGGAGGAGATAATGACAAGAAGTCCTCGAAAGTCAACCAGGAGATTGAGTCAACAGGTTCGTGCGAGTGAGAGAAGTTGCAGACGTGTTTTAAGGGGACTGAAGTTTAAACTGTACCGGATAAGTGTCGTGCAAGAACTGAAGGAGCCTGACCTGCAGAAGAGGGTGCATTTCTGTTCATGGCTGTTGAGCAATGTTGCCAGTGGTTTCTTGGATCCACTAATGCTCATCATGAGTGACGAGGCGTGGTTCCACCTGTCTGGGTACGTAAATTCCCAAAACAACCGGTATTGGTCGATAGAAAATCCACACGCAATCCACCAGGTACCTTTGCATGATGAGAAGATTGGTGTTTGGTGTGCCATTTCCGCCACACGCGTTATTGGGCCCATATTCTTTGAGACGACAGTGAACAGTGACGTGTATATGGGAATCCTGGAGGAGTTTTATACACACTTGACCGAAGAGGAGCGTCAGTTATGTTACTTTCAGCAGGACGGTGCAACATGCCACACATCAGCTGCATCATTGTCCCTTGTGCATGAGATGTTTACACCAGAGAGGACAATCAGCAAAGGCTTGTGGCCTCCTCGGTCACCAGACTTCTCCACGTGTGACTTTTACTTATGGGGACTGTTAAAGGGAAGGGTATACGAAACAAATCCACACACAATTGAAGAACTCAAGACCAGGATCCAGGATGTCACCAATAGCATTACAACACAAGAACTGACAAGGGTATATATGAGTCTCCTCAATCGTGCTCACATGTGTGTTGAAGTGGGTGGAGGACACTTTCAGCACCTGCTGTGAAGATGAGTAGTCATATTCAATACATTACATTTCATTTTATGTGTTCACTTTACGGGCCGGTTTTACGTGCCTCACCCTATATATATATATATATATATATATATATATATATATATATATATATATACATATATCGTGAAATCAACGTGACAATAGTACCGAACGTGCCTTATTCCCAAAATCGAACCAATTCAATGAAATGAACGTGACAGCGTGTGCCAGTCATAGTGATGGTGTTACAACATGGCCCAGAGACAACAAGTGAGTGATATCACACGGGGAACGATCGGGAAACTGGAAGAAGGACAAACTGAGATGACTGTGGTTCAAGAGTTTTGTATTGCCCTCAGGATTGTTTCACATGCTTGATCAGCATTCTGAACCGTAGGCTTTGGTGTGCGACGGAGAGGTTGTTGGTCGACCATGACCAACTACAGCAGATTACGATCGCTACATTGCGAAACGGTCAAAAAAGGGACCGACGTGCAAACACATCTAAGAGGACTGCAAGTCGCCCAATCCTACGCTCCCAATCTCGCCCAATCTTACAAGTGGCATGCTCGACGGCATGTGGATGATCTCTTTGTTCAACGGTCATTGTGTTGTATTTCACATCGTTTGCAACGGCGCGAAGAACATCAGGACCGGACTGATTAGCAGTGGGATCGTGTTCTCTTCTCTATTGAGAGCAAATCCAGTCTGAGTAGTAATTTTGGACGTATATTCATATAGTGAGAGATGAGAATAAGCAATGAACCCAGGAACATGGTCGAACATGATTATATTGACGGTCCGGTGTTTTTATATGGGAACGCAAATGTTACATGCGCATATTGATCTCGCAATTTTCAAACATAGCAAATTTACTTATTAACGTTATTTTGAAACTGTACTCCTTGTCCATATGCATCTTTTCAGAGGTCAAGTCGGCCCCAACTTCTTTATGGATGATAATGCACGACCGTATCAAACAGCGCAGTTGCGGAGCTTTACAACGAGAAGCTATTCGGCCAATGGTCTGGGCTTACCTGTTCCTTCGAATTGAATCCTATTACATATGTTTGGGGTACTATACAAATACATCTAGTAGCACGTTCAGATGCACCATAAAATATACCCACTCAACAGTGCTGGTGGAGAAATGAAACTTAATAACATAACAACTTTTTATCAACTTTGTGATCAACATGGGAGCATGTTGCAGAGCATTTATCGGTATCCGTGGTAAACACACACTATTTTAAAATGAAATGAAAGTGATTTTTTTTTTCAGTTTAGTGTACCACGTATATGACCTTTAGGCAAAGGGAGATAAATGATTAAGGCAAGTTGTCGTCGAGGGAGGCACCATGAGTCACAGTCTAAGTGCTTTCAGTCTAAGTTATTGTTTGTGTATGGAAATGTCATTTGTTCTAGTCACGTGTTTCTGTTGTTTCTTGCATTATATTGGAGCCTACTTTGTATGTATGGATAAAGTTTCACAAATTTATGCTGCCTAGTGAATTCGTAATTACAATTTAGTCCGCTCTTGATAATATCCAGTTCTTGGCAGGGGCAAACAAACGAGAGTGCGTGTAGTTTGGAATCCATATTAACCATGCAATGTAGTCCACGTCTTATATAGCCAGTAACGCAAATCTGTCTTCAAGATTGGGGGGTACGGGTAAGACTGTTCCCATAATCTTTTTTTTTTTTTTTTTTTTTTTTTTTTTTTTTTTTTTTAAGCGATGTTCAAAATATTTATGAAGTTGAAAAACAAAGCTGTGGAGGATCTGGAGTACAGAGTTGTCTTCAACATTGGGAGGTGGGCAGATTTGAGGCTTATTCTTGGAGGACCAATTTACAATAGCAAAAGAAACAGCAATATCAGTTCATATTAAACAACTTTGAAGCTGGAACAAGCCAATATTAATCACTACATTTTCTGCTTTTTCTTTCTTTCTTTCTTTTCTTTTTTAAACATCTGAAGTAATACACTCGAGTATGTATAGGCCTGAATAATCTATAACACAGTGTGTCGTTAATGCATTTCATTATTATATATTTATGTATGCTCAAGTATATTTTTGTAACACATTGATTGGTTTTGATTTACTATTATTATTATTTTGCTTGAAAGAGAATTCTTTACTGATGACCCCATATAAATTTTGAGAATATCTCAAGGGAGAATTCATGACTTTCGTAAACAGAAATGTACGTACGTATATTTTCGTTATGCTTGGACAGTTTTCTTTTAAAGAGGTTGCTCCCACATAAGTTTCGTCAGAATCTCAGGGGTGGTTAAAAACTTTATTCAGCAGGGACGCACGTATTTAATATTTAAACATCGTTTTTATTTTTGATTTATAAAAAGACAAAGAAGACAAAAGATAAATGCAAGTGAATGATTATGTGGAATTTGGTGGAATGAGAATGTGGGAGTACCCCGAGAAACTCACGGGCACAATGTTGTCCACTACAAACTCACTTGACCGAGAAGTGGACCAGTATCCCTTGCACCAGAGGTGAGCCTTCTGCCACTGAGCCACCGTGCTTTCTTGATTGGTTGAGAATCTACCATATTTTAAAATTTACTACAGTCATTCTTAATTTTGTAATTCTGGAGGAGGCTCCTAAATATGTCAATTTATATGTAATTATCCAAAGTCATGATTACCTGGTAAAATGAACAAGAATTTCAAAATCTGAGTGTAAAAATGTCCCGACAATGTCGCCCTGACATGGTAGGTGGATACCTTATTCTATTGATCTAATACATTGTTATATATCTTTGTAACCGTTAATCGTTATTACGAACCTTCCATTCGTTAGTTAATTTGAAGTGCAACGTCCCGTTTTACCACCGAGGCTACAGGGAATGCAGACCTCCAGAATGAAATGGAACATGAACTACTTTAACGCGTTCAATGCTCTCCATTTGCGTAACTCGATGGAGGTAAGCCTCCTAGATCATCGTGCCTCCCTTCTCGAGTCACATGCCTGCCTCTGTGGGGAAAATTTTGTCTCAATATCTTATGTAGAAGGAAATGATGATAGAAATGATAACCTCTGTAGGTTCCCCTCCCTCATGATTTCGAATCCGGGTCTTGCCTCAAAGTTCGTCTTTTTAAATCGTATTATTGGATTTTTGTATGCAGAATCAACACAAGCTACTGCAACCCTATATATACTATTATTACATACTATTAATAATTACTAAAAAGAAACCGCTTTAATAAAATCGCTTTTTTATAATTTCATTTAACATTGCATTTATTTATTACTTTTATGTAAAACTTACCATATTTTAGGTTTATTTTGTCCTGTCGCCTGCAAGCTAAAATCCATTTCTGGAGACATTCCCTCTCTTTTTGAGGACATCTAAAGTATTTTATATTAGTTCTCTTAGTTTTTCTGTAATAATTACTACAGCCGTACGATGCACAGTTAGGCATTCTCGATATCATTTAAAAGAACAAAGTAACAAAGAATTTCCACTTGTCACTTAAAGCCGCTCCTTTTCCCGTCCTCTCTTGCAAACCAGATGACGTCACAGCCACGACAGCGCTCCAGGCGACATGCGCATGCAACCACCTTGTAGTCTTTCCACCATGGTTTCACACAAGCTCGATCTCAGGGAAACAGTGGTGTAGTCCATTTTCACCTACCGTTATTGGTAGGTAATTCAGTACGTAATATTGAACTTACGGCAGGGAACTCCTATTTCTTAACGTGGTCGCGGTGGCTCAGTGGTACAGCTCTCACTTCTAATGCATGGTGTCTTTGGTTCGACCCCAGCTCGCACCAAGTGAGTTTTGTGGTGGAAAACACCGTGTGCTTGGGTTTTTCTGAGTTCTCCCGTTTCCTCCCACTTTCTTCATTCCACCATTTCATTAATTTCCCATCATCACCGTCTCCTATAATCTGGCCGGCATAACCGTGGGAATTAAAACTTTTTAAAAAAATCATTTCATTTTCCTATTTCTTACCATGGAAAATAACAGTTTTTGCACTTGTGTCGCTCCTATCTTCTATTGTCGACAACTGTGGTCACTTGCCAACTACCAGCAGATTATTTCCATAATAGTTACTAATTTCTCCACTTAGTAGCGCTTGGCTCGACTTATTTTGACGCTGTGACCAACTCATGGATAAATGGGAAGAAAGACGCACTTCGAGAAAAATAAACAAATATGAGTGTGATGGTGGTGAATTCGAGATATTTTCACCAGAAACATACATTCGATTCCCGATGGGAAGTCATGCGGCTTGAATTCCACGTTAAAGTATGTCACCACATCTGATATAATCTTGTTGTTGAAAGAGATGCTAAGCTACAATTCTATCCCATAAAACCATCTCTTTAAAGTTTTGTTTAGGAATAATTCAAATATTCAGTAAACGTTAATTGTTCATCATGTTTGAAAGTGAATAGCATTTTATTATTAAGATCGAGCAAGGACTCATACGATTGTAATATTAGCTCGCGGGTTACTTCTCACAATAACTCTTGAACGGAACCGAATTTATGCATTGTTTTCTGACAATAGATTGCTAAAGAGATTATCTCGGCAGATTTTGTTAACGGAGTTAATACATTAACATTTTAACGGATAACGGAGTTATGTTTGTTACGTAGTGCACAAGATTACTCTTGAACGAAAATAAAGTTTTGAATTCCGTTTTTGCAAAAGGTAGTAGAAGTTATTCGTGTTCTCGTTAGCTGGCAGGAAACATCCTCCGAGCGGTTGAACTCTACTGGATGTACCTGAAACTGGTACAGTCAGCAACAAAAGTTCTTTTCGTTTGATGGCATTAGTTTCGTAAATGCCTTCAGAATTGAAGGCGAATTTCAGTACAGTTTTCAGTAAATTTAAAAGAATGTACTTTTCTGTACGTTCCAGTCATATTAGCATTATTTCCAAAATAAATTTTAGCAAACGGGAAAAAAACCTTTGTCACTGACTGTATATGGTACTGGTTTACTGTAGTTTATTATAGTAATAATAACGAATTGAAATTTAAATAAATAAATTTGAAAATATAGAATACATTTTCCTGCAAGTATTTTCTAAATATTGAACTAACAGTAGAAAGCAGAGAGAGTTTTCCAGGGTGTACACACATGTCTTCGATATTGTAACCGCTAAGTTTAGGCCACGACCGAAGATCTCTGGTAAGAGTGAAATGTAATTCTAGAGTTTAACCCAATGTAATTCTAGAGTTTAACTTTTCAAGTTGGTTAAAAAGTGCGTTAAATACTTAAAAATAAAAGTTCTGTGTACCGGACCCCAGGACCCCCCCAAAAAATTAATAAATAATAAATAAATAAATAAATAAAAATAAAAATTCTGTGTACCGGACCCCGGGATCCCCAAAAAATAAATAAATAAAAATAAAAGTTCTATGTACCGGACCACAGGATCCCCAAAAAATAAATAAATAAAATAAATAAATAAATAAATAAAAATAAAAGTTCTGTGTACCGGACCCCAGGACTCCCCCAAAATAAATAAATAATAAATACATAAATAAATAAAAATAAAAGTTCTGTGTACCGGACCACAGGATCCCCAAAAAATAAATAAAATAAATAAATAAATAAATAAAAATAAAAGTTCTGTGTACCGGACCCCAGGACCCCAAAAAATAAATAAATAGAAAATAAATAAATAAAATAAAAATAAAAGTTCTGTGTACCGGACCCCAGGGTATGGATTCGATGTATTTTGTTATACAGAATCCAACTTTCGAAACCCCAGAATCATTTACCGTGTCAATTTTAGTCGTCCTAGGGTTTGAAAATTAGGATTCTGTGTATCAAAATACATCGAATCTATACCCAGGGGTCTGGTTCACAGAAATTCTGTTTATGTAGCAAAATACATCGAATCCCTCGGGTTTCAAAATTTGGATTCTATGTAGCAAAATATATTGAATCCATGGGGTTTCAAAATTTGGATTCTATGTAGCAAAATATATGGAATCCACGGGGTTTCAAAATTTGGATTCTATGTAGCAAAATATATTGAATCCATGGGGTTTCAAAATTTGGATTCTATGTAGCAAAATATATTGAATCTATGGGGTTTCAAAATTTGGATTCTATGCAGCAAAATATATCGAATCTATGGGGTTTCAAAATTTGGATTCTATATATCGAATCCATGGGGTTTCAAAATTTGGATTGTATGTAACAAAATATATCGAATCCATGGGGTTTCAAAATTTGGATTCTATGTACCAAAATACATCGAATCCATGGGGTTTCAAAATTTGGATTCTATGTAGCAAAATACATCGAATCCATGGGGTTTCAAAATTTGGATTCTATGTAACAAAATATATCGAATCCATGGGGTTTCAAAATTTGGATTCTATGTAACAAACTATATCGAATCCATGGGGTTTCAAAATTTGGATTCTATGTAACAAAATATATCGAATCCTTGTGGTTTCAAAATTTGGATTCTATGTAACAAAATATATCGAATCCATGGGGTTTCAAAATTTGGATTCTATGTAACAAAATATATCGAATCCATGGGGTTTCAAATTTCGATTCTATGTAACAAAATATATCGAATCCATGGGGTTTCAAAATTTGGATTCTATGTAGCAAAATACATCGAATCCATGGGGTTTCAAAATTTGGATTCTATGTAACAAAATACATCGAATCCATGGGGTTTCAAAATTTGGATTCTATGTACCAAAATACATCGAATCCATGGGGTTTCAAAATTTGGACTCTATGTAACAAAATATATCGAATCCATGGGGTTTCAAAATTTGGATTCTGTATAACAAAATACATCCAATCCATATCCTGGGGTCCGATGCAGAGAAGTTTTATTTTGTGTGTGTATGTGTGGCTTTGTGGCTGTTATCAAGCAGAAATATAGAAAAAAAACTTACAATGCTAGAGCTACGAAAAATAAATAACTTCAGGGTCTCACAAACTGGCTCACCTTTTGTAGCGTGACGCTCATGGGGTTCACCTTCACTATTGGAGGTAGCAAAACTTCGAGATAAATCGATTTGCATTGTTGAATACCCCAATCTACAACTTGGCAGGTGTACTGTCCAGTGTCCAGCTTCGTTGCATGGTCTATACTCAAAAGGGCAGTGTACTCATTACGACTGTTCTTGGGAAGCAGAGTTTGCCACATGTGCCTAATAGGAAACAGTAATAGTAATAATAATTAGAAAAATACACTCCAGTCTTAATTATTATATCTTTAAAACTAAAGATCCAAAACTTTTCACACATAATTAAGTTAAAAATGATTAATTTCTAAAATATGGTTCAGATCATATTTTTTTTTTTAAAAAAAGTATAATAATAATAAATCATAGCATTTTCTTTAAAATATCACCATAGAGAAAATATGTATTCAATACTACCAGCTAAATCCATTATTTCACATTGTTTTCTTCAAATTTTGCAAGAAATATCATGAAAATTATGTCAGAATGTAATCAAAAGATTAACAAAATTAGAATTAAAACATTTTCTCAATGGGCAGTTCCTCCAAAAATACGAGGAAATTTGATCATGGCTAATTAAACACAAACTATTTGTTGAGCAAAACAATATAATCACATTTAAAAACAACATACGTGTGACAGTTTCGTCAACTAACACTTTGGCTTCATCACACACTAACTGATGAGTGAGCAAATAGTTTGTTTGTGTTTAATTATATACAAAGCAAAGCTTCTACTTATGAAAAATATTACAGTTGTGAGTTTTGGAGACAGAGAACAACCGGCCTACTTTTAATCGAAGGCACTCTTATCGCGGAGAATTACGAACACCTTAAAGAAGGTTTTGTTCCCGAGCGAATTAAATAAAGCTGTCGATTTCTCCGCAACGTTTCAGCAGGACAGTTCACCTCTCATTACGGTGGTTGAATGTCAACTTCTTGAAGCATGGGTTGAACATTATGATCTACTTGAGTGGCCACTGTCATTTCCAGACATGACACCAATGGAGTTTTTACTCTTGAGACCATTTAAAGGCAGAGTGTGCTCAATTAAGTTTCAGTAGTAGTGAAGGAATACATTGTGCAATGTGTAGACATAATCACACTGGCATTTCTGTCAAAGAGTCTGGAGAATTAGAAATATCGCTATCTATATATATAAGAGAGAACGTACAAATCCTTTGTCCGCTCATCACGCTAATACGGCTGAACCAATTTCTTTTATTTTTGGGGGGTTATTAGGATTTGGACCCTAGATGGTTTTTATCATATCACTTTAATTTTCAATTACCAGTGTCTTGAGATAATTGACCATTCAGGTGTCCATTACGTACAAATCCTTTGTTAGTTCATCATAGGTATAAAAATAAACGTATGTATATGCAACCCGCATGACCGTGTCACTCGGCGGGTTAACATAAATGACAGGCGTTATAATGGTTTTTATCATATCACTTGAAAGCGAAAAAGTAAAAATTATCTAAGTAACAAAGTTTATTGCGTTCGGGGGTGACCGCAGCGAAGCGGGGCGGGTTAACATAAATGACAGGCGATATAATGTTAACATTTACTGCAATCTTCTATGGTTTTTATCATATCACTTGAAAGCGAAAAAGTAAAAATTATCTAAGTAACAAAGTTTATTGCGTTCCGGGGTGACCGCAGCGAAGCGGGGTGAACGCTGCTAGTCTCATATACATTGATGTTGAAGATGCAAACATTTAACAAAACGGTGTGTGGTATAATATGAATTAGTCTGGTGGCGTGCCGACAGATGATAGTACAAATTTGCCCTCGCAACTGCAGGATATTCAATCTTGGTAAGGCAGTGTGTCAAGAGACATTGCAGTGTTATGATTAAGAGTTATTCTCGTAATACTTTTATGACCACGTGTATGTGATAGTGCGATTAAATCATAAACAAAGAACTGGAACAATAAGCCAGTGTTAAATATTGCGCTAAATCAGCCACAGTGAACATCCTATGAAAAGTTTACTTCGGTGAGGTAATGTGTTATGCGTAATGTTTCGAGTGGTGCAGGCACTTAAAAGATGGAAGAACATTTTTTAAAGGGAACGAGCGACTTGGTGAAACTTTCACGAGCAATACCCCAAAAATGTGAAACGAATTATGGAATTTACCTTTGGGTACTGTCACGAGATTACAGACATTGTTGGTACATCGTAAGGCTGAATGTAGACTATCCTAACCTCCGAATTTGAGTATGCGGTGTGTCACTACCAAGTTTAAGGTTTTCATGACAAACAAAGGCATCCTGTCACTGAGCATTCCTCGTTTGTGAGTTTCTACTGAATCACTAAGTCTTGTTGCTCCAGCACCTACCCTGCTCATCAGATTACATTCTGTCAATTTCTTTCTTTTATCGAAGATAATGCAGCTAACAGGTTCACATTCTAATACAGTTGCCGAGATCTAGCGCGAATTACATATAGTATTTTTATTCTCTTACGTATAATGACTTTTCGGTTTCATTTAAGTAGTGACGGGAACGCTAGGGCTAACGTAATGCTGCAAATGTGACCATTTTGAAAAAAAAAATCAGTTCAGAGTTTGTAATGTACCTTCTTGTCAACAGAGCTAGTCCAGAATATGTTTCAATACACCATTATATACTATAAATGACTACGCAATCTGACTTTTGAGTTGCTCTGTGGTTAATGAAAAAGTTTTATGTTAACCTGGACAATACACTGAGGACTGCATTTGATGGATATATGAGATCTCCAGAAGCATATGTTTGCGTTAGTGTTGTATGTTCAAAAGTTTGATTGAAAAGTACTGGACTGCAAATGCAATTAATTAGTTGGGAAACTACAGAGTTGTTTATTAGGAGCCTGTACTGAAAGCAAGAGCTTTTGTGTTTGATACAGACAGATAACTAGAAACTGAAAGGTGACAAGACTTTGTTTTCCTTTTATGTGAATAACAATGGAAACAAGGAACTACATGTTCTGTAATTAGTTGTTCTAACATTGAAGTTTATTCTCGGCTTAGTTTGTTTAATATACAACCAGTCCCAAGTGTAAAGAAGGAAAAGAAGGGAAGTTCTATTTAAGCACTCCTTTAATTTGGTAATCTAATTTGCATAATATAACTATCTTTCTAATAAATCTAATATTTCATTGATAACTAAGGTTACTGGAACAAAAATGGTGCTTTCACTATTGATTTGAATAAGAGAATCTCCAGGTGCACCTTACCATTCAGTTAACGAGGAACTAATATAACTAAGGCTACTAGATGTCCTAATTTAGTCAAGACAGTTCTTTATTTTTGGCCCTAGTCTCGACATTTTTTCAACCGGTCAGGACCCGAAAATGTCCCTATTTTTTATTTTAAAGAGTAAGTTATTTCATTTTCAAACATTGTATTTTTTTCTTACAAAACTTAGTACAAAGCAACTTTTGAATCCGCAACTGATGGTGGAAACTAAAAGCATATTAATTATCAACTTTGAGAGTATGGGTGAAAGTCACTCAAAGTCTATAAAGTTGCTTCTTACGTACCTGCCTAATCTCAATGCGTAATTGGTATGTGTCGAGTACGGATGGGGCATGCAATGTTTAATATTTTAAGTCATCATGGTGAGGTCACTGAGGATCTACTTAAAGTAAGTTAAATCAATTAAGAAACTGGGTTGCTGGCATAACCAGATTAAAAATAAATGAGTTTCGTTTCTCACACTATGGGAATGAAACTTCCGATTGCAATAAGAATATAATGTGAGAGGTGGAACCGGTTCCTCGGACGCTGAGTCCGTATCAAAAACTATTTCTTGCTATGAATTAGAATTGATACTATAGGCGTATATGAATCGACATTGATATCGAGTATATATTTTTAAAATACTTTCACCTTCAATAGAAGAATACGAGCTGAAGCGAAACCCATTCTGGGAATCAAGACTTGTTTTGACTCCACGTATTATTCTTTTCAATGAATGGGAATCAATATTAGAATGTGGCATTCAACATTTCTGGATGCAATAGGTAAAGAAGCCTGAACTGAACTGCCTGTTTTTGTAATACTGAATCTGTATCCGAGAACTGTTTTTTGCTATTAAAGTTTTTAACTAGTAATCGTTGAAAGGAGAAACAGTAGGTTTTCACTACTTCTGGTTTAAATATGTATGGTAAATTTGTATCATATACGGTTGCAACAGAGAAATCAAGTCCAAAGATGAAACCTATTCTTGCACTAATGAATCCATGTCAAGAAATACCGCTTCTTGGTATATATTACCGTTTTTCCACCACGACTATCAGTCTTGAAATCAGAAATAGTTGTTTTCTGCCACTTTTGGCAAGAATAGAAGAATAACGGTCGAGATGAAACCTAGCATTTAGGTGCTGAATCCATATCAAAAAGCCATTTCCTTTATCTCTTACTATAGTTTTCTCTATGGACTTCCATATTGAAACCACAAATGGTAAATTTGTATCATATACGGTTGCAACAGAGAAATCAAGTCCAAAGATGAAACCTATTCTTGCACTAATGAATCCATGTCAAGAAATACCGCTTCTTGGTATATATTACCGTTTTTCCACCACGACTATCAGTCTTGAAATCAGAAATAGTTGTTTTCTGCCACTTTTGGCAAGAATAGAAGAATAACAGTCTAAACGAAACCTAGCATTTAGGTGCTGAATCCATATCAAAAAGCCATTTCCTTTATCTCTTACTATAGTTTGTTCTATGGTCTTCCATATTGAAACCACAAACTGTAAATTTGTATCATATACGGTGCAACAGAGAAATCAAGTCCAAAGATGAAACCTATTCTTGCAGTAATGAATCCATGTCAAGAAATACCGTTTCTTGGTATATATTACCAGTTTTCCACCACGAATATCAGTCTAGAAATCAGAAATATTTGATTTCTGCCACTTTTGGCAAGAATAGAAGAATAACGGTCTAAATGAAACCTAGCCTTTAGACGCTGAATCCATATCAAAAAACCAATTTCCTTTATCTCTTACTATAGTTTGCTCTATAGATTTCCATATTGAAACCACAAATGGTAAATTTGTATTACATACGGTTGCAATACAGGAATCAAACCAAAGACGAAACCTATTTTTCAGTACTGAATCCATGTCAAGAAATACCGCTTCTTGGTATATATTACCGTTTTTCCATCACGGCTATCAGTCTTGAAATCAGAAATAGTTGCCTTCTGCTACTTTTGGCAAGAATAGAAGAATAACGGTCGAGATGAAACCTAGCATTTAGGTGCTGAATCCATATCAAAAAGCCATTTCCTTTATCTCTTACTATAGTTTGTTCTATGGTCTTCCATATTGAAACCACAAACTGTAAATTTGTATCATATACGGTGCAACAGAGAAATCAAGTCCAAAGATGAAACCTATTTTTGCAGTAATGAATCCATGTCAAGAAATACCGTTTCTTGGTATATAGGCCTATTACCAGTTTTCCACCACGAATATCAGTCTAGAAATCAGAAATATTTGATTTCTGCCACTTTTGGCAAGAATAGAAGAATAACGGTCTAAATGAAACCTAGCCTTTAGACGCTGAATCCATATCAAAAAACCAATTTCCTTTATCTCTTACTATAGTTTGCTCTATAGATTTCCATATTGAAACCACAAATGGTAAATTTGTATTATATACGGTTGCAATACAGGAATCAAACCAAAGACGAAACCTATTTTTCAGTACTGAATCCATGTCAAGAAATACCGCTTCTTGGTATATATTACCGTTTTTCCATCACGGCTATCAGTCTTGAAATCAGAAATAGTTGCCTTCTGCTACTTTTGGCAAGAATAGAAGAATAACGGTCGAGATGAAACCTAGCATTTAGGTGCTGAATCCATATCAAAAAGGCATTTCCTTTACCTTTTACTATAGTTTGCGCTATAGATTTCCGTATTGAAACCACAAAGGGTAAATTTGTATTACATACGGTAGCAATACAGGAATCAAACCAAAGACAGAACCTAATCTTCAGTACTGAGTTCATGTCAAGAAACCGCTTCTTAGTATATATATTATCGTTTTCCACCAGGGCTATCAGTCTTGAAATCAGAAATAGTTGCTTTCTGCCACTTTTGGCAAGAATAGAAGAATAACGGTCGAAATGAAACCTAGCATTTAGGTGCTGAATCCATATCAAAAAGCCATTTCCTTTACCTCTTACTATAGTTTGCGCTATAGATTTCCGTATTGAAACCACAAATGGTAAATTTGTATTACATACGGTTGCAATACAGGAATCAAGCCAAAGACGGAACCTATTCTTCAGTACTGAATCCATGTCAAGAAACCGCTTCTTAGTATATATTACCGTTTTTCCACCAGGGCTATCAGTCTTGAAATCAGAAATAGTTGCCTTCTGCCACTTTTGGCAAGAATAGAAGAATAATAATCGAGATGATACCTAGCCTTTAGATGCTGAATTCATACCAAAGAAACATTTACCGGTATCATCAAGAGTAAAAGTTGATCTGAAAAGCTGGGGGGATAGCAGATAGTGGCATGACGTCACGCCGTCTTCCTGCCTATCTTGGCCCATTGTAATTTTTAGGAATTGGAACGCCGTACATATTTTCTGGAGGTGGGGATCGTCCCCCGCGTTCCCTCTCACTTTTACCTCTGGGCATCATTTACAATTTTTGTTATGTCAATATTAATATCGCAATCGAAAGTAGAAGTATGTTTGTGCCACTTGCGATTTTAGTAGAGTCTATAGATTGCAGATAGAATTCACACTTGTGACGCAGAATTGGTTTCAAGAAACTTCTTCCGGTTTTCTATTACCGTTTATATTCTATTGTGATCAATGTTTAAGACGAAAATAGTTGATTTCTACCATTACTGGTTTCACAAGGTGCTTAAAGGAGGAGATGGAACCTATTCTTGGGATGGTAAATCAATTCAAGATTAGCAATCAGCTTCTTCTTTATATATTGCACAGTTTTTGCTGCTATATGTCGACAGATAGAGAAATGAACATAGCTCTCTAGACCTGAAAGTCTTCCCTTATGTATAGCATAGTTTAAAAGTCTGAGTGAAAAGTTTTCATACTCTGAATCCTGCAGCTTGTCAATATAAGTATACAGGTCCACCTAACAGATTTAAATTATTTTCATGAAAAAAAAAAAAAAAAACTAACTAAGCCTCTCGTTGCAGTGTTGTCAACCCAAAAAGAAAGTTCAGCGTAGATCGCATTATATATAAATTTCTAAATTTCATTAGCCTCTTATTATTATTGTAATGTTTTGTCTTTTCTTTGGTTTGGTACATTTTATTATTATTCTAAAATAACTAACCTAAGTTCTGTCAGACTTCAAAGTTCGCATTTAACAATGCCCAGAAAGCGTTGTGTGACGTCATCTACTAATGAGCCTATCCGGCTTGCCATGAGGGTCAGACTGTGTCACGCGATCAGGTCAAAAGTCATGTTGCGTGCTAAATCGAGCCTGGATATTGCAAATCGAGATGTGAGATATTTCAAGCATGTAACCTCCGCCTGCGTTGCCCTGGGTAATTTGCAGAAGATACTTATACTTTATCATTGTTATTGATTTTACTGAAACAACTTAACTTTTGACAATGTTCTATCCATATTTACCTTACGTGCTATACATTGTTTTTAAGCTCTTCATTGTCTTTGCAATAAGCTTTCAGGAAGCCATCTTATTATAGTTTTAGAGATATGTGAACTTCATTTTTACATTGATTTTCCATTGACTTTAATGTTAATATTTCATGCCTTTTTTTGACTATCTTCCATCCATTTTAGGACAATTTGCTTTTAGAATATGGACTCTACATAGTCTCTTCTAGATTTGAGATGAATTTCAGCCATCTCCCCAAAGTCTGTTCACATCACTGCTGCCCGATAGGCCCTTTGTGATTCAACGTTTACTAAAGTTGATGGGCGAATAAACACGCTCAGTAAGTTGATAGAACAAAATGTCTTTATTTTTATTTTTATTGCTGTATCGTTAATTCCCTAAAAGCCATTTTTGATTAATGAATTAATTGTTTTAAGAATCTTATATTGCTGTGGAGGTTATACGTGGATCATTTATCTTGATACGTCCTTCTAACTTTTTAAAATAATTTTTGGTTTACTTTGGTTCTATAAAATTATAACAATACTTTTTTGATAGGTGTAAATACAATAAGTTCTCGGAATAACATAATTTTAGCAGTGTTCCAAACCTACCTAAAATGGCAATGCTTCACAAAAGACAAGGTTAAAATATAGAATGCTACCTATTCAGTAGATTCATAGTCGAAAATACTATGCATGAATCCCGTCCACCCAGGAATGCATTCTGTGTTCGAAAAAATCTCCTGAGCCACGAGGAGAAACGAAATTTTCGGTGAAGGAAAGTGGGAAAATTTTCAATAGCAATTTTTCCAAGCCCGTTTAGACTTAGCTGGTACTTGAGAATCGTCACTCATTGTCTTCTGAGAAGTACCTCGACGGTCACGAGCATCAACCGAGACAGTAGTTTTGGTAGTGATGCATTTTATTCCACCGAAAGCATGAAAAATATTGAGTCCATCCAAATTTCTGACATTGATATCGGTATTGTCGAACGTATACTGAACTAAAGCTTGAGAGTTAAGTGGCGTGACAAACATCTTGGCATTTGAAGGCGGCGCTCCAAGTTCCCTTTAAATGCTGCTAGCAAATGAGAGGGATGCGGTATTGCCACGTTTATTTTGTATACATTCACCCCCTGTCACCTGATAGCGCTCTAGTTCGTCTGCTTAGCCAAGCCATAGCCACACCCCTCTCTCACTCGGCAACGTCGCCTCAGAGCTTGCGTTTTATTCGTTTAGCTGAAATGCCAAGTTGTTTGTCACAGGCTTTAATAACTGGTGCCTCACTTTTTAATAAAGACTGTTGGTAAAATTCAATTTCATAGTAAGATGGAAAAAATCCAAGGAAGTTCAATACTTGTACAAGATGTTTTGCGCCACACAATCATGTAGTATACAGCTATATAGCAGTATGTATCGGCGAAACAAAATATCTAGGTCTGCATATACTATCATAATAATGATATCGCTCACAGTTTTCCGCTTGCGTGCATTTTCGATTGATAAGTGCACTGGTTTTCTCGAATTTTAGTAATTCCATTCATGAAAACTTGCAGAGTTTTTGGCACAAGATCAAAACCCTTTTCATCAATTTCAGCTGGGGTCGGATAATATTTACAACCAAAGATTTTTTTCAATCTCTTCGCGAATAATACAGGCAGTCATACGAACAATTCGTAGTATTTCTTCTTCTGGATCAGACACTCGCTCTGAGTACCACTTTTCTGTGGTAAGTTTGTTAACTACATTCGCCATGGTGAATATTTTGGCTTTGACAGAATAAAATAAACTGTTAATCGATCACCAAAGTAAAAGGACAACTTTTGTTCCAAACGGTTTTTTTTTAAAACAAATCTCTTCCATGTCTGTCAATTCTCTTAATTTAGCCATTACTTCGTTTAGAGAAAACTGTGCATCCTCACTGTCTTCTACATCTGCAAAGCTTTTCGAAACCAGACGAATCCCTAATAGGTCTATCACCACATATGTATGAACGTTACTTCCACCAAATTTAGTACGAACTTTAGCGGAAACCAAGTCTATTACTGACCGCACTCTGGTTGCAACAGTATTTTCCCAACTGATTATTTCTCGCATCCCAACCCTTCTCAAAATGGCGTCTCCAACTTCAGTAGTGTGAATTTCATGAGCAGTTTTCCAGCATTGCAAAGTCAAAGTATTAGTTACATGTATAGATTCCGAACAATATAAGCAGCGAGTTTCAAAATCAAAGTTCATTTCATCAGATCTGCGACTTCTGGTAGACGTTCGATCTTGCCAATTTTTAGCCAAATGAGCTTTAATACTACTATCTCGTGTATAGCCCTTTCTATAGTAAAATTACATTGTTTGCTCTTCCAATGCCAGCATAATGAATCATCCCTCCTCAAACTGGCTTCAAAATGAGACTTCTTACTTCGATCACTCATTTACTTGTTTCACTTCCCTTCAAAGTTTGTTCACAAAGCAAACACTTCTCTATGTCCACTTTAACACTCCAAACATCGCACACCACAGAGATGTAATGGAAACAAGTATAATTTTTTAAAGTGCAGTTTCATTCCTATAGAAATATGGGCAAACCGAAGAAGGTAACGCCTTCTCTGGGACCATGAGTATCAATTTACTTCTAATCTATTTGGAAATGAGTATTATAATTTTATTTATTTATTACATTTTTATTTATGCATACATAAACACATAAGAAGGTATTAGCATGAGTTATAAATGATGAAGTAACAGAACACAAGGACGTAGAATATTAGTTAGGACGAAGGTGTTAATCTTCTGATCTGGGGCTACTCAGGGCGGGTTTAGACGAAAAGGCAGTGGTTGAGTGGAACAAATATACACATCCACAATAAGTGCTGGGAAATAGACTGTTGTGATGACGTGTTCAGAGTATTGATCAAGATATGGAGGTATTGTAGAGGATATCAGGCCTAGCGCCTATTTTGAATTCTCCCTGTATGTTGTTATTGTTCTTTAAACAAGAAATTGTAATTATTAAATAATAAAGAAGAGACTTCCCTATGTCGTCACCTCATCCCAATACAAATTCATGCTTACCATTCTCTTCCTAGTTTCCGTAACTTCACCAAAACAAACTCAGCCACGCCGTTTCAGCAATTAAACTTCCCTATTGACCAAGATAATTGTGATGAGCTAGTCATCCACGTGCGGAGCACCAGGAAGAAGCGAAAGCTAGGAAGTAGAACAAAACCAGTGGACACGGAACCCTCCGGGTGAGAAGTGTGACAGAAGCCGCCAGAAACATACTTTGAACCCCTATTCAGAAGAGTCGTCGTAGCAGCAATTGAGAGACGGTCGGCACGCCTGGGCCCTCACCATCCATTGCATGACAGAGGTGTCATTCCAAAGAGGCCAGGACATCTGGGAGCTGTTGCCCTGAGATCGAGAGGCTCTTCACTCTCGAACGTGAGGTCCAAGATCGATACCAGACGGAACCACTCAACGGATTGGAGGATAAGGCTTCACCCAATATTTGAAGAGGCTCATCACATCGAAATGGCTGAGGTACAGTAAACCTTTTCCTTTCCTAACCTTTGCGTCTCTGTGATTTCTTCTATTAGAAAACATGCATTTCATTTCACTCATCCCCAATTAATTACTTCAGCGCTGTACTGCTCAGATCCCCACGTACTTTCTCTCTTGCCATGCGAAGTGCTATCCCCACATTCTTTCAGTAAAGAACTGATAATAGAGCAAATAACTGTGGTTGTAACCCCACAGTACAGTACAGCAAGATGGTGGAGATGTGGACCTTCACTTTGTGAAGATTTTTGAGGCCTTTGCCTAGCATTTAGGAAATTTTTTTTCTCCTAATATAGAAATGCAGCTTCTGTGAGACATTGTTATTATAAATTCCGAACCATAAGACTTTTAAATTAACGTCAATCCATCGATTTTTATCGTATCATTTTTTATTACAATTCTGTTACATCAAACCATGTCTTTCTTATTATTTATTATTATTATTTTTTTGAATTGACGCAAAGATTGGGTTTATTTTAACTTTAAGTATGTTGTGTTGACACTGATTTTATGTGCATGTTTACTTAGCATTTTCTGCATGTTTCGATTATTAGCTGAACAGTATCTACAGCCTTTTGATGATCTAAACGATATTTCCACTACGCAGTACTTTGAACCTATAATTTGTTCATCACCGATTGCCATTCCGGTTACTAGAAATTTTTATACCAATCTTAAAGACAATTTGCATTTATCTACCCCAGTTTCAAGTATTTCTTATTCTTTCACACCGGACAGTTTAAACATGGCCCAGAATAATAGTGAGAATGTAGAAGGTTCATTGACCTCGATTCATACAATAGTTAGGCCCGAACCATTTTATGCTAAATTAGGAGAAGACATCAGGCGATATTTGCAGAAATATGAGGCTATTGCCTCCATCAATAATTGGACAGGCATAAGAAAAAAGCTAATACTATGTACATTGATGAAGGGTCCGGCTGAATTTTGGATGGACAATACTTCCAAAAAACCCGAATTTGCTAATTGGACTTACGATGAGTTCAAAGCGAAATTAATAGAAGCTTTTGGGAGCAACACCATGCCTCAGTTGACAGAAAGTGAAATGCGTGCTCGCGAACAAGGAGAAACTGAGAGCATATCTGATTATGTTTATTCTAAACTCAACCTCATTTTGAGGGTAGACCCTCAAGCCCCCCCCAGCGAAACAAACACAATTAATCATAGAAGGTTTGCAACCTGAGTATTTTAGGGCTGTTATTCGTAAGGAATATGATTCAGTTGAAAAACTGATATCAGACCTAATAACTGAGGAAAAAACAAAGATCTTATTAGAACGGAAAACCATCGAGAAATACATTAAGCGTAATTCGTCAATATTGCAGTCTTCATTAGTTTCTAGTAATACGAATGTTGACCCGATGAATACGCATTCTTGCTCTCAGCCTACCACACAGTCCAGAGCTGTTGAGAAAATTTCTGCTCAGAAAAATGCTGACGCGCATGTAAATTCTCAGGTCCCTGACTCCAATGCACTGCAGCAAATACAGCAACAGTTAGAGAAACTTTCTTTAAATATTACGTCTCTCACTGCAAATCAAGGTCAATCGACAAACACAGGAAATGCAAGTTCATCTTTTCGTGGTAATAACAGAGGAAGAAGAGGCCGAGGTAGAGGGGGAAACCAAGTTCGCTACTACAACAATTATGCTCAAAATCAAGGGAGTAATAGTGACAGGGGTAACGCGATTGACAATAACTCGAGTGACCAGGGTTCAAGCCCCGCTGTGGGAACTTCTAAACCACCACGTTCTCCTATTGTCTGTTGGCGCTGCCAAGGATTAAATCATATAGCCCGAGATTGTCGCGCATTTTTAAACGAAGAAACGGAATAGTTGGTCGGGACACAACTATTCGTCATTCTGTGTTACAAGTCCCTATATTCAAGGAATCAGAACTCCCATACATTAATATTAGAGCAGGGAGCGTGTACACTCCATTGTTAATCGACTCAGGATCACAAGTTTCTTGTCTCCCTGAAAATTTAGTTCCTAAAGGAGCAAAGAAAATAGCAATTACTACAAAATTAAAGGGAGTGACGGGCAACACAATTGAAGTATCTCATATTGTTTTTTTGCGTTTCTTCATAGGAAAAAAGAGCTTTACGCATCCGTTCAGAATAATTCCTCGGTTTCCATTTAAGCCCTTGCTTGGTCAGGATTTCTTAACATCCCATAATGTTTTCCTGGATTTTCAAAACAATATTTTTTCAGTTAATAGATTTGGGAAACCACCTGTAAACCAGCTTCCACGTAATAACAATGAGGGTGTAATTTCTGAAACTTTAAAAGAGAAATTAGCGTCTCTTTCTAAAGCTGTTTACACACTTTCTGAACGAATAGTGCTTCCAGCGAAAACGCATACTCGAGTTTCTCTCACTAAACGTTACGACATAGGAGGTAATAAGAACCTTTTAGTGCCAAATATTTCTTTGCAGAATAAATTAGAAATTTTTATTCCTTTTTGTGTGTTGTCACCATCTCAGCCTTGTGTATGGATTACGAATCCTACTGTTAAAGACATAACGTTAAACGAGGGTCAAGAAATAGGGTTAGCCGAAGAATTTGAAGAAATATCAGAGGAAGACTCTGCTTATCCAGTAGGTCAAATTCAGGAGGAATTGTCACCGGAAATTTTAGAAAAAAGAAAACTGTTTGACAGGTCACAAATTCAGGTTAACCCCGAACTTTCTGAAAGTGATAAAGAGAAATTTTATGATCTCGCTTATCGTTATAGTGATATTTTTATGTGGCACGATCAAGATTTTTCTTTTGCTAAGGATTATGAATATCAAATCCAGCTCAAAGACAACACGCCTATATGCAAACCAGCCCTACCTATACCGTACCATTTGCGCGCTGTAGTTAAAAAACAGCTGGATAATTTATTACAAAGAGGGATCATTTCGAGAACTATATCCCCATGGAACTCACCCATTCTCTTAGTTAAAAAACGAACAGGTGATTATCGTTTTGTTTCTGATTTTCGGGCTGTAAATGTAAACTGTAGGGTGGATTCCTTTCCGATTCCTAGCATGGAGGACGTGTTAAATCGTGTTTCTGGAAAGAAATATATTACAATGTGTGACCAAAAAGATGCCTTCTTCCAAATCCGCATTACAGAAGATAGCAAACCAATCACAGCATTCTCTGTTCCGGGAGAGGGTTCCTTTCATTATAATGTGGTTCCCCAGGGATTACTTTGTTCTTCTGCGGCGTTGAACCGGCTCATAAAACTGACATTAGCCGATATTCCATCGCCCCATATATTGAATTATCTAGATGACTATTTTATAGTAGCTGACACCATACCGGAAATGTTAGAATTATGCACATTACTTTTTGATGCTTTTCGCAAGCGAGGTTTAAAATTGTCTCCAAAGAAAACCAAGTTTGCACAGACTTCTGTAGTTGTTCTTGGACATAAAGTGAATAAATATGGTATTTCTGTGTCTGACAAAGTAATTGACACTATAAAATGTTACAAACGTCCAAAAACTAAAAAACAACTCAAATCATTTTTCGGCACTTGTAGTTTCGTGAGACGCTTTGTAAAGAATTTCAGTGAAATTTCAGCTCCTCTCTTACAATTACTTAAGCGTGATGCTAAATATAGCTGGAAAAAGCCACAACAGGATGCTTTTGAAAAACTCAAAGAAGCAATCATAAATTCACCAACTTTAATGAACTATCACCCCAACAGACCATTATTTCTGTACACGGATGGATGTAAATCTGGGGTGGGGGCGGTTGCTAAGCAACCAATTGATGATAACCCTAACAGTGAATTAGTTCCTATTGGGTATTGTTCCCGGTCTCTAAACGCCACAGAAAAAAATTACTCAATATATGAGATTGAGCTTCTTGGGGTGCTATATGCACTACGTTCTTTTCGTTACTGGCTTATAGGAAGACATTTTTTTCTAAAAACGGACTGTAGAGCGATCATATTTCTCAAACAATCTAAAAATGTTAGTGGCAAGCTAGCTCGGTGGCTTTCTCAACTGGAGCAATTTGACTTTACAATATCCCATGTGTCAGGAACCGCCAATATAGAAGCCGATAATATCAGTCGTTTTGCTTCCAATAAAAGAGATCTCGAAGATGAAAAGTTAAGTTCAGAGGACCCCTGTGTTTTTTTTCTAGAAGATAACACCGATATTAATATTAGCGACGCTCAGAGAAAAAATAATGTTCTTAAGCACATTATTGACTGGCTTGAGGGCAAATCTAAAGACAATCAGTATGAAAGACAAGCTTCCTGTTATGAATTGCGCAATAACATTCTTTACAGAAAAAACAAAACACCTATGGGTATGAACTACTTGCTTGCCATTCCTTTGTCATTGCGGGAAACAGTTTTTAAGAAGTGTCATGAGGAGATTTTGGGAGCCAATCACTCTGCTTTTAGTAAAACATATAAATTATTAGTTAACACTGTATATTTTCCTGACATGAAACGCTTTGTATATAGACGCTGTAGAGAATGTCTTCACTGCCAAATGTTAAAGAAAAGAGTTGGTTTGAGTTATGGTAAACTGCAAACTCACCCTAGTGTTATGCCCTTTTACCGGCTTTATTTGGACGTAGCTGGGCCTTATTGCACTAACAATATTTTGAAACACAAATATTTTGTAGTCTGTGTGGATGAAGCCACAAGATTTTGTATAACAGCTAGTATTCCAGACACCACTGCCAATACTTTGGCATCATTCCTTTTTAATGACGTCATTTTAAAATATGGGTTATTTTATGAACTCTGCCTAGACAGGGCAGCTGCTTTTACAAGCGCCATATTTAAGGAATTGTGCAATATTTGTGGTGTTACGTTGAAATTTGCAGACGTGAAAGCACATTTTTCTATTGGGCTTGCTGAGGTAACAATACGTAATTTGGAACAAAAATTGAAGCTCAACATTGACCCAAATAATTCAGGAAACTGGGTGGAATTACTTCCCAAGGTTACATTCAGCCATAATATTTCTATTAACACAAGTATGGGATACTCCAGTTTTGAATTACTCCATGGTTTCAAACCAAGGTTAATACATCAAGCTATGTTTGACACACAGTGTCAATTTCAAGACAACGCAGTCAGACTATCTCATCTTAATGATATTCGAGAGCAGGCTGCTGAAAAATTATTCAAAAGGTTCCAAACTTCTGCGAAATCATATGACAAGCGTCATAAACAAGTGCAATTTCAGAAGGGAGACCTTGTTTGGATATATGTAGATAATATGAAACGGGGCCAGACACGTGCTTTCACTGGGAAATACATTGGACCAGGTGAGATACAGGGCAAGAATAACGAAAATAGTTACTTCGTTAAATTCACTACTGGCACAGGAAGACAGAAAATAGACTCCATTACGGTTGACCGTCTTAAGAAATATTACCCTCCGTCGCCTATGGACGAGTTAGGAAATCACGACCATCAACGCAAGAAGCCTCCCACCAGTGACGATATTGAAGCCAGAGACTCAGCTATTCAAGGAGAGAACGTACCCCCTGAGGAGAACTGCACAGAAGATGAGGAGGGACGGAATCAGCTGTCTCCACGGAATGATGAAGAGGAAACAGGCTTACCAACATCTAGATTTATTATTGAATTCACTGGAAGGAAAGAGGGAAAGGAAGAAAAAGATGATCAAACTGACAATTACACGTGCCTCAATATCGTTAATGCCATTTCTATGCTCCATTTACCGGCGTGGGATGTCACAGCCAGACGTACACTACATAATGCACCTAAAGTTCCTTCACAATTTGGTGTGAACACTGAGATCAATTCTAAAGTAGCTTTGTACCATGGAAGCATTGTAGAACTCCAGGGTGATGCCATTGTAAACCCAAGCAACACGGATTTATTACCCATAGGGGGCGCAGACAGGGCAATACACTTAGCAGCAGGGCCACAATTAACTCAAGAATGTGCACGCATTGGGAAATTAAAAGAAGGTTCGTGCATAATTACAGAAGGCTTCAATCTTCCAGCTAAACACGTAATACACACTTGTGGACCTAAAGGTGAAAATAGCAAATCATTACAGTCTTGTTACGAGAAAATCTTATTTAGTGTTTTAAACAATGATTTTCGTACAGTTGCATTGCCCACCATTTCAACAGGTGCATTTTTATATCCTAAAACACCAGCATGTCACATAGCCTTAAGAACTGTGAGAAATTTCTTGGAGGAAAATTTGGATTCCATAGATAAAATTATATTTTGTGTTTACGATGTACAGAATAAACGAATCTATGAACATTTGATGCATGAATATTTTCCTGTGGTGTAAAAAAAAAAAAAAAAAAAAAAAAAAAAAAAAGTGAGCTTGAGCATATGAGTAAATAAGCTAATCTTATTATTACGATACGTTAGTAATGTATAGTGAAGTATTGATACTCTATTTTTGATAATTTTGAAACTACTTTTTAGTTTCTGTGGGATATTTTCATAATCCTTTTATTTTGAGTATTATTTATTGTGTATGAGTAGTGGGTTGCATGGCAAGTGTTCTTTGAATATGTTTCATATTCTTTCCTGACCTTTTTGTTGGTCGTTTTTTTTTTCACTGTCAGTGAGCCTTCAAGGTAACATGGAAATAAATAAAAATATATATGTACATATTAGATGAAAAATAAGGGAAAGAAGCACTCAAATGTTTCTAGTGCTGTATATAGTAGATAATTTTAATATTGTTTTATTATTGCTCATAGCTCTTCACCATGAAGTTAAGAAGTAAACACAGGAATACTGCTTCAAATCTATATTTAATTGTAGAAATAGGCATCATTTCTATTCACTTGGCGCATCTAATGTTCCACTTTTTTCACTTCGTTGCAGGCAAAACATCTCAGCATCGTATTTAAACAATTACATCCGTTATGTGTAACGTATTTTATCTCGTGGTATCCCAGTCATTTAACTAATCTGGAATAGTGCTACTCTTCATATACCGTTACCGAGTAGTCCGCGGTATATCGGACTTTTCAGGCACTTAGTAGAGGAAATGCTACTAACCAAATTAGTTAATCTAATTGTATCCTCCCATATTCTAACACTCCCACGAATATCAATTTTAACTAATACAAACTTATACGAATACCTAAACTTAGAGAGATTTTACTTTGCATATGTATAATATATATATTATTTATCTTATATGTTATTTATTATTTATAATTTATCTTATTATATTACATATATTCATATATTTATTTTATATATCACAATTTGGTTAAGGAATCACATAATTATTGTATATAAACAAGTTACAATTAATTTTTCTTTCAAATGTCATTTTTTTCCTTCCCACTTAACCCCTCACTGGTATCTCAGCCATAATCTATATTAATAATCCCATATTAAAATTATTACACTTACCTCCCATCAAGATTGCATAACACCACACTTCCTGATGTACTATAAACTAATTCGTTTTATTTTTCTTTCATGTAAAAAAAAAAAAAAATCTGAATCAGCGCAACCTTGAATTCTATCCTTCTACATCTTCAGTTTCTACGTAGTAATGGGAGCGTCCGCCAGAGGGCAACCTTCGACAACATATTATAATTAATTCATACCTGACCGCCATCTTAAGGACATTGGAGAATTACTACAGCATCTTTGGGTCATCAACACTCTTCTCCAGGAGAACACTCCGAATTTTTTTCAAAATCGTCGTGGAGAAATAGAGCAGGGAGTGTAGAGGATATCAGGCCTAGCGCCTATTTTGAATTCTCCCTGTATGTTGTTATTGTTCTTTAAACAAGAAATTGTAATTATTAAATAATAAAGAAGAGACTTCCCTATGTCGTCACCTCATCCCAATACAAATTCATGCTTACCATTCTCTTCCTAGTTTCCGTAACTTCACCAAAACAAACTCAGCCACGCCGTTTCAGCAATTAAACTTCCCTATTGACCAAGATAATTGTGATGAGCTAGTCATCCACGTGCGGAGCACCAGGAAGAAGCGAAAGCTAGGAAGTAGAACAAAACCAGTGGACACGGAACCCTCCGGGTGAGAAGTGTGACAGAAGCCGCCAGAAACATACTTTGAACCCCTATTCAGAAGAGTCGTCGTAGCAGCAATTGAGAGACGGTCGGCACGCCTGGGCCCTCACCATCCATTGCATGACAGAGGTGTCATTCCAAAGAGGCCAGGACATCTGGGAGCTGTTGCCCTGAGATCGAGAGGTTCTTCACTCTCGAACGTGAGGTCCAAGATCGATACCAGACGGAACCACTCAACGGATTGGAGGATAAGGCTTCACCCAATATTTGAAGAGGCTCATCACATCGAAATGGCTGAGGTACAGTAAACCTTTTCCTTTCCTAACCTTTGCGTCTCTGTGATTTCTTCTATTAGAAAACATGCATTTCATTTCACTCATCCCCAATTAATTACTTCAGCGCTGTACTGCTCAGATCCCCACGTACTTTCTCTCTTGCCATGCGAAGTGCTATCCCCACATTCTTTCAGTAAAGAACTGATAATAGAGCAAATAACTGTGGTTGTAACCCCACAGTACAGTACAGCAAGAGTATGATATGACGACGAGGTAATAAATGCTTGATAGTAAGAGTTGATCCACCACGAGCAATATCGTGAGGTAAATAAGAACGGACCACATAATAATATGGAAAGTAAAAGCGCTCTGAGGTTTTTCAGAAGGTTTCATGGAGTGCAATGTAATCGACTTTGTGAAATGATGCCAGGGTTTCGAGCAAACCTCAATTAATTTTAAGTGATTTGATATTAGCAAATAGTTAATTGATGTCTCTTTTATTTCTGTTTCTGTCCATTTTGTCTATGATTGTTAGATTCTTAATGAAAATAGAAATGTGAGTAAAGACTTGAATAGGTAACTGTCATATGATGGTGGAAAAATTCTTATGCTGTTTTTGTGATATAACTTTATATTGAAATGGAAATACTTTGAAGTATTAATGTGATAAATTGTAAGACGTTTTCTACAGTTGGAGGAGGTAGAAGCAAAGTTTTAGTTCCTGTTAAGGTATTGGTTGAAGTGGAAGACGTGTGGAGGCAGAGTGGAACAACAGTCTCTGGTTTCTCAGGCTGAGGTTTAGGCTTATTCTTACATTGGTAAGAGTAAATAGGATGATTGCCATTGTAAATGTTCCAGGTCCACAGGTCCACAGGTTATCATGACAAGTTAATCGGTGCTGAGTTCCGGGCTAGAAGCCCCTGCCTCGCATTTGAGATGTAAAAGCATATGAAGTATCAACATATGAGATAGTAACCAAACCAGCCACTGTCGCTGATTTCCTGGGGAAAATGCACTCCGGGGTAAGTCTTGATTATTCCTGCAGAGATGTGGGTTTGGTCGGTGCTGTATGGAGAGTTGACGCTGGAAACAATTCTAAGTTCTGAGTGGTGGATATGTTAGCCAATGAGGCGGCCTGGAGTGGCCCTCATAAGGGTGTGGTCCTGTACGTGTGCTGATCTTGGGTTAAGAGAAGATCTCGGAAATTGTATCTATTAAGATGGTCAGCTTCGAGAGCATGTCTTGTTCAGTTTTTAACTTGGGCACTTGACGTCTGAGAATGGACACTAGTCTTGAGAGATCGAGATCTTGTAACAGGTGCAAGAGTTCCTTAATGGAGGCGGTGGTGTCTTGAGGGGGCGAATGAATGGTATCCTCAGATCGGGGGAGAGAAGGCCAGGTCTTCTTGTCTTCTTTTTTGAAATTCGGACCAAGCGGTGGCGAGGACTTCTGGGCATCTTTGTTGGCTGGGGTGACAGTCGGTTGTTTCTTGCCTTTGAGAAGGCTCTGAATTCGGGGGCAACCAGAGAAATTCGCTGGGTGCTCCCCGGCACAATTCACACATTTAGCTGCGGTGTTGCGGTCGTGTTTGTTGCATGCATACGTCCAGTGGTCACCGGCGCACTTTGCGGAAGGCTGGTTAAGTAATGTGCAGTGTTTGAGTTTGTGCGGCCCTTTACAATGCAAGCAGATGGGCGGAAAAGTATACTTATTGGTTGGATGAGATTTATAAGTGAGCCAATTCTCGGAGCATAAAGAGAGAGGCGGTGGTGTACGAGATGGCTCAACTCTGCTGTAACAGCGATATATGTAATGACCATTTTGAAGTAGGTTGTCGATGAGGCTCTTGTTGTCAATAAGTAAGAGAACCATGTATGTTGGCCCTGTGGCATTTTTAATGCGAATAGCACGAGAAGGGAGTATGCCATGGACTTTAAGTTCCTACAGAACTTCTTAATCTGTGATCGCGAGATCGACACCACGTATCATTATTAAAATGAGCGGCGTGTGTTTAGGTGGATCGAGCCACCGAGTCGTCCAGCCCCTACGATTTGACCACTGTCAAATGCACTCAGGTTCTTCGTCTTGCTCATCACACACTGCACTGGCACGAATACCGAGAATGGAAGCATACGACAGGAGTACACGTGCGATGCTTTCATTCACTTGCATTGGTGGAGCCTCTGCAGGGCGGTTTCTGCAACTGTCCTGCTGTCTCTAATTCAACTAGTTATCAGTGTAGATTAGATGCTGATAGAGATTAATAATTTAAAGAATGATACCATCCGGAGTTTAGTGAGTTGGTGGAAATTATATCGAATCAATATCGTACAAGTTACATATAGAATGATTTTACATTATGTAAGCTTGGTTCCAACTGAGTGAACAGTATAGAGATGATTCCGAAAGCGACTCCTTTCATAGACGGGGCAGAAGACTTATCGGCTGTTAGTTGAGTGTCTGTAGATGCTACGGCTTTTGGTGGACTTTGAAGAACCTTCCTCTACGAGGGACGAGCAGGAGAGCCGTCGGAATTTTGATAAGAAACAGAAGTTTTACTATTGTTGGCACGGGTTATTTCCCGAGTAGTGGCTCCATTTCAATTGGTGTTAGTCCTCATGTTTCCAGCTGATAATTCCAGTTTACGAGACATAGGTCCTCGTCAATCATTTCAGAAAGGCAACCCTTTCGTCTGTCGAGCCAAAATATAGATTAGGCAAAAAGGATGTGGAAATCCTTTGGTCAAGCCTTTAAAGTGTGTACTTGTATTCAGGGACGTACGGAAGGGGGGGACACGGGGGTCCGGACCCCCCCCCCGAAATTTCGACTTTTTAAAAATTTAGCCTAATTTTAGGGGCAATTTTAGCAATTTTAATATAAAATAGCTTCATATTTAGTTTGAACCCCCCCCCGAAATAAATTCCTGGGTACGCTACTGCTTGTATTGTTCTCGGAAGTACGTATGCTATACTTCATCACCAATTGTACAATAACCAGTCTAAAAGAGACTAGAATTTAAATGTGATCATCTTTTCTTCTAAAGAACTTTTCATAACCGATTTCGTCTGTGCATGAATCAGTATAAGTAGCGATCATGAATGTCCTGTAATTGTTATTAATCCTAATAATGATCTGTGACTTCCAAACCTTTGTATTTTAAATAATTTTTATCCTAACATGACAATTTACTTGTTTATTATTTTTTGTATCTGTCGTTATTTTTCTTTATTTCTGCATATGTTCCAATGTACAGCAACAGAGTACTAATGCTATGAATAATCGTGTTTTCAAAGTTTCCTTAAAGTGCTCTCTATGTAACAGAACAAAAAAAGCACTGGGCAAGATAGTATTCGTCAACGCATTTTCTTCCTTATCATTCTCCCGGTAATTGTAATCATATATTTTATATCATATGAAAACTTATTTCATTTTCTTCAACTTATATATGCCAATCTCTTTTTTTTTGATTGAAACAAGTTTACCACTGTTATTTCGATTATGAGTTTACTAGTAGGACATCAATATTAATATTTCCCTCAGTTTAATATAAAATGTTTAGGCTTTTCTACAGTTGAAATTGAAAAGTATTCTAAACTATGATAAGCAGAGGCGGATCTAGAAGCAAGGGCGTCGATTTCTCTGTAAATTTGGGGGAGTCCTTTCAGATGCAGAAGCTATATATATATATATATATATATATATATATATATATATATATATATATATATATATATATATATATATATATATATATATATATAAAGGGTTTTAAGATAAATTGCGTTCAAATTATGCCAAATATTGTATATTCATGAGCTTTGGGGGGCCCGGCCCCCCGGGATCGGAACCCTTGTCTAGAAGGTAAAATCTGGGAGGCAGCCAGACCCCAGACTATGATAAACTTATCCTGAGTTTACTATACACTTTAAAATGTATGTAAATATTAGCTTAAATTATTTTCGTCACTCAAAACCTGGAGAGAGCTTGTACCCCCGGCTCCATGCTAGATCCGCCACTGATGATAAGCGGGATACTGTGGACTATTTTGGTGGTTGAATGGTTATTGTAAGTGCAACGGTTGATTTTTAATGACATTTTAAGTTAAAACACTGTTTTTCAACTGAGAGAGGTCTGGGGGATAAGCACAAGGGGAAGGGTGGTGACTTTTGATCCCAAACAGTACTTGCATAGTACTACCGAATGGGACACGTTTCGTTTTGTGACTATTTTTTCTTCTAAACCCCTTTTTTTCGGTTTCGTTGACTGGTCTATATCTTCAACTTCCTAAGATGCATATAACCGCGAGACCCGAAATTAACTAAGAATTACTTGCTTTGTACTTTGCGTACAACAGGGGGAGTCGAGTGCATAGGCGCTGATTTTGAGGGGGCAGGACACTTTTGGCCTCCCCAATATTTAAAGGTGGGGTCCTCGCCTCTGCAATATAATCCAGTCGAGGAAGAATTAACAAAGAGGAGCAATAATTTTTGTGGTAAGCTTCGTCGTGCCTTTAATTAAATATTAGGAACAGCCTTCTTATTCAATACTGTGTTTAATAGAGCACTGAAGCTTCAACCAACACTCTGGCATCACTGATATGACAAGTGAAGATCAATATGGTGCGTAAAGTTGCAGTGAAGTTCCCAAATTTTGAACTTGAATGAATTTGTTTTATTGGCTTTAGGCAAATTTGACTTAAGTCGTGAATTTCGCAGCGGAGCAGATGAAGCGGAGTAGCGGACCTAGAACTGGGGGAAGGGGGAGGAGAAGAGGGGCTTCATCAAACAGTTGGTAGAAAACGGCTGAATATGATGATGTTCATTGTCCGCCCCCCAATATTTTCTTCAATTCGGCGCCTATGGTCGAGTGCATTCTATTCCTGAAGAGACACCCGTGGGGGCAGAAGGCGTAAACGACAATTGGACTGGATAGGATTTGAGTTTAGTATCCCGTTCAACAGCAAGGCCATATGATATGTGGACCTACAGCTTAACTTGGGATCTGAACAACATGAAGTCCCACTGAAAATCGAAGCTGATTCTTCTACACCGAAGACGCGTATCCTATCCGCATAGCCATGATGGAGTAGGCAAGAAATACGTCTGTAGTTTGTAAAAAACATGTTACATCTTCCTAGTATGCGAAATGCACACAGTGTGTAGGATAGCCACTGTAAAGCTTCTTAACTCTTTCCTACATGGGTATTTGTTCCTCTCTCTACATTAACTGTAGGAAAAACAAAATAGGCTATATGAAGTGCTTTCTAACGGAAATTGCTAGGAATAAAATGCTAAGCTATTACGTGCTTTCTAACAGAGAAATATTGAATCTGCTTTGGATTGAAGCAAAGTATTAATAAACACAAAAATATTTCAAAAGTCATTAGAATTTTGTTAGAAACATATAACAAGTAAGTTTAGTCATTAACTTTTTATTGTGCTATAAATCTGGGCATTACTGCTGTATCGCCGGACCAATTTGAAAATCGAAACCAAGTACCAAAATGTACTGCATTCGGTTATATTTGATTGGATTACATTACGTTACGTTAGATTACGTTATTAGGTATGTAGTTTTACTATACGGGTCCATAAGTAGTAGTAGCAGGAGGAGTAGGAGTAGAAGTAGTAGTAGTAGTAAGAACGGGTTAGAAGCCCCGCAGGGGTTGGTTGGTTCTGTTCTCGACATGAAATGGGCAAATTAAAGACTTGCCTTAATTTATTTGTGCATTTTACCGTGTAATAAAACAAGTGTACCTCTCCGCGTAATAGTCCATCCGCCTCCACATACAGTGCTGCTCACAACGTTATAAACACCAAGGAAATTCAACCATTTTCTTAACTTTTACAATTTTCACTTACCTCACTTCACTCATATTTCCTCACAAACTTAAATAAATTCTCCAATTGACCCGGTAAATTTCCTAAAATTGGTCCGGCGATACGGCAGTTAACCCTAAATCTGCACAATTGCTATTAAAAAACAATATTTAAAATTATGCATCTGTATTAAAAGAGACATCAATGTAACTGTTACCTTCGTGCAGCGCTTACGTTCACGTAGATGCCATCTTTGTACCACCGAAACTCCATAAGTTGAGATCCTTTAGCAATACAGGACAATGTAAATTCATCATCTTCACGTAACACTCGCTGCCGATTCACTTTCACAGCCTAAAAGATAAGAAATAAAGTAAGAGTAAATTAAATATTCAACATAAGCAGTGGCGGATCTAGCCCGAAGACAGGGGGCATAGGCCCCCCAGGTTTTTGAGTGGCAAAAATAATTTATATACTTTTTGGAAGTTATTATAAACTCATAATACACCTATCATGGTCTGGGTTCAGGTTGGCTCCCCCAGTTTTTACCATCTAGATCCGCCTCTGAATAAAGTACGATAATTCGTATTGTTCTCTACTTTAACCTAGCCAATATGATTAGAAAGCCCGACGAACATATCCAGATGAAAATTGGAGAGAATGGATAACAGTAAGACATTTGATATTACCCTTAACATTTGGAGAAACATGGTCAACAAATAAGTTTCAGCTCACATTGTGAGTCTTCGATAGACTTTGAAGGTACTCAATAATAGAAATGGAGATAGATTTACAACTCCCTGTTGCAACACAAGAATAATGTCAGAGATAAAAGTTACTTTTGGGACGCTGAAGCCATTCATCAATTGAACAATTGAGGAGTTTGATGCAATAAGGGCGTAAGTCTGAAATAGGCAGTTGAAAATTTAAATAGTGTTTTTTTCTTACATAAAAGAATGTAATATGCAGCATTTTATTCCGAGATTGAATTGAAATGTTACCAGGAGGCTAAAAAAGCATGGGAAAAGCCACAAATGGGTTTGATGCAAAAAGGGCATAAACTCGCTTACGCCCTTATTACATCAAACTCCTCAATTTTTTCTTGAGCTTGTCTCCCGTATTCTTAGTGAATTCGAATGGTATATTATGTATTCCGGTTACCTTTCTATTCCTAATCTCAAATACAGCCATTTCAAATTCATCCCCAAGAATACTATACCGTTTATCATCCTTACGCACTTCATTTTCTACTTCAACATCTTGGGCACACGTTCTATCCTTACTCTCAACATATTCTTTCGATCTTCAAAGACTTCATTTCTCTCGCTGATTACCTTCCCATCTCGCATTTTCATTTGTAAAACTCTTCCCTTGCTCTGTCTGTTTGCCTTCACAACTCGCCGGTTAACTTCCTATACATCTTTCTGCCTTCTTCTGTATCAACATGTTTTCATGTCTTCCCTTCCCTTATTTTCTGCAAAATCTGTTCTGTAATCCATGGTTTCGTAGCCGTTTTGTGTTCGTGGTAACTTACTACTTCTGCTGCAGCTTGCTGTATCCAAAGAATAATATGCTCCCACCGTCTATTACTACCTGCACCCATTATTTCCTCGTTTGAGTACTTTTCTTCGAATTTCTTAAAAAAAAAAAAAAAAGATTTCTTAGTTCCTTGTTTTTCAACTTTTCAGTAGTCCTACTTTTTTCAGCGGAATATCTACTTCGGCCAGCATAAGCTTATGATCAGAGAAAATGTCAGCCCCGAGATGTCTTCGCGTTCTTCAACTATTCCGACACTTCTCCTGAATCATAACATAGTCTATCTGATATCTTCTGCCATCTATTGGATATTTCGATATATAGTACCTTCCTGTTTTTCTCCCACAACTGCATTGAAATCTCCCATTACAATTACACATGCACTCCTCTTCTCTCTGTCTATATTTTTTTTTATTTTCTCATAATTTTCGTCTAGTTCTTCAGTTGCATGCGAAGTCGTCAGTCCATATGTTTATCACTATTAGATAATTGTTTTTCCTTTCTCTAACATCATTACTTGATTAAAACATTCTATATCCTTCACTGTTCAACACCCCATTATCTTCTCATCTAACTTCACAAACTCCTACAAAATCTATAACATTTTGTTTCATTTCCTCTTTAAGACTTTCTAATTTTCTTCCGTCTAACGTGGTGCGTACGTTCCATATCCCTATTCTAAACCTTTTACTCTTGTGTGTCTTTCTTTCCCTATCTATTTTCTCCACATTGTTACTTTCTTGTACAATAGTACTTCTCAAGTCATCCGAATGATCCGAATGAAGGGATATTTTACGTCCAAAGCTATATTTTAACCTGCAAAAGACCATTTTACATATGTTCTATTTCTGCTGTCAGCAAAGTAGGGAAAAATAGAGTGGTGGTTACCTGTTGCTTTCCACCACACAGTATCCAAGAAGTTAAAGTCACTCTGGCCACGATTGGAACTAATGTTGAAGTTGCTGTACCAATCTCTATGATTTCCGCCAACTTGGCTACTGAAGAAATGCTGCATTCTATGAGAACACTCTTCGTCTGGCTACTCCATTTAGACCAATTCGGTAGGGGTGGCCCTTCTGGTAGTGAACTACCACCGACAGAGATCTAAATTTCACTGTAGCATACAACCCTCCCTACACGACACATAAGTGTCTTCGTAAAGGTGGTGTTTATCGGGGAGGACTATTGGAGTAGTAATCGGAGTAATACGAATAGATTTTGTTATACGAGGGTATTTATTAAATTATATAAGGTGTTAAGTGTAGATACCAGTAAAAATAGCTTTCCATAGTCGCACCTTACCTATTGTAGATTCTATTAAAAATAATGGCTAATCAGATAAATGTACCAATAAATAAATAAATCTTGATACCCATGTTCCGATGATACTATCAATAGACGTAAATGAATACTCATGGCCCCAGGAAATGCGTTAGTTTCCGTGGCCCGCGCATCTTTGGATAGGAATGAAGCTGCACATAAAAAAAGATGCCAGTACAAAATATATTAGGTGAGTTTATATTTTATATATTAATTATTGTAATTCAAGAATTTAATTGATGGTTTACCAATTCTATATAAATTGTCCAAACTAGAACTTTGTCAAATGGTGACAATTTAACTATGTACAGTGAGATGATTCACCATGGGGTCTTTATTTTATTTATTTATTATTATTTTTTTTTGTGGTTTAAATGCCTAATATGTTTCTTTGAAGTTTAATAATTAATGTTGAATCTAGTTCATATACGTTTATTTTTGGAAGGTGTATTCTTAGATGTTCCGTTTGAGAGCATTTTATATAAGATTTTGATACTTTATCTAACCTTCTTATTTCACCTAAATATTAATTCCGATTTTAATATTGTTAAAATTTTGGAACTTTTGAAAGAATCATTTATTGTTAATACTTGCTCGCCATTAAAAACTAATTATAGCAATTATAAATTTGGAAGAGATAAAGGCTAGTTGTGGGCGGGGGAAATGATTATTTCTCGACCAGTGAGGGTGTGGTATTCGGTGACGGATACTAAACGCACGTCAATATGCCAAACGAAAGAGGTAAGGCTTGTGTATGCATGAAAACGAAAGAAAGAAACATTCAGGTTTGTATATAAGACTAGCTGAACCTGCGCTCTCTACACAGTGCATCATTCGCATATGAGCATAAATCTCCTTCTCATTCCTCACAACGTATGTACATGTCCCTTTACAGACACAAGTGAAAGACGTCTTGATTTTTTTTAAAAAAAATCGGCAAGGGGTATCATAAAGGGGAGATTTTTTCAATTATTTTTTCTCAATATCTCGCACCGTTTGCAACATTTAAGCCTACTTCCGGTTGGAGTTTCTAATTCATGTATAACAGCGTTTTCTTTCTTCTTGCATGCAGTATGTAATAAGCAAATACATTACATATACAATTAATTACAATGTCAGTTATATATGGTGTTCATTGGTCAAAACACTCAAAAAATAGATTTATCTTACGAGGACGGTGTCCGAAGTGTAAATCTCAGATTTCAAAAAGGTTTGTGCAGATCTTTAGGAGGGCTTATGGAATAAAGATCAGCACAATAAAGTTTGGCGGAACCCCATATTTGGGTGTGGCAGTGCCCCATTTGCGAGTTTCGGCTTTCGTAGTGAAAATCGGCCTTTTGACTTGAAAATTGACTTATTGTTGTCTACAATTGTTGTCATTCGTTATCATTTGCCTAAAATACTTCAATTGTGGGGTGGATCCCTGTATGTGTGGGGCGGTTCCCCTCACAAGTGGGAGCACCAACTTTTTGAAACCTTAAAGTTTTCAAGATTAATTTCTTTCGCTTTTTCAATTGCTCATTTCCGGAGATCCATGTCATGTACAGGCATGAAATCTCTTTTGGCTTCAATGAACTTTGCGTACACAAAATTGGAAATAGATGAACATTTCTCATTGCTTGTTCTTTGATTACCAATTTGAGCTTCCCACCAGTAAAGTTGCGACGAATGTTTTACTTTTAAATTTAGTTTGTACACTTGATTTCTTTTTACTTTGAGGTCTTGATTTAGATTTCCAAAACTTGACGACTTTTTTTCTTGTACTCAATTGGTACTGCATCGCCTGTAGGGATGTCATCTTCTATAACTTCGCATTCCGGATCGTCTACAGCTATGGTCACTGTTAAGCATTTATCGATGTCGAGTTCTGCCGTCTTTTCGACAACAAAAAATGGGATCTTTCATACCACATTCTAAAATATCAATGAAAGATTATGCCAATTCTTTTTCCTTATCTGTAATAATTGTTGCTACATATTTTTCAGCAGGAAATTCAGTTTGTAAAAGTGAAATGTTATTCACAGGATTCATTATGAGCATGCTAACATGATACGTTAGCAAAATGTATCCAATTTACTAACACGTATGTAAATACAGTGAACCTAAACGAAATTCATAACGAGACGTAAGACACTGGCTTCCTAATGATAGATATGTAAACTCTAAGACGATAACTCGAAACAGCATCTGTCCAAGGACGTGTGCACTTCGCGAATGGAGTAAATAGGTTTGTCGCGCATGGTTTAAATAGCGTAAAATGAACTGTGTGTGTATTTAACATTGTACACGCAACCTTTTCGTCCTTTACCCCGCCTGGGGTTCCTTTTAATTTTGTTTGCACACCAATATAGAATTGATTTACTCTATTTTTGAATACTAACTTTATAAATTTAAAATACTCATAAATACCAAATAAATGCATGTACAAAGTTTGTCAATGTCTAAATTAGTTTATGCATTGCTTATGGTCGAGAGGCTTTGTTGAAACAGGAGTTGGGTAGCAAGTGGAGAGGGGTCCTCGCTCCCGCACCCTGTGTAATCCAAAGTCATTGGATTAACTGACATCTCTGAAGTTTTCTTTCGTGTTTTGTTTTTTCGTTGTGTTCCCTATACTATTTCTATTAGTCACGTATTAACTAACGAGTTTTCTAGTACATGTATCAAAAGGTTCTGCAGGTACATACTTGCTAATCGTTAATTACAAACGATCAAATATAACACAATTTAAAGTGAATATGACATCACCTACATTGTAGTATCGTTGTTGCTGCTAATTTCGGATGAGCGTTTCATTTTTGTAAAACATACAATCCATACAGTAAGCATTGATTCTGCCAAACTCCTATTTCAAGCCCTTCAGTTCTCTTTCAACTCGTAATTCAGCATCCCAGAAACTAGGCAAAGACCTGTGCCTCACATGTGCTCCACAAAGTGCTTTTAATCGCGTATTTAAATTCAATTTGTCAAAATGAAGGGGAAATATGTATCAAACTTGGAAGGAGGGGCCTCCACACACATAGGGATCCCAGACCCACAATTAAAGTATCTTTAGGCAAATAAAGACGAATGACAACTATTGTAGACAACAATAAGTCAATTTTCAAATCAAAAGGCCGATTTTTACTACGAAAGCCAAAAATCGCAAATGGGGCACTGCTCCACCCAAATATGGGGTTCCGCCGAAATTTGTTGTGCTTATCTTTATTCCATGAGCCCCCCTAACGATTTGCACAAACCTTTTTGAAATCTGAGATTTACACTTCGGACACCCTCCTTGTTAGACTCGAGAAATGGTTAATCTTACTTTTTCATTATTATTTTGCCATGAAACAAACGCCTGAGACATATACAACCCCAATATACAACAATATGGTGTTGGAATGTATGACGCATAGGATATGATGCTTTAGTTTTTCTTTTTTTAAAATTTCAACGCTTACATTGTACCCTTAGAAACGTAATAAAGAAATAATGTCCACGCTTTTTAAATATTGAATTAGAACTAGACAATCTACGCAAAATTTGCAATCGACCAGTGAAAACGGCATCTTTCTAGAGCCTGTTGTTTCCGAGATCTCATTGTCGAAAGGATTGGACACAAACATATAAATATCCTCAACTTATAGTTTAAAAGAACTCGGAAGATGGAAGCACAACTCACATGCATTGATTTTAGAGAAGGCTTATTAAAATACAAAGGCTTTGAACAATAATTTTATATCATAAACTTTATGAAAAAGATATAGTTGACTAATTTAGACTATTTAAAGTACAAATACTTAAAATGTTTGTCTCTGTTAAACATGAAATCACACATAACCGTAAATGAAAGATTTGAAAGCTAAAGCTATAGGTTGGAGCTGGAGCGTTTCAATTGCTGTCGTAACATTTTAATAAAATAGATAGATAGATAGATAGATAATACTACTTGGGTATCTTATTATTTTATATCACTATATTCTTGTAATTCTTGTCAATATAGTGACAGGGTAAGAGTATTTATAAACATTGGCCTTGTAATTAATCCCTGAAAATAGTACGAGATTTGATATCCTTACCGTTACTTAATTCAAATATTGAAAGGTATTTGGCGGTAGACCTCCAAACAGTGGAAAGTCAATATCGAAAATAGAAGTGGTACATATCTATCATTTGTGGTAGCCATTGCCGGATTTACTTATAAGCTAAACAAGCTATAGCTTAGGGCCTCACTGTCTTGGGGGCCCCAAAATTAAAGGAAATGATGGATTTACATTTCCAAAATATAAAAAAATAATAAATAAAATAAAATCTACATATAGCAATAGTGGTTTTCGTGTAGACTCCTGTGATGTATGTAATGGGCCCCCTTCTGCTATTGTGCTGCCAAAATGTCTTGAGCCATGGCAAAAATGCGAACTAAAGCTCACACCCTCACACACCCTCGCATTTAGCCAATAAGGTTTCAGTTGTTGCTAAGCGAGAGAAAGTGAATGGAATTCCTTCAGACGATAGCAGCGCTTGCAACGGAAGATTAGGGATCAAGTCAATGTGGTATAATAATAGCATTCTTCCTAAAATTCACTAGTTTCTTCATTTCTCTATGTAGAGTGTCTACGTTCATCTTGATACTGAAAGGACCCCATTACCTTCTATAGCTTAGGGCCTCACCAAACCTAAATCTGACTCTGGTGGTAGCGATAGTGAAATAAGATCAAAGGTTGAACCTGTTTCTCGGACACTCAATTCATATCAAAAAGCCACGATTCGTTATCTCTTACTGCTTTTGCTCAACGGAGATTACTATTGAAACCGGAAGTAGTCGTTGATCTATATCACTTCCAATTGTAATAGAAGAATAACATGAGAGACGAATCAAATCCATTTGAACTAAACTCGTTTTGCTATCTATTTCCGTCTTTGCACTATTGCGATCAGTGCTGAAACAGGAAATCTAAGATTTGCATATATTTAAAGATTTGAACAGATAGATAATAGTAGATAAAAAAAAAAACTCATTTTTGGGACGCTGAAACCATGTCAAATAGACATTCGTTGCTATCTCTTACCGTTCTTGCTCTATTGAGATCAATTTTCAAACTAGAAATAGTAGTAAATTTCTAGTACTTGTGGGTGTAGTAAGTGTATAAGAGTGGAAACGGAATCTACTCCTGGAACACGGAACTGATCTCAATAAGCCGACTCTCGTTATCTATTGCCGTTTATGTTCTATGACGACTTACGATCAAACCACTTCCGGTTCGAATAGATAGATGATTAATGCAGGGCATGGAACGTGATATTGGGCGCTGAGTCGATTGTAAAAGACCACTTCTCGCCTTTCCTTACCGTTTTTCCTCTATAGTAATCAACGTTAAAAACCGAAAAATCTTAGTTTCTAGGAGTTCCAGGAGTTGCCTTAGAGGGATAACAGAGTAGATGGAATAGAACAGGATACTGAATCGGTTAAAAAGAACTATTTGTCACTACGAGGAACTCGTACTAAAGTTTTGTCACTTCCGCATTCAGTAGATTCGGATGAAGACAGTACCTCTTCTTCAGACGTTAAATCTATTCCCAGAAAAAAAAGCTTATCGCTATCCAGTGGCGTAACTAGTTTTACTGTGCTCTGGATCGATTGATCATTGATTTAGTCATACCCGCCTCCTGCCCCACGCATTTCAGCTGCTGCCTTATATATATATGTATTAACAGTATACAAAGTTATTTTTATTAAGAAACCTAAAGTTTTTACTTATTTTTTCCTAAGTTATCACTACATACTTAATATGCATGATGTTTATATTATTTTAATCAGGGTGGTTGAGACGGAAAGAGCGAAAGCTTTTTTATACTCTACTTTTATGCTACTTTTATACTCTAAAGGTAGAATGACATCATTACTTATAATTCATAATATAAGTAGGGAGTACAGGATAGTTTTTATAAGTGTCAACTAGGTTTCAAATAGACCCAACTTTCGTTTTATTCCCGGGTAGAGGCGTGGCGCGCTGATTGCAATGACTCATTATGCAAAACTTTCACTAGGCAGCTAGCTAGACAAACATTGCTGCGGCGATTGTCCGGGTATCGACCACTGGGATCCAGAAAGGGGGTGCGGGGCTCGCGCGACCCTCCATGAGGAGTAAAATATATAAATTAGTCCGTAATGAAGCGCTCGTTCAAAGGCTGTGGGGAAAAAAGTTTTAAAATTTCTCTCAAAAGAAAGATTCTGATTGCGTTCTCCACTCATTGTAGGTAATGTACGCGTTTTCAGCTCATAGTAATCCTGGATTTAGCCCAGTCAATAAAGGTTTTTGCAAGGAAAAAATTTGGGTAAAGCTGATTTTCTCCCAAGTGATAGACCACTATGGGAGGAACATTTTCCCAAAAGTCCCCGCCCCTCCCCCTTGAGCTTTCCCCGCCACGCCCCCTCAAAGTTAAAAAATGGGCGTTTTAGGAAAAAGGCCATATCTTCAAAACTAATGGACATATTGACATGCTTCTTTTTTGTCGTAATCTGTGAAATGTGCTCTACAATTTCGTATTCCTTAAAGTTTTTCATAAACCTAATGGTTTCTTGGCAATTTTAACCTAAAGAATAAAAAATGAAAAAATCGCCCGCGCCATTTTGTTTTTCCTCTTATATTTCTTTAGTGAGTTGTGATATGGAAAAATGTTTCAAATAAATCTTAAAGAGCATAAAATTATCTTTCCAGCGGTGTACATATTGTGGGGGTTACTCTTAAAATTAGCCATGTAGCGAGGCAAGTTTGAAGACGAGCGGGCTAAAATTTTCGCCTCAAATATCAGTCACTATGTTTCATTTCGAAGAAAAAAAAGACAAAGCTTTTTGTTTCTCAAATAATAAACCACTGCATTGTTAGAAAAACATTAAAAAAGTGATAAAATTATTTTATTTTCTATTTTTTTTATAAATCTAATAATTTCTAGATAAACAAATAAATTATAAAAATTTGAAATATTTTGTTTGCTCTTCCTTTCCCTATTTTTTGCCTTGGATCTCCTCAGTCAATTAGCATATGAAATTATATCTATAACATTTTTTTAAATTATGTTTACATCTTAATTTTGAACATGTCCCCTATGCTTACTGCAGTATTTTCAACTTAATCTTCCGTAGCTATACAGTATACTATTTAATTTTCGTATGATGATTCTACAAGTTCTTCCTCGGAATAGAAATGTGAATTTAGGCAAGACAGCCCACTACAGTGCTCACACATTGCAGAGCAATCTATTTTAGTTATTTTACATTTTACAACGACTCACCAAAGGTAGTCATCAACCTGGTTCGGCTAATAATATAAGTAGATTTCGAGTGGTAGTAATTGTTTACACATTAAAATATCTTCCGTGATTACATTTACTAGTATTCTCACCTTTTATATTGAAATCACAAAACGATGATACGTATTAAACAATTTTATTCGTTGATTTTCTTTGAACGAATATGCACATAGACTGAATTGCAATCGTACATGTTTGTTAGATATCTATCAACAACTACATAGCAACTAACTATACTATAATGTATGTTTTTTACATATATTAAAAACATTCTTCTTTTGTTATTATTAAATTAACATTATATCTGGTATAGTGCTTATGTAGAAGCACTTTCTGCCCAAAAATACAAGAAATTATCAATTTATACAAAGTATCTCGTTGTATAAAAATGTCGCCCGACGATGGGACTGAATATAAAAGTTACAAGGGAGCTTGGTTTTTATATTTAAGAACCACTGGTCCGTTCAGAAGAACAATATTCCATTAATTATGTCCTATACATTTTGATCGATCCTCGTATGTATATATAACATTATTTAGTTTCCTTTACATGAATACATTTATACTAAATCTTTTATTCCATTAATACTTATTTTTGACAATAAAGTTTCAACACAAATTAATATAATGTAAACAATTTTTGTGTTTAATCAATCATGAATTAAATTATAACCCTTCACATTAATAAGAAAGAATTAAAATCATTGGAAAATTATCGTTGGTTAATGAAAATCAAAGAAAATTAAATTGAATAAAAAATCAAGAATTAAACGCAACCTACGTTCGAGCGAACAAAAGGAAGAAAATAAATCTATTTCTACACAAACAGAAGATACCCTTTTATTTTTTTTTCTTAGTCTCCTTCATTCTTATGTATTTGAGCAAGAATGTCAGGCGCGACTAACTTTTTCACTAGACGCATCCATTTTTCTTTTGTATACTGGGTAGGTTTCCAAACCTTCAACTCATCTATATTACGAAGTCCAATTGACGTACCCGTTTTAGCGTTCAACAATTCAAAAACTTTAGGGTTTATTTCCTTAAAACATAAATAAGGACCTGAGAAAATGTCACAAAATTTGTAAATCTTCTTTAACAACATATTACTTTGTGGATGTTGTTTAACAAAAACTAAGTCATTGACCTTGATCCGATATTTTCCTTCTTGCAAAGACTCTACTTGAGAATTACGTTTCAAAAATTTGTTATGTCTTCGGGTTTTTACCATATTCACTAAATTGGAAGAATCTACGATTGTTGAATCTTCTAACTTGACATCAAAATGTCGTTCCACAGGGAAAATCAAATCAGAACCGTTATGTACATTAGCAGGAGACACGCCTAAAGTGTCTGATATAGAATGATTCAAAAGGTACGTGATTTGACTGACATGCTTGATCCATTCGGAATGTTTATCTTTACAAAAGTGTCGAAACAACATACCAAAATTGCGATGCACATTTTCTACAACAGAGCTACTAGGATGGTACGGAGTTACAAAATGAATTTTAATGTTAGCCTTGTTCATAGCTTTGATAAACACATCACTTTTGAACTGTAAACCATTATCACATAATATGTGTTCTATAGGGCCACAATGTGGAATATATACGTTCAAGATTTTATTTATGATAGCAGCGGAAGTTGCTCTACGCAGAGGATAAGCTACTACATAACGTGAAAAGATATCCATGGTTGTAAGTAGATGAGTTTCTCCAGTAGCTGCTCTTGGTAAAGGTCCATATAGATCGATAGACAGAAACGAATGTGGTCTCTCTGGCGTTATTGAGAGCATAGGTTTTTGTACAGCCTGGTAGTTATGTTTAATTCGCATGCACTCAATACAGTCCTTGATATGATTTTTGATTTGAGCTCTCATTCCTCTCCAATAATAGGATTTATTAATCAAGGCACATACCTTTACATAACCAAAATGACCGAAATCGTCATGATAGGCCTTTAATATGCGTGTTGTCAGCGTAGGTGGTATGCAAATTTTGTTTCTAGATTTGAATTTAAAATCTTTAATAAGTAGAATTCCGTTGGATAATTTAAATCTGGAATTCCAATGTTTGGGACAATTACATCCCTCACTGCATGAAGACAAATGTTCCATGATTTGTTTATATTCATGATAATTCATTTGATGTTCTCGTAGATCTTCTATTGAAATGGTAGCTATTTCATCCTGTAAGACCTTAAATTCGTTGATGGACAAGATATGTTGTTCTTCTCCAGGAAACAGACGTGATAAGGTATCTACGGGTCCATTATCTACCCCTTTAATGTGTTGTACTTCAAAATCATAAGCTTGAAGCTCTAACGACCAACGAAGTAGTCTGTTATTATATCCCTGTATGCTGTTAAGGTATCGCAATGAATTATGGTCGGTAAGTACTATGAAATGACATCCGCTGAGATATGGAGCAAATTTTTGTATCGCAAAACGTACAGCCAAAAGTTCGATTTCTGTCGTGGTGTATCCTTTCTCAGCTTTCTTTAAAGTACGGCTAGCGCAATGAATAACGGCCGGTTCCTGAATGGTTGGATTAGGTTGCCAGAGTACTGCAGAGATTCCAAGTTGAGAACCGTCACACTGAACATAGAAAGGAACGTCATATCGAGGGTGATTCAAATGGATGTTTCGTTTCACGCACTCCTTCAACTTATTAAAACTGTGTTCTTGAATCGGACCCCATTGCCATGGTACTCCTTTCTTTATAATCATAAATAAAGGCTGGGCTATCTCAGCAAATCGCGGGATGGCTTTGCGAAACCAATTGAAGAGCCCTAATACTTGCCGTGTCTGTTTCACATTTAATGGGGCAGGCAGATCTTCTATGGCTTGTACTTTAGATTGACTGAATTGTAAACCAGAGGCATCAATTTGGTATCCAAGAAATTCTATAGAATTCTGCAGAAATTTTGATTTCTGTAGGTTGATAGTAAGGCCCGAACTTTCCAATCTGTCTAAAACTACATCTAAATACTTCAAATATTCATGCGGATTTTTTTCCCATGATCAAGATGTCATCGGCATAGGTTATCACGTTGCTGCGTAAGTCTTGACCCAAGACTTTATTTAAGCAGGATGCTAACGCCGCACTACCATTGATAAGCCCAAAGACTACACGGTTGTATTCGTATAAGTGACCTTCAAAACTAAATGCTGTGTACGGTTTCGAATCTTCATGCAGTTCGACCTGATTATATGCCATTACTAGATCTAAATTTCCGAAGCCTACATTCCCTTGTAAAGAGGCTAGTATTTCTTCCACTGGAGGATACCTCACTTGTTCCAGATCAATATGACAATTTGTGCGTCTCAAATCTAAAACCACACGTAGAGAACCATTTTTCTTTGGAACTACATGTAATGGATTAAGGTGAATGCTTCGTGAAGGCCTAATGATCCCATCTCTTAACATATCTGTAATTTGCTGACGTACATTTTCCCTGTATCTATATGGAATTATATAAGGCTTGGTTACAATGGGTTTGACTGTTTTAACCTTAAAAGAATAAACAAAATCCTTGCAACGCCCAGGACGTTCTGAAAAGACATTTTTATGTTTGTATAGGATATCCTTAAAGTCAGCTTTTACTGTATTATCTGTAAAATCAAGACTACTTTCGAGTGACTTAACACGCTCAGAAAACAATACATCGTCTTTTGAATCCATCAAATTTTGTGTGTCTTTCGTTCGTTGATCATTTAATTTACCACTTTCTGAACTAACAGAAACATTATTCAATACATAAGGAACATTATTATATTGACAAGCAATATCATCTAATTTTGGAAGCAGTTTCTGAACGATTTCCTGAGGTATGCCAGGTATAGTCAACGTTTGGTTTCTAAAGTCGAGCATGACACGCAATTGAGATAATAAATCTAAACCCATAATTAATTTTTCATTCAGTTCGTTTATTACTAGAATAGGGATTGATATTTCAAAACCTTGAATAGCTATTGTCACACGAGTAATTCCAGCTACTCTCTTTTTATGTTTACCGGTAAAATCAACTATAATAAGATTCTCAGCCTTTTGTAACTTAGGATTCGAATAATTGCTAGTAATTGCTTTCCATAGCGAATATGATAATAAAGAGGCGTTTGCTCCTGTGTCAAGTAAAGCTTCTGTGTTTAACCCATTGATTTTGACAGGTATTTTAGCTGTACTGTATGATTTTAAAAATACAAAATTTTCTTCAACATCAAAACCATCATTGACAGTATAATCTTTGGACCAATAACGATTTACTACAGGCATAAATTGGTACTGACATCTATTAACTGCTATTTCCGAATAATTATTTACAGATACGTCATGTAAAAGGTCGTTTTCATCATTAACATGAACATGTAAGTTGGAAGATAAATGTTCATAAGAATCAATAGCTGACATGAGTTTGACGTTATCGCATAAATTTGAAGATAAATGTTCATGAGAATCTATAGCTGATATGGGTTTAACCCCTACCACATCAGCTGCAATTAGTTTAAATTCATACTCGTGTATGATTCTAATAAAGTACATTGTACTGCACAATCGTGATTAGGTCTCACATTGTTATTCTGTACATGAATCGTGTCATGACTTTGATTTTGATACAAAGTGACATCTCCTGAACTACGATTATGTCTATACATAGGATTTATAACATTTCTAGAATTTCGCCATGTATTTCGACTGTTTTTGTGTCTACTTCGATTAAGTGATCTGACATAATTATTGTCACGATTGGTTAGGTTAGGTGGATTCCTATCATATCTTTGCCTATTTTGTTCGTTCGGATTGCTTAAATTCACTCGATTTAGGTTGTGTTCCGTATCGTTCGCATTACGGATATTTAGATTACGAACAGGTACAAAGTGATCTGAATTGTTTTTAATTTTGCCTACTCCTGCTTGATGATTCTGAGCGTGGTATTGAGTTTCATAACATTGTACAATCATTAATAAATGATTAAAACTCATACACTGGGTAGAAAACAGGATCTGTTGTAACTTAAATGGTAACAAATTTCGAATTGATGCTATGATTCTAGATTCCGATTGCAATGGATTTACGACTTTTAATTCGTTGTATGTATTTACAACAAACTCGACAATAGATTTGTGCAAACGAGGATTGAAATGTTGGTTTCTAATCGTGGCATCTCTATTTGCAAGCAAAAAGTCATTTTCGTAATTTGCGATTAGCGCTGCTTTGAATTCCTCATACGTACTAACGTGATCTCGTACTGCTTTAAACCATAAAGAACATGGTGGGAGTAATAAATGAGGGATTAGTTTCATATATTGTGATCTATCTATACACATTATATTGCACTCGTCCTGAAATTTTTCTAGGAAAGAAGTAGCATTCTCATTACATTTACCACTGAACTTACTCATAGCACGTATTTCACTCATCTTTACGCTTAACTTTACCTTCCTTTTATCATTCCGTGTTCTTGTTGAGTGACAATTCCTACCTATGACGTGATGTGTAGTTGCACCATCTCTTTTCCGCCCGTCTGTACTCCTCGGATGAATTTCTTCCAAAATAATGTCCTCATCAGTTACGGGTGAAGGCGAAGTCATCTCTTGTGAACAAGGGAATTCTACACGATCATTATCCATGTTGTTGTGGTATGTGTTGTCCTTGATCTGTAGTGTCCTGATTTTCTCTTGTAAGGTAGCTATCAACTGTGTATTCACACGTATCTGGTTGGAGTTATCCGTGACCTGAATCTTTTGTTGCTGTACAGAAGATTCTATTACTTCCAAATCCCTTTTTACACCACTGACTTCTTGGATTAGATGGTTTTGATTATCCTGGCAATCCTCAGATATTCTTTTTAACTTTTCATCAAACTGCGAGGTGATGTCATTCATTGCCTGAATAATAAATTGTTTCGTCTCTTCTGACTTCTGCTCCATTCGTCTACTTAATTCCTCATATTGTTTGTTGGATTCCTCGGACTTCTGCTCCATCGTCTGCTTTAATTCTTCATATTGTCTGTTGGATTCCTCGGACTTCTGCTCCATCGTCTGTTTTAATTCCTGCTTCATGGCTTCCATATCGTCTTTTCGGCTTTGTTCTTGCCGCTGTAAGACTAATAAAATTCGGTCTTCTAATGTCATTCCTGGTGCTACACTTCGTTCACCGTTATCACTATCACTGGTTCCTTTCTCCATTGCCTCACCGTTCATTTTTCTTGTGATTATTCTACCACTTCTAAGTCTTGTCAAGTTTGTAGTCATTAACCTTATTACAGAAGTAAATTCACCCTTACTTTACTTCGGGATATGAATTTACAAGAATCCCGGGTGAGGTAAACCAAAATTTTTACAACGACTCACCAAAGGTAGTCATCAACCTGGTTCGGCTAATAATATAAGTAGATTTCGAGTGGTAGTAATTGTTTACACATTAAAATATCTTCCGTGATTACATTTACTAGTATTCTCACCTTTTATATTGAAATCACAAAACGATGATACGTATTAAACAATTTTATTCGTTGATTTTCTTTGAACGAATATGCACATAGACTGAATTGCAATCGTACATGTTTGTTAGGTATCTATCAACAACTACATAGCAACTAACTATACTATAATGTATGTTTTTTACATATATTAAAAACATTCTTCTTTTGTTATTATTAAATTAACATTATATCTGGTATAGTGCTTATGTAGAAGCACTTTCTGCCCAAAAATACAAGTAATTATCAATTTATACAAAGTATCTCGTTGTAATTTACAGTATTGGCCACATCCTTGCTTACACGAACATGATATTATGTACAGAAGCTCGTCTGGTGCAAATGGCTTGGATGTGGGAATAGGTTTCAATGTCTTTTTGGAGCGTCCGTTTTCTTTAATTAATTCTATCCTCCAACCCCATTCTGTGTCAGGAAGTTTATTTCCTAACCATTTCTATACTTACAAAAAATACTCTGAGCGAATGTTCATTACACGCTTCAGAAGTTGGAGGTAGTTTGGCCAGGTCAAAGTTAGATCTTAGTGAACTTTTCTTTGTCAAAGACAAAAATCTGTGGTATCGGGCTTCATTCAAATTTGAGTATTTTCCCAAACCATACAAAGCCAAAACTAATTTTTCACCTGTAGATAATATTTCTCCTTTAGATTTTGAAATATCCAAAAACACTCTGGCCCAGTTTTGAAATTCCGGTGATTTGAGCATATCTATTACTTTTAATTTGCCCATACCATAAAAACACGATGTCATGTCACACCTTGTAAACGCATGGCAGAACAAAAGTAGTTGCCGGCAATCTCCAAACTTTACTATCAATGTTTCGATCCTGAAGTACCGTGTGTTCGGAGTCACACCACCTTTCTCTTTACAGAAGTAAACATAAGCACTTTCTTTCTCAGGAGACAAAGCAGTAAGTAAGACTACCAGGTCAGTATCAGATCCTACAACAATAACTTTTGAAGCAGTTTTCAACTGTTGAATGGCCGTCATTACAATGTCAACATCTGCGTCTTCCTCTGCTGCAATTACAGTCAATCCCCGTTTCACGAGTACAGACCCCAGAGCCAACGATAATCTCTTCTTATTGTTTCTATTACCTAACAACTCGTCTTTTTCCGTGGCACAGAATGTATTTTGACAAAAAAATTATGTCTTGTGAAGATTTTTTCGCCGCTCTTCTGTTTTGTTCTTCAGTTTTTGTGGTAGGCTCACTAGGGTAACCATCAAAAACAGCGATAGATTTTTGACCATATTTATTAAGAACATGTGTACAATAGTTCTCTAAGACAGCTCCAAAGGTACAATTTTTTGGCCATGGCAGATGATGAAAAAGAAACCCTCCGTCTACAATATATGTTGCATCCTTTACATCTAGTTCTTCGATGATTGCTTCTTCAAAAACTTTCATCAAGGATGATTTTGTACCTTTTCAAAGAGAAACTTCGTCAAACAGAGCTGGTGGGCGTACTGCCAATTCATATTCGAAATATGTCTTTAATTTGCTGGCGCTATCACAAACACACAATATCCGATTAAAAAGCTGTTGAGAATTGATATTGACCTCTTTTGATCTTACGCTTGCTGACTTCTGTGCTGCCTGTGTCTTCACCATATCTTTTCTGTGCAGTTTGAGTTCTTGGAAATGTTTACCTTTAATTTTGTTTATGGTAGACAAACCGACATCGTATGCTTGATCACAGTTTATTGAATCATCACAATCAAACCCAGTTTTCAAAGAGACCAGTTCACCAGACAACTTTGTAAAAGGATTGTGTTCTTGTAACCAAGCTGTAAACTTCTGTAAGTCTGACAAGTCTTTCTTCTTTCTGGATTCTCGTAGTTCAACGTGCTGTTCGCTAAACTGCATTGCCGTTCCGAAAAAATCTTCTACAGCCTCATGGACTTCCAGAAAGAATGGTGTTCCAAGTACCCATTTTGAAAGAGTATTGTCAGTAATGCCACGGCCATGTGTCAGTCCTCCAACAGATTTCATGGGTCGCATCAAATCTTGTTCTATGCAGATATCAGACCACGTTCCTGACCAGTACTTGCCTTTCCGCCTAATAGTGAAGAATCCTTTCCCCTTAAAAAGAACTAGTTCTTGATTTGTGAGTTTTGATTCAAGTTTGCACATCTCTTGTGCATACAAGTGGGCGAATTTAGCATAGGGGAGATGTCCGGCAGCATGAAAATATGGGAGCATTTGAATTGTTGTATTCAGATGTAAATCCCAGTTTCCTGATCTTTCTGCAAAGATAAACAGCATTATAAGGTCAATGCACCTAAGGAGATTAACCCACAGCTTAATTGTTCTGCTTAAAGTTCTAATTTCCTGCAAGAAATCGTTAAATTTGCTCAAAGCTTCTTTAACAGCTGGTTCTTCTAGAACATTTTGTTCATTAAAACCCTTTTCAAGAAGATCTTTAGAAATTTTTTCCAAATATGCAAGAGAGCCATTTATTTCAGGAAAACTGTTCTTCATCACTTTAACAATCGCACAAGCAGTAAGGCTATATGCTCGGACAGCTCTTGCGTATGCGCAGGCACGTAGCCAAGGGGGGGGGGTCCGGGGGGTCCGGACCCCCCCCTTCGAGACCAGAAATGAAAAAATTAAGGAAGGATAAAACAAAATGAAATGACAAATAGAAGGATCAGCGTTAAAAATTAAAAAAGAAAACTACAAGAAGCTTTTGCTTACTCTTTCTTATGAGGAGATTTATATTACTTGCAATATGGTGGCGAGGTAAGTGAGATATTCTGGAAGAGTCAGGGAATTTGAAATTTCAAGAAAAGTTATGGGATTCTCAGAATTCCTGCTACTAGTCAGGGAGATTTCAAGCTTTCGAAAGAATAAGTGCCGTTGTGTAACAGCGTGGACATTTTTAATCATAACTTTTCGTCATCGCATCCTTGCAGTATCGAACATGTTATTTCAAGGACAATTTTCTGTCGCTCCTTTAACCTGTCATTTGGAACCGACAGTAGTTGACGGAATAATAAAAACAAAAAATTATGTTGAAAGAAAGTTCTGTTAACATTTGATTCAACAGAGAAATTAACGCATATATTTTAAAACTAGTTCAATATACACATGCTTCGCACAGGGGCTGTATTTGGAAGTCAACGCCTGTGGGAGTATCACCGTTGATCTCAGCGATCGCGAAAACTATGGATTTGATACTAATATCGGTCATTTTGAGCTATTTTTTACATGTCTCGGTATCCAACCCCTGCTGACTCCGCATACTTGCAAGTCATCGCTAATGAAAGTGTCACCACTGATTTCAGCGACCGCGAAAACTATGGATTTGACACTAATATCGGTCATTTTGGATTACTTTTATATGTCTTGGTATCTCATCCCCTCCGGTAATCCCCGGCCCGGAGCCGAATAGCGTGAATTTGGAAGTTAATGCGACTGGAGTTTCACCATTGATTACAGCGATCTTGAAAATATGAATTCGACACTAATAGCTTAAGTGGTAGAGCGTTGGCTTCGCATTCGGGAGGTCGTGGCTACGAATCCCGCTGCCTACCATCCTGAATGAGGTTTTCCAGGGTTTCCCTCGGTCCTACCAGGCAAATGCCGGGATGGCACCTACTAAACAGGCCCTGGTCGATACCGTCCCAAATCCTTTCCATTGTTAATGTTGTTGGATATTCAATGTAAAATGGCCTCTGAACTGTATCTGGTGATTGTTAAATAAATAAATAAATATCGGTCATTTTTTACTACTTTTACTTGTCCCGGTAAACGGCTCCCCTGAGATCCCCTGGTTCGAATTTCGACAAAAACGTTTAACTCTGGTCTGGAGCCTGGACCAAGGTATTCGTGACTAAAATTTGGTAACTCTCGGTCAATTTGTCTGGTTCCCAAGCCGGTTCCGGTAAATGCCCCCATGAGACCCCACTGTTTCGAAATTAAAAAAAAAACGCTTCGTCTTGATCTGGGGCCTGGGCCCTGACCAAAATTTGGTAACTCTCGGTCCACTCGTCTGGTCCCCAGGCCGCATACAGACAAACAAACACACAAACAAACTATTTATTTTATTTATATTAGAAGATAGTTTACAAGACAGTATTCAGTATGTACTTTTTATAATAATTGAGGCCATAACGAAAGGAAAATTGTTATATTTGAATAAACAGGAGAAGGACGTAAATATTGCAAAATCTTTTTCAATACTTTTTTTTATTATTTTGCTCGAAATTTCTTCATAGTTTGTTATTAAAATACTTGCAAACATATCCTCATTTTATTGTCCTAACAAACCAATATATGTATTTAATAGATAGTAAAGTAGTTTAGATTGATCGATTTCCTGGGCCTTCAGAATTTCATGTCAATCTTCCCCCCCCCCCCTGTTACGAAATCCTGGCTAAACGAACCAATATATGTTCCAGTAAAATAGTTTAGAGTGATCGAGCCCCTTTTGTGATGACCACAGTATTTCATGTCACGGACCCCCCCCCCCCTTCACGGAATCCTGGCTACGTGCCTGGTATGCGTGACCATTCAACATGTGGTTCACAGTCAGTTTACCGTAAACTGTAGCCCATAGGTCTTCCAAACCACTCCCCTCCATTATCTTTCCAATAGCACCCATAAAAGACATTAATAGATGGAATCCTCCTAGCCTCAGAATAATTTTTGACCCTACACTGTTGGGATTTGCTGACGCTACAATTTCAACCGCCTTTAAAAACAATGGTTGATCGAACGTAACAATACAGGCACGGCGTTGCTTCTGACATTGTTCTGCAGCATAACTGAGAGCAGAGAAAATTGTTGATGGATTGCTAGGATCCGTGTTTATAAAGGGAATTCCTAATATAAATGTATCCTCACAATCTTCTCTTCTACTCATTACGGAGGTCATGAATCCATTCCACCCAGGCTGCATATCTGCGCCTCCAATCCACAAAACATTCATTGGAAATATGGAGTGTACCGTTCGACATTCAATTCCTCTGGTAACTTTCAAGTCATTAAAATCTTCCACAAAAATATTGGAGAGCCCACTACGGTGACTTTTTTTTTGGCATACGAAACAATACGCATAGTTTCAGGATTAAATGTTCCCAACGGAGTTCGCTTCACCTCCACTTCTGTTTTAACACATTTACTTGGTTAATCCAATGTTCTCGGGATTGCTGCCAGTGAGTGTTTCTGTGCTGAGCTTTCGTTACCATACAGCGGCAACATCTTCAGAGCTATGAGCACATATTCAGAGCATTTACTTGGTGTTATGCATTTTATCCCTCCCATCGCGTGGAATGTGTTTAATCCGTCTAGTGTTCGTACGTTAACATCTGCATTGACAAATTCGTATTGGATGAGTCCTTCATCATTTACCTTAGGCGATCCAGCATTTATGAGAGACTTCATGTATACAGATACTTCATTGTATGAGACGCAAACACCCATTGATGCTAGAAGATCAATAAGATGTTTTGATCCATATAACCTATGCAGTGTTAATCCCAAACCTGTTTGAATGGGAGATAAAAAACGATCTTCGTCTCACAGCAGAAATTATTGCGTGATTTATTACCGCACATTTTCGTTCATTTTTCTTCGTATCTGAAGCTCCTTTCTTTTCTGTTACTCTATTAGTAAAACATTTAAGAGTCTCTGGAACAAGATTTTCCCCTCCACTTCTGATCTCATCAACACTTGGATATTTCTGAAAATCGTACATCATTTTCTGTATATCCTCGCTAATAACGTCTGCAGCTACTAACACTATTCTCATACGCTCTGTAGCAGGATCTGTGTCTCTATCTCGGTACCACTGATCAATCAGTTTGTTAGCTTTATCAGATAAACACAGAACATTTTGTTGTCCTTTTATATTTGACATGAATAAACGATTCTTAAAATGTTCCTTAAGAAGGTTCTTCAAGTGTTTATCTGTGTACGTTTCCTGGAGACCGGAAAATTCCGTTAAAAGGTTCTGTACTTCCTTTATTGTGTACTGGCATTCGTCACTATTCTCTATATGTTCACATAATCTAGAAAATGCTTCGTTCAACTCTGATTTTGGCCTACCAAACGACCCGTGATCATGTTTGGTAGTCCTACAAAAATCTCTGTAACAGTATTTGTGATACCTTGCTTCAGGAGCTATAAGGTCGCTAACACTGAGAAGCCTGGCCTTTACTTTCTGTCACCAGGTATCGTTTCTTTCTTCACACTTTTTCAGCATGTTTTCTCTTATTTCAATTGTCGTTACAATGTGAATAGGTTTCCTTCGGTTTGAAGGTGCCTTTATGTCAATTTCTGCTGGTTTTGCACTAAGAAAACAATCTTTTCTAAAGTCAAATTTTAAATCCGAACTCCTCAAAACCGAAGATGCCATTGAAGATGGATTATTTTCGCATTTATCTGATTTTCTAATAGCAGCGTTAATACCCGAAGGTCGAGTATAATTTTGCCTCATCTTTTATGAACTATAATATTTTGTTTCCTTCCAACTTTCATGAAGCACATCGTTGAGCGTTAAGCTACTTTCAATAATCGTTTTCAGCCCCTTTTCAACTATTACGGTATCTCCTTCCAATTCATCATCACAAATAATACATGAGAAACTAGAACTGGCAATTGTTATCACACACTAGTATTTCACAGAGACGCTGAACACAACAACCTAGCTCACCAGTTGTTATGACTCAACTGACTCGTTTGTTCTTCACGAAGTCTGATAAAGATTGAGTGGAAGGGGGCAGTGTTGCCAACAACGTGAACAATAATGTCGCTACACATACAGCCTACATAGTCTAAACATACTGCAAAAGTCAATAGAAACATTAATTTTAATAAAGTAATGCTCATTTAGTCATTTAACCACATTAAAACTACATTTTATTTAATATTTTCTTATTAATACCAAAATCATATGACACAACTACAAAACTTATTTTGATGGATGACGCTCATTTTTAACTTCAGAATGGGAAGGGGGTAAGGCGGGAGATCCAGAGGAGAGAAGGGATATCACGAAAATGCTTTTCTAACAATGCAGTGGTTTATTATTTGAGAAACAAAAAGCTTTGTCTTTTTTTTTTTTTTTTCCGAAATGAAACATAGTGACTGATATTTGAGGCGAAAATTTTAGCCCGCTCGTCTTCAAACTTACCTCGCTACATGGCTAATTTTAAGAGTAACCCCAACAATATGTACACCGTTGGAAAGATAATTTTATACTCTTTAAGATCTATTTGAAACATTTTTCCATATCACAACTCACTAAGGAAATATAAGAGGGAAAACAAAATGACGCGGGCGTTTTTTTCATTTTTTACTCTTTAGGTTAAAATTGCCAAGAAACCATTAGGTTTATGAAAAATTTTAAGGAATACAAAATTGTAGAGCACATTTCACAGATTACGAGGAAAAAAGAAGCATGTCAATATGTCCATTAGTTTTGAAGATATGGCCTTTTTTCTAAAACGCCCATTTTTTAACTTTGAGGGGGCGTGGCGGGGAAAGCTCCAGGGGGAGGGGCGGGGACTTTTGGGAAAATGTTCCTCTCATAGTGGTCTATCACTTGGGAGAAAATCAGCTTTACCCAAATTTTTTCCGAACTTTGATGTTTTTTGACCTTCATTGACTGGGCTAATTCTCTCATGTTCAAGAACACGGCTTTCCTCAATGCCGCCTTCAGAAGGGCGGAGATAATATATACGTATTATGAAGCACTGCAGTGCACATTGTTAGTTAGCGAACCAAGTATCATCAAAAATGTTTTAAGCGTATTTTTCAGACCTGCTCCCCCCTCAAAAATTCCTGGATCCGGTCGCGGTATTGGCTGTTACCAATTAACTGCTAATAGTCATAGCATACCTTTTGAAATATTTTCAAACGTTCTTTGCATAAGGAATAGTTCTCCGTGTTTTTTTTTCGCCCTTTTACTGTAGGCTCTGGAGCAACTGTTCCACTCGCTCCATTGTAGTTACGCAACTGTCGCTATCTATTACCGTTATGTTCTATGCCAATCAACATTGATAGCTCAAATGGTTAATTCCTACCATTCCCCATTTGAAAGAGGATTAACATTTGAGAAGGAACCTATTCTTGGGACCTACCTATTCTGGACTCGTTATGATTTTAAAAACTCGATATCTTTTATTGTTTTGTTCTAATAATTTTTGACAGGGTGGCGGACGGACTGTAATAGCAGTTCTATGAAACTTCAATAGTTACGCACGCAGTGGTGCCACCCCCTATGTCCATGACGCACCCCCCCATTGTCTATCCGTAGGTGTTCTTCCATGAAAAAATCTTCTTTTGGTTTAATTTTTACACCCCCTCAAACATATTTATAAAGATTTTTACCCCCTCCCAAATATTTCAATGACCCAGTTTGCGTCATAGTTCCCCTCTGTGGGCACCCCTGCGCACAGCACAGTTTGGAAGTGTAGAAATAACATCCACTATTGGTCACAGTAACCATTAGAAAGGAATTATAGTCTGTAAGTTCAAAATAATTTTAGAGATAGCGCTGCAATCGATATGATGCATCTTTTTACAATGCTACAAAAAACATCTGGTATGTGCTGTATAGCACTGCAAATATTTGCGCGAGCTTAATTTGATCTTGTGAGATACTTTTGTTACATTTTTGATAAAGAGAAAATATATAAATACACCAGTACACTAGAAACATCTCACTGGCAGCTGGTGTATTCTCATGTCATACGTCTTGGAACCATCCGCAGGAACAGTGAAAGCAGAGTGTGTCTGGTTTACCTTGCAGAAACAAAAATTAAAACAGAACTTATTTCCCACATTGTCTGCAATATGAAATTATCCCGTATCTCACAACAAAACAAAAATGAACACGGATTAAAACTTGACAAGTACTCGTAATTTTTTTCTTTTCCCAATTACATCTTTTCCGTGTTAATTTTCCTTCCTGTCTTCATTTCATTCTTTAAATCATATTTTGGATGAATGGGAGTCTTCTTTTATAACACTGTGTTACTGACGAATACACAGTGAGAAAATTGTTCGCTTGCTGAGTGAGGGTTAGATGAAAACTCGGTTGCTACTAACTGAATTTATGTTAAAACTCAGAGCCCGGGATCGGGGGGCCCAGGCTTCACAGTTTTTTTGATTGACGAAAAGAACTGACGTCATTATTTATATATTTTTGAAAGTTTATAGTAAACTCATACCTATCAGAGCCTGGGTTCTGGTTGCCCCCTCCCAGTTTTTACCTTCTAGTTCCGCCTGTGTTAACACTAATCTTTTCTGAAAAATTCCTCTGGATTACTAGTCACCGAGCAGTACTCGGTTAAGCCATGCTTTGGTCTTTTAACCTATTTCTGAACTACTAGTTAGAGAGAAAGTTGCCATGAATATTTTTACCAATTCACACGATTACTTAAGTTCCTTAAATACTGTGGCTATTGAACCAAATGTGTAGAGAGCCCTGAAGTAACGTAGAAGGAACGTATGTATCAAGTTCATCGGCACTAATGTGTCTTCAACATTGTGGGGAGGGGGGACGGGTAACACAGTTCCAATAATTTTTTAAAAATTCTTTTCCGACTGTCGGGATTTTTAAGTCCCATTTTCTTTGCTCATACATTATTTCTCCTGTGTGCGTTATAATGTCTAAGCCTATCTGCCAGGCGGGACTCCTGAATCCCCCTTTCCCCTCAGCACTGTTGAGTAACAATAGTAGCAAAATTTATTTTTGTAGTCTACTGTACCCTCCATATACTATAATAAAGTATCAAACAAAATTACAATACGAAAAACATAATTCCGTCGGAAACGGGTTAAAGTGATGTTCAAAATATTTACGAAGTTGAAAAACAATGCTGTGGAGGATCAGGGAAGCAGAATTGTCTTCAACATTGAGAGACGGGAAGATTTGAGGTTTACTCTAGGAAGACATCAATTTCGTCTCACTTTCCTTTGCAGCAATCGGACACAAATCATCACATTTCTTCATAAAAACACACTTCAAATAGGATTATTGGGGAGGACAGTTCCCCCAGTCCCAAGATGGGAGGAGACATGTCCCCCTCAGTTCTAAAGCCGATAGAAGTAAGGTTGAAGTTCTACATCTTTAAATCTTTATTCATCGCAAGACTTCGGGGCCCCTATAACTCGGCCCCCCCCCGCACTGCGGGGGTTGCAGGGGCTGCTGCTACGCCACTGGTCCCCCTCATTTTTTCCCCGGGATTTGTGTCAGTGATCAAGCTTAAACCAAATTGATCCGTTTGGGAGGGCTCTGACTGTGTTCAAATGATTGAAGTATTCCCATTATTACATTCTTAGTAGAGGAGAGAAACATGACACTATTTTATTCAAAGGGCACCACCGCCTTCATAGTCGAGTGTGTTATGAGTTGTTGTACTGATCCGTGGGTCAGTGATTCGAATTGCTTCAATTCTCTTCAAAGATTTTTGTTTTCCTTAATGGCTTGTACACACTCCGTTAATTAAGCCTCTCGGTTAAATGAATGAAGATTAACAAGTCAAGTAGTATTCGGTTACAATTACATCAAGTTCGGTGTGCTATATATATTGTGAGAGCAAAGAAGGTAATAGAGATCAACAAACTGTTTTTTTAAATTCAGTCAGTGTCTTAAGAATAGCTTTCCATTGAATCCGTTAACCGTCTATTCAACCCGGAAGTAGTTAAAATTAACTATTTTCGGTTTCAACATTCATCACCATAGGATATAACGGTAAGAGAAATCAACAAGTGTTTTTTTTTTTTTCAATCAATTCACTATCTCAATAACAGATTCCAGCTGCTAAGTAAACCCACTATTTAAATAGAGGAAGGGGGTAAGAAACAAATAATCATTTCCGATTTCAACAGTGGTCGCCAAAATGCAAAAACGGTAAGATTTAGCAACAAGACGATTCAGCGTCCCAAGAACAGATTGAATTCGATCCGATACCCCTATATTGAAAAGTGAAATGATAAAAATTAACAGATCCCACTTTCAACAATCAACACCATAGTAAAAAAAAAACGGTAATAGATAGCGACTTTCTTTCTACATGGATGCAGTATCACAATATGTTTTATCTGTCATTTACATTCTCTACTGAAACCAGAATCGGTAGACTCCAGTTATCACTTTTGGTTTTAATATTAATCTATTTACAGTAAAAATGGTAAGAGATATTGAATATATATATATATATATGTATATATATATATATATATATGTAATGAATTCAGTGTTCAAGGAATAGGTTCTATGTTTGATCCAAAGTATTGCAACCACAAGTTATAGATGTACTGCTTCGAGTTTCAGCATTGAATAGGCATAGTTTGGAAACAGACCGTAGTTTCACACTATGAAACGATTTTATTATTATTATTATTATTATTACTATTATTACGCAAGTGAAACTTGGAGATTTTAATATTAGTACCTACCCATATAACTCTACACGATAAGTTTTGAATGAAATCGAATTTTGGAATTCTGGTTATTACAGCAAATAGTCCGATGGATTATCTCGGCAGAGTTTGTCAATGAAGTCACTCCAGGGATAAAATTGGATTTGAAAAGGTAGGGGGCACGTCGTCCTCTGTGCCTATCTTTGCCCATTGTATTTTTTTTTTTTAGGAAGTCTGAAGACGCCATAGATATTGTTTGAAAGTGGGGTAACGGCTTCCTCCCGTGTTCCCTCTCACTTTTATCCCTGACTCAATCCCTTAACATCTCAAAGGGAAACGGGCATGGTCGCCCGCAGCGAGGAACAAGAGAGTTCAGTTACTTTTTGTGGAGTTTTGAAAGAAATTCTTTTCTTTGAAACGTATGTCAATATGGATAACATTTCCTTACTCAAAAACTATGTTATTTAATATATATATATATATTAGGGTGGTCCTTAATTTTCGATTTCCGAATTTCTTTGCTCCCAACCCCTAAATTGGTTCCATGTCGGATCAAATTAATCTGTGAAAAAAATGGGCTCAATCGAAGAATATTTAACCGACCCCCAAGCGACCTAAACATCTGAATGCATTTACAATGTATAGTATATGGCAAAAGTTTATAATAAACTCTTGTAACTTAAAAATGGCTGAGGGAAAGGAATCATATCTTGGATAGAGGTTGCAGAAGTACATCCATACCTGATACTGAGTACTGACCGAGATGAGGCATATCTTTACGTCCACTATCTTGGATTCGGGCACAAAATTTTAAATAGAAATGACCGCGTATGATCTATCATTTTGAGGTAGCTTTTGACGACAAACAGACGTTTGCCTTTATTTGCCACTTATCTCTGAACATGTAATAATTATCAACTATGGAAAATAAAAGCTCCGAAGTAATAAAACTTAATATTCTGTGAGTTTATATCTCTGTAAGGGTTGGGGATTTATAAGATTGTTGAATAGTTTCCCTTATTTGAATTAAACCATAAAAAAAAGAAAGAAATGCACATGCCCATATTCTTGGAAAGAAGATGTGAACTTTCAACGGGGGTTGAATATATTGAAAAACATTGTGGTGGTGAATCATGTTGCAGAGAGAGGTGTGAAACTGATACAAGACTATGGGAACATTTTAAAAAAGGACGAAAAAGAGAAACAATACATATTGCAGATAGTCAGTGAACACAGAAAAAGTATCCAGATGCTACAAAAATTGGCTTAATGATGCAGTAGAATTTGGCTAGTTATCCACAGCCTTCAGCTTTCTTTTATTATCATTTTAAACATTCATTATATTATTTATGTAATTTCATTTCATATAAATATATTCAATATAGGCTGGTGTGTATTTCGACGGGATGTAATTATATAACAACATATATAATTATTTCCTTGTTACATGCATGTAATTGTATATTAATATTTCAGTAACCTATAAAGAAAAAAAACAATATTGAAAGTTAATAAACTATTATTTCAAAGTTAAAAAGAATTAAATGACCAGAGATAAGTTGAAAATATAGGAAGATATGTTTTTATAATGAAAGGTTACCCAAAAACGATGTCATAAAACATCAATTCCATTTAAAATTTTGGGTCCGAATACAAAATTGCGGACTTCAAAATGGCTATTTCTCAGGGTCAGATGTGGATTACTCCAATCCCTATATTCAAGATTTGGTCCCTTTCCCTTTAAAGTAAGAAGGGTTTATTCCAGACTTTCCCTATATATACTAACATATTGGACATGCATTCAAACTTTAGGTCGCTTGGGGGTCGGTTAATTCTTCTTCCATTGAACCCATTTTTTTTTCATGGATAAATTGGGTCCGACATGGAACTAATTTAGGGGTTGGGAGCAAGGAAATTCGGAAAAAAATTTTGCCATGTAATTAAGGACCACCCTAGTATATATATATAATTATGCAATGTGCATTAATAATAATTGTCTTGCATGAAGTATTATATAAATCAAGATGTGTATATTCGCAACTTCGCTTGTGTATTCGATTTATTGACACCCTTCCTCTTGGAAAACAATCCTGTGGGCGTTACTGATAACGAGGACTTTAATGGTAGGTATTCATGTCCTATTTGCTACTATTGAAACAAAAGGTAGTAGAGGTTCCTGATAGCATCGTGAGATGTCAGGAAATGTTCTGCAATATTTGGCACCTACCGGACGAAAATGAAACTTCTAGCGCATGAAACTTCTTAACTCCAAAATGAAACTTCTTTTTTCAATCAAGACCTCTGCTCTACCGTTCTTAAATCTATACTAAGAACCATTCGACAGACGAATCACCTAATCCACGAGGAGGGTAAAGACAGGACGAATTAGAAACATCTATTTACATTAATAGTGTGACAAATTATATAACATTCTTCAATAGCTATAACCCAACCAGGGAGGACTCAACATGTCTCCTTAGATAAAACTGTGTTATTATATATCAACGGCGGGTGGTGTCCAAAAACCAACATGATTCGTGTGACGGAAGATGCACTGATAAGTTTCCTTGGGGCTTCCAAGAATGCGATTTACTGATGGACTGTACAACTAATTGCGTATCTCTATGTATTCGGTTGCTGCAAAATTAATAAGGTGTTTCGGGTACTTCTATTTTGACATGTTGCTGTGGGTATGAAACTACTGTCTGTATATCTTGGTAAGTATCAGGTAAATTCTTCACGCTTTAGCTATATATATCATAGGAAATATTTTTGTATTCTCGTTTATTTTCAGATCTTAAGATAGGATGTCAAAAACACGATTTTTATAAAATCTATCCCAACAAATTTAAATTTGATCGCAGAGGCGTAAGAATAACTAGAAATAGTATGAGTGTGGACTAGAGAAGGATATAAATGGATAATTTTACGTCACAAATTAGGCGCTTTATACTGAAGGAGACGGTGATTAAATTAATGATCATGAAAGGGGGAATGAAAATGTGAAAGGAAACGGGAGAACCTCGAGAAAACCTACGTACACGATGTTGTAGAGTATAAACTCATATTACCTGGGATCGAACCACGGACACCTCACAGCAGAACTATGTGCTGTAAAGGAAGACAGTACAAGTGACACACAGTATGTCTTTGGTTCTGAAAATCCTGTCATGCAAGCTTGAGCCGAGAAATTAAAGTTATGAATTTTGGTTTACGTTTCTCCTGCAGAGCAAAACCTATTCATTTCTCTGCCACACTCAGATATACAAGGATAAATTAATCTTGTACACAACCGGCACGTTCTGCCAATAGTTGGTTGTGTTTCCACTTCTGAAACCTTCTATGGTAACGGTGAGGTGCTTCCTACATGTAATGATCTACTGCAGTTTACTTAATCCAGCTAATACCTCACGACCGAGAAAATATTCACGAAATCGATTGAATGGGCCGAACACTACAACGTTTATGTCTGGCATTAGTCAACACCACAGTCAAGAGAGATTCAGAAGTAAATTGGACATTTCAATGTTTCCTTAGAAACTAAATAGACATTTTTACTCTCATAGAACAAATGTGAGTCTGTTAAGCTGTTGGGTATGTGTTCTAAGGTAATTAACTTAACGAGTTCTAATTGTAAAAATACATCAAGCTAGTTCCTGTACTTTGCTTTTACTTAACTCCAAAAATATAATTTAATTTCGCCCAATCATGTAGTGAAGAGTGTGATTAATTACTTAACACTTCATGTGAAACTTCGGAATATTCATTTCTTTAAACATACACACAAAGTTAAGCTATACTTGACAATTCAGTCTGATAGAAGAATTTTGCGGCCCACCAAGAAATTCTCTCAGAAGTAGCTAATGTGTCATGAACAATATGTTCAGAATTGGTGAAGTATTGTAATTGTTTTGTCGTTTAAATACAGATATAATCAATGCTTACATGCAATACAAACTAATATACGTTTAATAAGGTAGCCTGTAATTCAACTCTTAAATAATACACACGTTCCCTCTATCAATATTAAATTACTTCACTACTGTCATTTGCTAGTACATAAATAATTAAACTAGGTTATTGAGAATTCTTTGAATAACGTTGAACAATATACCTGTGAGAAATGGATAAAATATAACAAAAATATGTTTTGAAGGAGTAGTATGAGTATGCTTGTAATAATTGGAAGAATACAGAACTCCCAGAATGACAATATTTATAGCTAATTCCCAAATAGCAATTTCAATGATAATGACTAAATTTAAATACAAGATTCAAAAGTTGGCAACACTGGATTGTTGAATAAAACAACAGAAGTTTCAAAACCTTTGCGATGATAGCACGAATTGCAAACATCTATGAACTACAGCTCCGAGTCCTACTGACAATTTTACTTCAGTAACGCTTTTTTAGCTTCTTACTTTCCTCTTCGCACAATACCTAAAACGCAGCAGTAATGAATTGTTTTCGTATCGAGGAAGAAATCAAGCGAGCATTGGAAGTCAAGCTACGAAGTAGATACAATGGGTGTTAGTAGTTATGATTTTAACATGGTAGAGGTTGTTCTAATGTGGCGAGTATTTAATGAATAATTGATATAAAAAGTACAATATGTTTTGAAATGAATAACATTTCACATTTTAAAAACAGAACACACGTAACTAATCTTATATTTACCAAAAATTGTGATGACTCGGCGAACCAATTGCGTCATAGAAAAACAGCCACTGTCACTTTAAGTGTATAAACATTTAATGTAAAATAAATCATAGGATTGATCATCACTGGACAGAGAACTTAGCCACACATCATAAGATTTTCCTAAAAAATACTCATTTAATATTTCCCTCTCTTGACTTTACCTTTCTTTAGTTTTAGGTTCCAACCCTTTAGGTTTCAGACAGCTTACTGGAATATGCCAACTGTTGTATGATTCACCACTAATTAATTCTAGTTAAAAAGAAGGGCGTGTCCCAGTACACGAAGTAAGCACCTTGAGTAGTATACACCTCTCTGCTATCCTGTCTATGCTGTGCCACATTTACAATATTGTATAATTCATAATGCTATTAAGCTTTTTTGTCGTGGATATAAGGGAATTTTTTGGGTCAGAACCGAAAGATCTGGCTTCTTTACTGACCACAAACATTGTTGCAAATTATTGAAAATTTAAATTAAACATGCCAAAGTTTTGTACAAATAAATATTAATATTTACCTCCAAAAACAGTGCAGGTTCACTGTCAAATGAGATCCGTGTAGTGTGCAAACTATGATTCCCCAAGTGTCCACTTCGGACCATCAGGCGGAGTGCTTCACTTACATTGGGACGATCGTTCTCTGCTCCATAGAAATGGAATGTAACTTCACCATCAGTTCTAAAACAATAAAAAAGGCGAAAATTTATCATACGGCTAACCACAAAGTTAAGCATTCTAAATGAAATAGTACACTATGTGCTCTATACTAGTCATTTGCAATTAAATACTCTGAGATGGCACAGTGACACGTGCAGAAACTGACAAAAAATGCTCTGAGAGGTCACAGTGACAGGTGAAGGAAGTGACAGAATAAAAGCTCTGAGATGTCACAATGACTGGTGAAGAACTAGCAGATAACTGACGTCAGTACTGATAAGGAAAAAAGACCATGGATAGTGTACTGGATCGTTTCGCTGATATGCTACTTATGGATCCATGGCTGTGGGTACACTGCCAACACTTGGTCTTCTACGTCATCTCTTCTCCTCCCTCCCCCATCGTGTTTCTCTCTATATTTTTCACATATTACCTAGGTACAATACCGCGCTTTTATGTTCATATGTCGACTAGTTGCGGGGGCAGCCAGACCCCAGACAATGATAGGTATAGCATGAGCTCACTCTACACTTTCAAAAATATATAAATAATAGCTTACAATATTTTTGTCACTCAAAAACTGGGGGGCCTAGACCCTCCACTGGGTTAAAGGCGATAGATGAAAAGCTTCTCGAGGGGAGGTTAGTGTTGCCCAGAGACGAGACAAGACGAGAAATAAGGTTTTCACGTCTAGTCCCGGAGGTCACTTCCTCGTTTTCTCTCAAATTTACGTACAAAATGTATGCCCTGATATTATTTCTGAATTTCATCTACAAGTTATCAGAATCTTTCGGTGTCACATGATGTCCACGAAAAGTGTGATATAGGAAACATTTAAATATATTACATATTGTGTAATGACTTGCGTATCCTTAAACGTTGATATATGCTCTTCGGTATGTTTGCACAATCACTTTATCAATGAATAGTTTTATAGAGTATAAATCATGTGAGACCAAAACAGGACAGTGTTGTGCACGAGACTAAGAAATTTCTCGTACCGTCTCGAAATCGAAATGAGGATTGTAATGCTTCTCATCTCGCATCGAATTTAAATATATTGCAAAAGTCTGTCCCATATAGGTTGTAGGTAGAGCGTTAATAAAAAGAGCGTCCGGAATCGACTTCCACTACTCGCTTTTATTATAAAATTCCACTATAAACAGTACGAGTATTTTACAAAAATACTATACAGATAATTTCTCTAAGTTGCAGGGTTAGATATAGGAAGTCTTTGACCTAGAGGTTGCAGACAGGATCTCTACAGAGCCCCGAAGCAGGCTAAGCAGAGTGGCGTTCGGTACCTAAAGCTCCGAAGCAAGCAGTGGGTTAGTTAGGTGGCCAACAGAGTCCCGTAGCAGGCTAAGCGGCTGAGGTTAGAATTCCCAAACAGAGCTCCGTAGCAGACTAGAGGCATGGGATTAGGTAACTCCTAATGTTCCGATACAAACAATAGGAAGGGCGCCAGAGAACTGGTGCCGGTCTGCTGTCGTCTATCAAATTTATAGGGGGTCCTCGGACGCTGCTGCTCCGTTGTTGTTGTCTGCAAGTGATAGTGGGTCCATCTGGTGTGTAGTATCCTCTTCCAAAACCATGTGGTAGTGTTTGTAAACATAAGCGTGAAGTTGTTCGTATACTTCTCGTCTTGTGCGCAACTTCCAGAAAATTAATGAAAATGTTAGGAGGAATTTGGCGATGTTAGCTACATAATATCATGTTGCCTTGCGTTATATATAATTTATATTTGATTTTATAAATTTATATTGAAATTTTTCTAGTACTTAAGAAAAGTGGGCAACATAACACACATGTTGCTCCATTGAAACAATAAGAAGTGTTGTTTCGTTCCCGGTGTCACTGGAACGTTTAAAGTTCTTGTAGTGACTCTATTTACCATATCTTAAGTTACGGATTTGGACAGATTTAAATACATGGTTAGTAGATTGATTAACATCCTTCTTCAACACATACTTTTTTTTTAGAGAAAATGAAAATCTTTGAGTTTTACGTCCCACGGTTATGCCGGTTAGGCTAAAGGTGACGATGTTGATGAGAAATGAATGAAAATGGAGGAATGAAGAAAGTGGTAGAAAGCGGGAGAACCCCGAGGAAACCCACGCACACGGAGTTTGTCCACCACACAATTAACTTGGCCCAAACCGGGATCGAACCACGGACCCCATAAACCAGAGGTGAACGCTTTACCACTGAGCCACCGCGGCCCCATATTTTTAGAGGGGACTTATTGTTTAAAATGAGAATCGAACTATTAGAGATCTGCTCAGTTGTCTAGTGACTAGCACACGCCCTTTGTTGCACGATGTCGAGGCTTCAAGTCCTGGTCGGAGAGACTTAAAATTTGAACGCATTATAATTTCTCAGTTTCAACTTTAAAGTTTTAGGTCCACGTCTCATCCATACTCGACGGTGAAAAGAAAGGCTAAACAACAAGAAACCAACCAATCGTATCACAGAAATTATCGTGTTGCTAAATATTACACATGAATCCATTGCCATTTACAGAATGTAACTTTGATTCAATATGGTAGACTTATAATGGCGGTAGAAGTGTCCTAAAACATGAGTCTTCTGTTTCCACAGATGAAGATTAACATATAATAGATAGTATCCTATGAATGATAAAAATGGAATATTTGTCTTGCTGAATAAAAACGTAAAAGATCTCCCATTTATGTCTTAAACTGTCCATGAAACTAACCAACTTTATGTTTCTGTGCATCTTTTGGGTCAAATTGATAAAGCTATTGTAATATCATTAATAACATGTAAAGCAATTAAACATTAATAAAATAATGATATCCGTTTTTCTAGAAAATAATCTGCAATTGACGTTTGTTGCTGGTTTGTACTAATTTTATGTCCAGAGGCCTCTATGATTAGTGCGTCTAAAAGAAGGCAGTATTATTTTGCTAAAAGAATTGCTCCCTGCAGCAGCTATAGAAGAGAAGCCAGAAATAGTTTTTGTACTTCACAGTCGAGTTTATAATGCAGGATAATTTTGTAACAGTAAGAAGCTATTGGCGTGTGGTATGTAAATATAATCGCAAACGATTGACGTTAGTGTCCAATCTATAGTTTCCATTCCAGTGTTGCTGTTAGTGGGGTGCGCTATGTCTGAAATTACACATCCGTGTGCATTTCTTGTTAAAATTGAACTAACACTTGATTTTTGTCCTTTCGGTGATGATTTCAAATTCTGATACGGTTGCCATTTTTTTTCGTTCATCCGAATCCAATACGGCGGCTATCAAAGATGGCTGCCTTCGCGAATGCATAGCGCTGTTTTTTTAAAAGTCTATATCTCCCAAACTAATTGACCAATCTTCATGAAACAAACACCAAACGACGTAGAAAAATAATAAAGGTTTAAACATTGACAAGAATTATTACTTATCAATGCAAAAAATAACGTGAGAAATAATTTTATTTCAAATTTTGCACATTTTATTATGTTTTCTTTATATTTTTTAAAAAATAACCAGTAAACGGCAAATAATTAAGAACAACGTCGTGTACCTTTTAAAAGCGTAATACATTGTCTTTAAATTGTCATGTATATCATTCAGTTTGGTTACGAAACAACAAAATTATAACAAATTAATATTTCCTTTTTTGCTTGATTTTCCCACATGAGTACAGGGAGACGGAGACCTATAGGAAAACCAACCATGAATCCGTGATCTACTGTCCAAGACAAGTAATCTGATATGTCGCATGCTATTGATATGTCGCCCTGACAGACACCCCTATTAGCGCACCTCAAGTATATCACTATTGATGCAAAACGTCTAGAAAGTTCTAGAAATAGCCATAAAATTCTAATGGAAAATTCTAGGAGGCTCTGGAGGCTTCCATGGCATTTTATTAAAACGTTCTAGAACTTTCTGTACTTTTTCTAACATTATAGAACTTTCTGGAACTTGCCCGAACATTCTAGAACTTACCCGAAAATTCAAGAACATTTTAGAGCTTTCGAAAACTATAGAATGTTCTAGAACTTTCTCGAACATTCTAGAAATTTCCATTAGAATTCAATTGGGTTTTAGAACGTTCCATTAGAATTCAATGGAAGTTTCTGGAAATTCCTAGTACTCGGACAAAGTATCTAAGTGCGGCGGAAAGTGGAACTACTCACAGTTAGCAGGGGAAACTGTGCGGTTACTTGCCGAATTTCAATTGCAAGGTAAGTATTGTATCTTATCACTTGCTTTACGCTACCTTTGAAGATAAAATAAGGAACGTCGTAAATAGGCAAAGGAGAAGTTACTCGCCGACTTATTTTGAACTGATTAACTTGTAATTATGATTATTTAGCCAAATATGAAATAAAAAAAAATAAATGAATTTTGGAATTCTTGCTTCATATGTATGTTTTAGGATTAACTAATTCATATCGGACTTCCGAAGAAAAACATCAAAAGAATTTAATGACCGTGTCTGTAGCGACAACTCCAAGTCACGACCCCTCTTCAGTTTTATTAGAAAGAGGAAAAGAAAGAGTGAGAAAGAAGAGAAGAAGGTAAGAGAAAGGAGGAAAAGAGGAATAGAAAGAGAAAGGGAGGAGGAACTAAAGATAAAGGATTACTGGATAATTATGGAAATATGATAAAGAAATTTGAATAGTTATTAAAAGATGATTCAAATTTGAATGTTATTACTTGAGAATTAATTCTGAAGTGATCCTGAAGAGACACGTGTTCCCTCATACTGCCCCGACCCGGATCCAGGCAACTGCACAAGTGGGAGTTGCCCTAACTCAGCCCAGGTGACGAGAAATTTTAATTCAATTGTTTGTCTATTATTTCGAAATGTTAAATAAACTACTCAGTATTTGAATTTATTCTGTCATTTACTTACTATCACCTTCATTGACGATCTTTCAGTTAATATCACCTTGTACTACCAGGTGCACACATTTAACGTCAGATTCACATAATATATATGTAGGGACGAGAATTTTCCAAGTTCAGAAGGACTTTCGTTTGTATTGAGAACATGACGACTGAGATGGAAACACTGGTCAAGTTTCAGGATTCGTATGGGAGGGATGGGATCGAAATGTAGTTTTACAGAAGGATTTCAGTTTACTAACTTGAGGGTTGATTTAAGAATACATTAGGGTTACGATGACCTGCCTAAATCCCGTGCTACATGCAGTTAGTTTAATACAGACGATATTAGTCATTACATATGTTACTTAATAATATTACAAAGATTGAAGAGAATATCTATAACATACGTCGGTATCTACTAACATTCACATTTTACATTTCCGGATATCTCAGAACTATAGCAACCAAGGACCGTTCGGGGTAGGTACCAAGTCCCTTTACACATATTTATTTATTTAATTCAACATTATACATTTTATTCAATATCATATTTAAATTCCACACATATTTATATCTTAATTTACATATATTCAATAATCATTTAAACTTTCAACTCAATAACCCCGACAAATTAAATTTTTAGGTTGCAACATCCCCATGAGAGAATCCGAATATATCGCAAAATTAACTAACTGACCGCACATAATAATAAGATTAATATTCCCAAGCATTTTAATTAAACTGCGAGACATTTAATTCGCAGTGCAGGCACGTAAATAAAGTATATGTATAAATATATGGTTCTAAAATGTTAACACCACTTTTGGGTCCAAAACAACTACCACAACATATATGTTTATGGCTACCAATAGAAACAAAAGCAGAGATGACTGATATTCCGAAGGGGAATTCCGAACGAATAATGAAAAAAAGGTAACATTTTATCGTGTACTGAACCATTGCTATTGCAGTGGGTCAAAATATGATGAAAAAAGTTTCCTTAATATTCAAAAAACAACGAATACCTCCACAAATCGTGTCTCGCGATATCCCCGTTGATAATTCAAGTTCAAAAGATATATGTTATATGGTTGATATATATCAAGTTCAAAACTTGGAGGAAAAGGTTGAAAAATTAAAAAACAAAATTCTTGAAGAAGAAAATAGAGTGATAGGTAGAGAGGAGAAAGAAAAAGCAAAAGCGGCACCAATAGAATAAGCTAGGACACTAAAACTACAAAGATAAGTGGTCGAATTTAGACATACAACAATATATAGCCATATATGCTTTCATATGCCGAAAATGATGGCCTAGTAAATATGTAGCCTTAGTTAAATATCTCTAAGCCTACGAGCTAGTCCGTGTCCTGAGCGAGATTTCCACAAAGACAGTGGCTTTATGGAAATCTCACTTCTCGCTATGTCCGGCCGAAACCTTGGAGACTCCGGCACTACCGGAATGATGGTGTGGTTTCTTAATTTAGAATTTCTAAATAAAAATTATTCGACCCCTCAGAAACTCAGAAGAGTTCCGTGTAAAGTATGGAAACTAGAATAAAATCGATAAAATAGAGAAAATTCTAACTAGGATTTACCAAAGTTAAAAAAATAAGTAAAATACATTTTTTACTAGTAATTTATCTGCCAAATCTTACTAGTAGTTTCCAGATCCGCAAGGACGCCAACCTTGAGGTGTCATTTAATTTCAATCGCTACCTAGTTTAAAACTAAGGAAAATGAAAATATTTGGAGGAGGAGGATCGACACCTTTGTACGGAATAACGATATTCCACTGTAATAAATTTTCTATATTATTCGATCCTATCCAGTTCGTCACCTCTGCGGACAGTAGTGAACTTAGCTTAATCAGATGTCTCGGAAAAAAATTTCAAAGTTGGAGAGTAGTATCACAAATCTAATCTGAACACGTATTTTTTAAATGGTGTCTATTCTGCAAACGGTTATTGTCTTCTGTGATTAACTGGAAAATGTCTGGAATCGTTTGCTATATGACCATTATTCGTATTGTCAGGCCGGTTGATCAGTTGGCCTGTATGTTTACTATCAAATGTCAAGCCACAAAGTGAAAATACAATCTATCATTTTACACGACACACTCTCCTCACACAAATATTAGGACGTAATGATCAATGTACTAATATTTATTATTATTATACATATATATAATAAATACCTTGTGGCAAAATTCACAACTGGGCACATATATGCACTGCGTCCTATTGTTCACTCACACTCATTATCATATATATATCATTGCTATTATTATTACTCCTTTATATACACCGTGCATTTATTCATTTTTTAATAACGTAGATTGTTTATCAGTCACTGTATACTCTACAATTACGCCCAAGACTGTTCAAAGCAGTATATATAGTCAATTAGGGGAAAACACACATACGGGTTAAATGCGCAGAACAAAGTTTCTCAGTTATCTTGCAACACTGATTAATGTGGGATACAGTATACCGCACGCAAGCCTTTGCGAGGCAAGAAGAGTTGCAGAAACGAGCGCTGAATTTTGGAGGTAAGTTGAAAAAAATATCACATATATATTTTAACATGTTATGATATAATATTAAGACATTGCAGAAACGATTGTGTTTGAAAATAATGTGTAACATTAGTGGATATATGCCAGTTTGGAGTAAGGTAAGTGAAGTGGTTAATACAACTCTATGGTCAATGTGGCTGAGAACAAAGCCCACTGATTAGAGTTGCAACAAGTACGAAAATTATATGTTAGGGGAAAAATGCTCATATTGTTGTTCGGTTAAAACGCACACATGTGGGAATTACCCCAAGTGAGTTGTCAAATAATTATATATATATATATATATATATATATATATATATATATATATATATATATATATATATATATATATATATATATATATATATCGGGTGTCCCAGGAGGAAGGGGCAATATTTTGGGAAATGGTAGTATGGGTGATTCTAAGCAAAAAATTCATATGATCATTGGTCCTAATCTCAACGGTTTGAGAGCTACAGGTTGTGAACCACTTTTGAGTTTATGTTGCGTATTACTCACTCTGTAATTACTCTACATAGGTGAGACAGAGAATTTGAAAGGTGATAGAATGGCCTTTCAAACGGTATGCAGCATGCTGCAGTGGAGTCTTTGGAAGGAAAGCTATTTACGGAAATTTGGAAAAGTGAATGTTATTTAAAGAAATTGGATGGCAACACTGATTTCCAAATATCTCTCAATAACTTCCAAAGACACTATTACCACATGTTGGATACCGATGAAAAGGTCACTCCATCACCTTTCAAATCCCTATGTCTCGTCTCTGTAGAATATATACAGGGTGATCAATAAGCAACATGAATTCAAAAACGGTTCAAAACCTGTAGCTCTCAAATCGTTGAGATTAATACCCATGTTCATATGAACATTTTTGCTTAGAATCACCAATATATCTTCCGAAGTATTGCCCCTTCCTCCCGGGACACAGTATATAATGCGTACATTTGCATGTTTGATTCAAGATAATACGTACTGGTACATTTCATTGCTAGTTGGGTACTTAAAAGTGGATGAACTCTGAACTATACATCAAATCCGCTAACAACAAATTAGATATTTGATCACTGTTGTTTATGCTTGATGACAAAGGGCTACATAAATTCAGTATTTTCCTTCTGTTTCAGTCCAATGTTTGGAGATATCAACGACAAAAACACAACGATGTTCATATGGAGAAGCAGAAGCACAGGCAACTTTGTCCGCGATAAAAGAAAGTATGAAAATATATACTCCCAGTAAAACATTTGGAATTCCGCGAAGGACATTGGAATACAGACTAAAAACGGACCACGGATATCAATCAAAATTAGGTCTCCCAATTCCACCTGGTTCTGGAGAAGAGGAATTGGATCAATGTATGTTAAAATTGGAGTCAAAAGGTTTCCCACTTACAATGGCCGATACTAAGCGACTAGCTTATCACTATTATAACGACTCACCAAGGGTAGTCGTTAACCTGGTTCGATCGATGATATAGGAATCTCGAGTGGTAGTAATAGTTTGCATGTAAAAATATCTTTAATAATTATATATACTATTATTCTCACCTTTTCTATAAGAATTATAAAGTCGATGAACGGTATCAAATGGTTTATTAGTTGATATACTTTTATGTATTTTCTCAGTGGTAGAGCGTTCACCTCTGGTGCATGGGGTCCCGGGTTCAAACCCTGCTCCCGCCAAGTGAACTTTGTGGTGGACAAACACCGTGTGCGTGGGTTTTCTCGGGGTTCTCCCGTTTCCTCCCACTTTCTTCATTCCACCATTTCATTCATTTCTCATAATCACCGTCTCCTTTAGCCTAACCGGCATAATCGTGGGACGTAAAACTCAAAGATTTCATTTCATTTCATTTACTTTTATGTATTTTCATTCAAACTGTCATGCACACAGACATGATGATTAGGTATCCATAAACAATAACTACATAGCAACTAATTACATAACACTATCCCATAATATTTTTTTACATATATTAAAAACATTCTTCTTTTGTTATTATTAAATTAACATTCTATTAAGTATAGTGCACATGTATGAGCACTTTCTGCCCAAGGTACAGGTAATTAATAATCTATCCAAAGTATTTCGTTATATAAAATGTCGCCCGACAATTGGACTGAATATAAAAGTCATAAGCAAACTTGGCTTTTATCTTCAAGAACCACTGGTCCGTTTACAATAATGGTCTTACATTACTTATGTTTATCACATTTTGATCGCCCCTCGTATGTATCTTGATTACATATCATAGATATAGATACATTTATAACAAATCTTTCACTTCATTAATACTTATTTTTCATTACATTAATTATATTTATTTCATTATCATTCATTATATTATTATTATATTTTATTATTAAAATGTCGTCGCCCATTTATTTAATCTTTGAAGGGTGCGAAGTCAAAATCGTAAGAAACAAACATGAGTTACCATTATCCAGGGCGCATTATATAATAATTATATTAGGTGATATTTTAAAATAAACAGTGGATCAATAAGGCATCAAAATATAGAAGAATCTCATTCAAGATAGTCATTGAATAATTAACTTAATAGAATGAATTTTATACTTAACATAATCTTTGACAGTTAGGTTTTCAACACAAGTCAATCTAATATAAATAATCTTTGTTTTTAATCATTTATGAATCGAATCATAGTTCTTCACATTAACAAGAGAGAATTAAAATCATTTGAAAATTAACTTTCCAGTCTATCTAAAACTATATCTAAGCACTTCAAGTATTCATAAGAGTCGTTTTCATTATCAACATTAACTCATAAAATTGAAGATAAAAGTTCACAAGAATCTATAACTAATATGGGTTTAACCTAATTTCATTAACGGTAATCAGCTTACATTCGTACTTGCATATGATTCTAATAAAGTACATTGTACTGCACAATCATGATTAGGTTCCACAACATGTTGTACATGTATTTCATCGTGATTCTGATTTTGATACGAAGTGCCATCTCTTGACCTCCAATTACGTCTATCTATGTAGCTTGTTGTATTCCTGTAATTTCGCCCTATATTCCGATTGTTTTTATGTCTACTTCTGTTGGGTGATTTGACATCAGGATTACTACGATTAATTAGGTTAGGCTGATTCCCTACATAACGTTGCCTATTTTGCTCGTTTTGATTGCTAGAATTTACTCGGCTTAGGTTATGTTCCGAATCGTTCACACTACGGATATTTAGATTCCGAATAGGTACAAAATGATCTGAATTATTTTTACTTTTACCCCCTCCCACTTGTTGATTCAAAGCATGGTATTGGGTTTCATAGCATTGGACAAGCATTAATAAATGATTGAAACTCATACATTGTGTAGAAAACAAGATCTGTTGTAACTTAAATGGGAGCAAATTTCGAATCGATGCTATTATTCTAGATTCCGATTGCAATGGATTAACGACTTTTAATTCGTTGTATGTATTTACAACAAACTCAACAACAGATTTGTGCAAACGAGGATTGAAATGTTGATTTCTAATGGTGGCATCTCGATTTGCAAGCAAAAAGTCATTTTCATAATTCGCAATTAGCGCTGCTTTGAATTCCTCATAAGTATTGATGTGATCACGTACGGCTTTAAACCATAAAGAACATGATGGGAGTAATACATGAGGGATTAATTTCATATATTGTGATCTATCTATACACATTATATTGCATTCGTCCTGAAATTTTTCCAGGAAAGAAGTAGCGTTTTCATTACATTTACCACTGAATTTACTCATAGCCCGTATTTCACTCATCTTAACACTTAACTTTACCTTCCTTTTATCATTCCGTGTACTTATTGGCTGACAATTCCTATCCATGACGTGATGTGTCGTTGCACCATCCCTTTTCCGCCCATCTGTCCTCTTCGGATGAATTTCTTCCAAAATAATATCCTCATCAGACACAGGTGAAGGCGAAATCATCTCTGGTGATTGGGGAAACCCCAAGCGATCACTACCCATATTATTGTGGTATGTGTTGTCCTTAACCTGTAGCGTTCTAATTTCTTCCTGTATAGTAGCTATCAATTGCGTATTTGCACGTATGTTGTTAGAATTATTGATGACCTGAATCTTTTGCTGTTGAACAGAAGATTCTATTACTTCTAAATCCTTTTTTACACCACTGATTTCTTGGATTTGGTGGTTGTGCTTATCTTGACAATCCTCGGATATTCTTTTTAACTTTTCCTCGAACTGCGAGGTGATGTCATTCATCGCCTGGACAATTGACTGTTTCGTTTCATCTGACTTCTGTTCCATTCGTCTACTTAATTCCTCATATTGCTTGTTAGATTCATCGGATTTATGCTCTATCGTCTGCTTCAATTCTTCGTATTGCTTATTGGATTCCTCGAACTTCTGTTCTATCTTCTGTTCTATCGTCTGCTTCAATTCTTCGTATTGCTTATTGGATTCCTCGAACTTCTGTTCTATCTTCTGTTCTATCGTCTGCTTCAATTCTTCGCATTGCTTGTTGGATTCTTCGGACTTCTGCTCTATCGTCTGCTTCAATTCAGTAGACATCTGAATCAATTGTCGCTGTAAGGCTAGCAAGATTCGGTCTTCTGATGTCATTCCTGGTGCTACACTATGTTCACCGTCGTCACTATTATTGGATTCTTTCTCAATTGCCTCACCGTTCATTTTTCTTATAATTATTCTACCACTTCTTAGTCTGGTGAAATTTGTATTCATTAACTTTATTACAAAAGTAAATTCACCCTTACTTTGCTTCGGGATATGAATTTACAGCAAGTCCCGGGTGAGGTAAACCAAAATTTTTATAACGACTCACCAAGGGTAGTCGTTAACCTGGTTCGATCGATGATATAGAAATCTCGAGTGGTAGTAATAGTTTGCATGTAAAAATATCTTTAATAATTATATATACTATTATTCTCACCTTTTCTATAAGAATTATAAAGTCGATGAACGGTATCAAATGGTTTATTAGTTGATACACTTTTATGTATTTTCATTCAAACTGTCATGCACACAGACATGATGATTAGGTATCCATAAACAATAACTACATAGCAACTAATTACATAACACTATCCCATAATATATTTTTTTACATATATTAAAAACATTCTTCTTTTGTTATTATTAAATTAACATTCTATTAAGTATAGTGCACATGTATGAGCACTTTCTGCCCAAGGTACAGGTAATTAATAATCTATCCAAAGTATTTCGTTATACTATGCATCCAAGAAAGGCCTTTCCAATCCGTTCAGTTCAAGGAGAAGTACTGCAGGATATGACTGGTTATATGGACTACTCCCTCACCAAAGGCCTGGCATATTTTCCACCCCGCTACAGCGGCCTTTGACCCAGCCCTTTGTTGAGGATGTCTTGACTACGCGGACAGTGCAGCAGTGGTTTAACAAGTTTAAGGACGGCGACGAAACACTCGAAGACCAACACATATACAAAGTATACATCTTCAGGCAACAATTAAGGCGAACAGTGGCCAGAATGTGACGAACTGGGACTACAATTCAGTGTTAGTGGAGAAACCAATCGGCAGCACTTCCATCAACTTGGGAAGCATTACAAATTGAGTCGCTGGGTCCCACATGATTCAACTCCAGACCAGAAGGCAACGCGAGTAAACACCTGTGTTTCTTTGCTGTCTCTTCTGAGGAAGGAGCCATTTCTGGACAGGGTATTGACATGTGATGAGAAGTGGGTCCTGTTCGAAGCTCCACGGCGCGGTCATCATGGGTTAGCATCCATGAACCGGTTCCAAAGCAGCCGAAATCAGTATTGCACCAGAAGAAGGTATTCCTGTGTGTTTGGTAGACTGCTCGCGTATGATGCATCAGGAACTGCTACCAGCTGGTCAGAGCATCAACTTTGTATTGTCAGCAGTTGAGCCGTGTTCAAGAAAAACTCAAAACTCTGGAGCCAGCTATTTTGGATCGAAAAAGGGCCCTTCTGTTACAGAACAACGCTAAGCCCCACGTGGCTACGATGACACGGGACACCATTCTTGGATGGGAAGCACCATTGCATTCGCCATACTCACTTTTCCATTCCTTGGACAATCATCTTAGAGGACGCCAGTTCAAATCCGTAGTAGAGGTGGAAAAGGCATTTGATACCTTTTTCGCTTCACGGCACACCAAGTTCTACTGCGGTGGAATCTATGTCCATCCAGAACATTGACAGAAGGTCATCGATGCTGATGGGGACTATTTCTGATCTTTCAAGTACGTCTTAGTTGTCATATCGATGTTCGAAGGTGGTGGGTGAAAAAGTGACAGAACTTTCTTGGTTACTTTTATAGTTCATTTACAGTATATTTAAGCCTTCTCCTTAACTTCCAGTTACTTCTACCAAATATTATAGGTATATACCACACTTTCAATGTATAATTTGCAACATGTGTGCATATTATACATATATGCGGATATTACCCCTATATTGGGGGAAAATGCCCAATTCGTAGACTAACATTGTCACTTGAAACATTATCGCTATATTTCTTGTATACAATAATAAAGGAAAGTCTACTGTACGTTGTCTGAACTTTTCACGCTGAAGAACCCTTTACACTTGGTAGTACATTATCAAAAAGCTTAATGTGGGCATATTCCCCCGAATGACTATATATATATATTAAATCACCGAGCCACAGCATAAACTTTTGTACACTGGTGAAAAACAAGCGAGAATTCGTATGAACTGAGACTAGATTCTTTCAAAACAAATCATAGTATATTTCACTTTACAGCTTCGGATTAATTTATACGCGATGAAAACTCAATATTCTTAACTACATGCAATTATATGTCAGCAAATGTCAACAATGAGATCGTTCACAGAAAGCAACGGAAAGAGAGAATTTGAAACTGCAGCCTGGCAACAAAAACAATACCATATAGACAACTTCAAGTTAAAGGGAAAAGAAAAAATTTACTATTATTAATAATTTGATTACTGGACTATATAAATGACTGTGCTTTCCAGGAAAGTTAATTTACAATGTAAATTATCTAAATACCTATTCATTTGGGCCAGAAATAATATTTATTTATCATTAATTGCAAAATAAGGGTCATATTCATGTTGACCAGTTTACTAAGAAGAAGAGTAACAAAAACCTAGCGGCAAATAATTCACAACTCGGCACGAGATGACATTAATAGTACGCAAACTAACTTTGCACTAGTAAATGAAATTTGTACTTTGTCATCGATAACTATGAGTAATCTAGGGAGTAATTACGGTACAGTGTTACTATGAATTTGAGATGCGAATTGGTTTATCCGTTTAGATTGACTACGAGAGATGACTAATTAAGCAATACATTGTCCATAAAGAAATAAATCACATTTTCACTCACACGGTCAAATTACTAAAATTTACACACACATACATGCTACATCCCACATAGACCAAGAACACAAATATTAATACATATCACTACACGTATTAAATCATCTTATCACACAGTTCAGCTATACATAAATCAAACAAGTTACAGATACCACCCTAAACCGGCTCTATGCACTAGGGAAAAGAAACGAAATAAACAGAGCCCAATGGCCCTCCTACTAATTAAATCATGTTTTCCAATTACTATTGTCAATGCCCTAGGAGGGATATAGTGAGATTATTAACGAAAGTGGTACCTTTCTTGAAGGGAAAATGAAGATCACATAACCCATTTCCGTTGGAAGCTGTGATCAATTTAGGAGTAGTGAGAGTCTCTGTGCTAAATTACACTGACATTGTGAAAACTAACCTAAATATACAAAAACCTAAATATACCGCTATGTACAAAAATCACATATACTACGTGCAAACTCAAAGGTATATAAGGACAGGCTCCTGCAACCCAATTTTGAATTTGGGGGAAGGAAAGTTTTCATATGGAAGGCACTAATTTCACACGTACTTTGATAAGATCACCAGATCAGAAACTAACGCACTTCACTTTGAAGAAACCTGTCCACAGCTACTTATTAATGTAAAACATGGCGTTTGTCAAGCTGACTTCTATATATCACTGATTTTCTGACTGTTTTGAAATGAGATTTAAATACTTCGACTCTCAACTGCTTCCTGGCTATTTAGTCATTATTTGGAACAAATTTTACCTTGATAACACTGCTTTTTCCATCCCAAAATCCTAAATATTTACGGAGCGAAACCGATGTGTGTTGCTTGATGCTTTTCAGGTAGCAAAGTGACGAGAAGCGCGCCTTAACACTAGAGCGTCGGAAAATAGTTCCAATCAGAACAAAGAGTTTTGGCGGCGGAAAATATAAAGCGAATAGAAAATAGTAAAAACTGGATGAAACCGGATTTTGGGTGGATATGGGCAATGCAATGGGACGAAGGGGGTCTAAATCATTCTGCCAACTATCAGATTGGTGGATAATTTCAAGAATTTCTGTCCAATTGCGGGTCTATGGTTTCGTATAACGTTAAAGTGTTATCATCCATTTGAAATCCTATACAGGGTTTACATTAAAATAATGTATAAATGAAGATATTATTCCCCGAAATTTAATTACTACTAGGTTATTCAAAGCTTCCACATTGATTTTGATTGAAGTAAAGAGTAAATGAATTTACTACATGGACCTAAAAATATATTGAAAACTCTACAGTACACAGTACGTTCAAAAAATATTGGGCCCCCCAAACAAAAATTTCATTACCCCGACTGTAATGATACATTACACCTTTTGTCCTCTTGTGACTTACTCTTCGTTTCTAAAGTGTTTCCCCAATTCTTTCTTGTATTTTCAAAAATGAAACTGTGTAATTAACTTACAAGATGGAGTCACCAAATCCGAAAGAACTTGATTGTAATCTCTGTATCGTGTGCCAGGATCGAAAAGAGGAGACGTAACTCGAAATCCATCTCTTGAATCACTAGAAAAGCTAATAACAATTGCAATGGACAGAAGCAAATTTGGTGATCTTCAGTATTCAGCGGTCGCAACTCTTCTTAACCGTTATCTCCTGAGCATCTGCAGGAAAAGGGAGCATTTTTCCACAAAGTCTGTTACTCTAGTTTAGTTCACAAACTACACTATGATAAATCGAAGCGGAGATATGAGGAGGCTTTAAAACATGGGTCCATAGTGCCTACAGTTGCGAAAAGAAGACGTCCATCGAAATTAACAGTAAATAGTGCTAGTTCGGAGACAACAGTGGATGCTCCAAGTTCAACAAGGTCTTCTACCTTTCCAGCAGGGACGTACGCAGGGGGTGGTTCCTGGGGGTCCGGACCACCCCCGAAATTCCAACTTTTGTGTAAATGTAGCCTAATTTTTGGGACAAGTTTAGGAATTTCAATATAAAATACACAGATATTGAGTTTGGACCCCTCCCGAAATAAATTCCTGCGTACGCCACTGCTTTCCAGTTGACAAAAACAAATGCATATTTTGTCAAGAGGCTGAGAGTGAACTTCATTTAGCGCAGACGTTGTCCATGGGGCAAGAAATTAAGAACGTTGTTGAAAATAGTTCTGATGAATTGAAGAAAGCCTTGTTGAACGAACCCGGGGACGCAATTGCATATGACATGAAATACCATTTAAAATGCTTGGTGTATGCTGAAAGAAGAAAATCTTTATCAGAACCACATGAAACTGGATTGTTAACATCTTCGGCAGACGTTTTGCCTAACATCGAATTACTACAGCAATGCACATTTTATCGGGATAAAGATGCTATAATAAGTATGCGGGATGTCAATACAACTTATCTTAATCTTCTCTCTGAGAAAAGTGGAAAGATAGTTGATGGCAACTATAAGCGTCATCTGAAATCACAAATACAGAAGAAGTTCCCAAATGTGAACTTTGTCCGTCCACCACAAATGAACGCTCCTGAGAATCTCTGCGCTTCCAAGACGTTTGGAAAGGCCGTTCACAGCTTCGAAAACATTTGTCATGCTGACGCAACTACAGTATTCAAAGCATCACAAATAATTCGTGACGAAATCCTTACCAGTGAACACTGGAAATTTGATGGATCTTTTTGACGGGTATAGCTCTCCGCCAATCCTCCAACAGTTCATGCGTTGGCTGATACAAGGCTGTAAGTCAGAGATTCAGACAACACGACGAGCTGAAGAAGTTAATAAAGCCGTGAAAATCCTATGCCAATTGGTTGCCGCTAGCTGTAGATCTGATCGTCAAATTAACTATTATCCAAAACATGACGATAGTAATTTCCGACAACAAGCTGATACACCATTAACCATTGAGCTTCCGCTACTCATTCGTCATAAAACAAGAAGCAAACAGCTCATGAATGCATTGAAGAACTATGGAATTGGAGTTAATTATAAGAAAATAGAGGACATTGAAGTTAGATTTGCCCATGCAATGCAGACAGAAGTAAGACAGTATGATAATGTTCATATACCTCCATTCACAGTTAAAGAGAAGCCAGTGTGGTTTGCTATTGATAACATCGACTTTAATGAAGATGACATTAAAGGAAAAGACAATTTACACGGAACTTGCACCGTAATGTATCAAAAGCAGTATTCCAATGAAGTAACGATGGTTCAGAAGTTGCGTTTCAATCCTGAAGGTAAGATCAGTCACGAAAAACTTGCTCCAAGTGTGTGCATTCGTCAGTTTTCAGCTCCAGTTAGTGAGAACATTTTCGAAATGGCAGCCGTTTTGATGACCGCCATATTGGATTCGGCCAACCTGTCAGACTGGGACCACTTCAATTCCTCTTTCATCGTATCATAATATCAACACATCCAACTGGAAAGATTTCAACAAAGTGGCTCTTTGGTTATTTTATTACTCTTATCCCCCTCTATTCATGTGGGAAAATCAAGAAAAAAAATGGAAATATTAATTTGTTATAATTTCGTTGTTTCTTATCCAAAATGAACGATATACATGACAATTTAAAGACAATTTATTACTCTTGTAAAAGGTACATCCCTTCTTGGAACTCTAAATTCATATTTACAAATCACTTTTTTTTCAATAAAGACCAATATTGAAACCGAAATTTGTAGTGGAGTCCTTTACTGAAACAGGCCGATGATGTGTACCTCGTTGATTGCGAAACAGCATAGGGTCCATCGAAACTGGGCTGATGAACATCGTGAGTGGAGCACTCTTCTGCTCTCAATCAGGTAACGTTCACGTTTCAGTTAACAATCAGGTAATCGCCATATTCTCATCTAGAGGGAATACGAATCTCAAAATTATTCATCCGTTGTGAATGAGATATCGTAAAGAAATGCAATCAAATAATTGCTTGGGCAGGACGATGTATAACACTACAGATAATCTGGAACCTTACTCTAAGAGTTCATCGGTGCAGATATGAGATCCTCAGACCTCATGTTGTTCCTATGACTGGGAAAATTGCAAACGTTTCATTTTGATGGACAATAATCCCACACTTCACCTATAGTGTATGATAGATAAGATATTGCAGGCAAATGATATCCAAAAGGATGGCACGGCTAGCATTCTCTCATAATTAAAACCCTATTCAACTCTTGTGGGACTCACTGAGAAGACATTACTGCCAGGGCAGCACCATCTGCAGATCGGCATTGGAAATGATCCTACTGGAAGACTGGGGAAATGTCCCACAGGCTAGCATCGGTGAGCTGATTCAATCCACGCTGAACATATGTGCAACAATTGTAATAGTTTGAGGGGAACACATTTTATTAAAGATATATTGGGTTGTTCAAATGTCCATTTGTGTCTCGTTACTATCATGTTGCAGTAGCATGTGCGCCGACTACGTGCGTGCTCCGGGGCTCCGGAATCCACAAGATTTTTAGTTTGGACCTGGGTTTGAACCCATTTCTCTTGCGTTTAAGTCAGCCGTGTTAAAGACTGAGCTAGGGCAGCCCCATCTTATCCTTGTAGTACCGGTATATTTTACTGTATAACAGCACAAGCTTTTATTAAAGATTTTAACTAAAAATAAATCAATCAAACATCGAGATTCCTAGACTTCGGATTTTTGCATATTTGCATGTTTTATTCCTGATGTGATATTGATATGCTCTTTAAACAGAAATTCGTTTCGGCTGTTTTGGGGTAAAATAGCAGAGTTTTATAGTGCATATATTTGCATATTTCGGAGGTTAGTGCATGTTTATATCGTTCCTGCATATAAATGCATATCTAAAGGAACGACCAAATTGATATTTTTTAACGACCAACAACTTTCCTTAAAAATGGAATTTCAAGTTTCTAATATAGACTCAAGTTCTTTAAGTGGTTCATTATTGCAGGTTTAGAATATCTTCCAAAGTCTGTGAAAGAAAAATAAGAAAAGGGTGAGTGATTCATCCTCCACAGAATTTATTCTTGATGGTACAAAAATGTTCAAAAATTCGTCACAATTCTGAGCTAATTAAAATTCAAATTTGAAGATGTCGCTGTACAGATGATCGAAGTAGCCGAAATTTTGAAATGGTCCTCCCTCGTTTATTTGAATGGTACAATTTATTTTTGGGTGGATAAAAATTGGACAAAATTTTGAGCAAGTTAAAATTCTAATGAAGATGTCGCACTACAGGTGATCGAAGTGCCCAACATTTTGAAATAACCCTCCTTTGTTGATTTGAATGGCACAATTTTTTGTGATGGTACAAATGTGTATGGAAATTAGACAAAATTCCAATTCTAATCCAAAATTCTGAGCTAATTAAAATTCGAATTCGAAGATGTCGCATTACAGATAATCAAAGTGGCTAATTTTTTAAATGATTCTCCCTCATTTATTTTAATGGTACAAAATGTTTTGTTGCTAGTACTTTAATGCACAGAAATTGAACAAAATTGTAAACTTGTTAAAATTCGAATTTAGAAACGTCGCACTGCAGGTGATCGATCTGGCCAAATTTTGAAATGGCCCTCCCTCGTTTATTTGAATAGCACAAAAGCTTTTCTTGGTTGGACAAAGATGGACAAAATTCTGAGCTAGTTAAAATTAGAATTTGAAGATGTTGCACAACAGGTGATCGAAGTGACCAAAATTTTGAAATGGCTCTCCCTCGTTTATTTGAATGGTACAAAATGTTTTCTTGGGTGGACAAAAACGGATAAAAAATTGACAAAATGCTGAGCTAGTTAAAATTCGGATTTGAAGACGTCGCACTACAGATGATCGAGGTGGCAAATTTTGAAATGGTCCTCCCTCGTTTATTTGAATGGTACAGAGCTTTTTGGGTGGACAAAAATTGGACAAAATTCTGACCTACTGTAGTTAAAATTCAAGTTTGAAGTTGTCGCACTACAGGTGATCTAAGCGACAAAGCTCACTTGGCGCGAGTTGGGATCAAACCAGAGACCCCATGCACCAGAGGTGAACACTCTACCACTGAGCCACCGTGGCTCCTTTTGTTAATTTGAATAGTACATATTTTTTCTTGGGTGGACAAAAATTGGACAAACATGTCACACTACAACTAAATGGTCCCGAAAAATCTTCTAGAAGTTATCTTCTGAAACAATTGATTGAAGTTGAGAGACATTAACAATTCAAGAAGAAAATGTATTTTACAAAGTGTATTCTAAACAAGTAATATTTTCAAAGTAAGTAAGCTTGTTTAAAGAAAAGAACATTTCTATTTCTTACAACAGCAAAAGCTCAAACTGCAGAAGCGCTTAATTTTTTGGCCGCCTTATATTTTCATAGCAGTTTCAAGTCTGGTAAGGAGTTTATACAACTATGAAACAACCCAGATTGGGATTTTTTTCATACTCGGCAGAGTTCATTCCAAAGAAACCGTTCAAGAATGTATTTCGGGAAGAAATGAACAACCCTTTTGAAAATTAGCTCTACAATTAATTAAAATATTTGCTTTATAAAATCTAAAACTTGTTACAGCACTTACTTTCTGAGATAAGTTCTCAAGTTTTCCTTTAAGGAGTTTAGGAGACTATTAAAATAAAAGCTTGTGTTGCTTTGATACACCTCGGTCTCTCGAAACGTATCAATAACTTTAGCTTCTTCACATTTATGCTCCATGCCTCGCTCAAATCACTTTATTCCATTTAAAGTATCAATATTATACATTGTAAATTATTGTTGTTTGAAACGGACAATGTTACGCTAGAAGAAAATATTGGATGCAATATTGGATTTACACATAATTGGCTACAAAAAGTAATTTCAAGTGATTTATTTTCCTTTAAACAATAACAAGGTTTTCGAAAACAGGCTTTTAATACAATAAAAACTGCCTTCAAGAGGCCCCGTATTAAACGGAAATTTATTTAAATGGAAATATTTCATGCTCCCATGAATTTAAAGGTAAAAAAATAATGGCTATATTATCTTGATTACACGGAACCTGTGTTGCGAACAACCGGTGTTAAAATATACTTTTTAACGTAAATTTTCAATTTCTCTAATGCAGCGTTTAGAAAAATTTTAGACATTTCTGTGACAAATTAGGTATATGAACTACGTTGTCTGTAAAGGTCTTCGTTTACTTGTTACCCTACACATTTAACCTTTAGTCCACCGCCAAGTAAGCCCCTTAATACCGTGCGAGTTTTTGAACGAAGTGCAATTTAAATAGTAAATTTGAAATACCAATAACTCGTTCTCTAGATGGTCTAGATACATGGAACAAGAAGCATAATATACACAATAGATCAAAAGGGAGACTAAAGTAGAGGGAGGAGCTAGTTTTTTTTTTCACTGTAAGTTTTATGTGTATTAATTTGTAGCATAAATAAATACTGTAATTGAATACGGTAGGCCTATGTGTATCTTATTTATTTTTCTCATAGATCTATCTTCCTTAACTTAAAAACATTTAACGGAAATTTTTGCGAGTCCTGTTCAATTTCACTAGGCAGGTTTTATTATGTGCTTATACCAGAAATGTTTATTAGCTTCTCTGAGTATATTTATTCTTTATTCACAGATACTTGACGTATTCTTTTTTATTTTTTAAATTTATATATATATATATATATATATATATATATATATATATATATATATATATATAGATATAGATATAGATATAGATATAGATTTATATATAGATATAGATATATAGATATATTTGGTCTAGGAATTAATTCGTGCGGGTGGACAAGAGATGGCGCAACGAACGGAGCGTCCCACAGTTCCGTGTATCCACACATGTGTTGCAAACCCCTGTCATCGCGTATCGTTCGTAGTATAGGGCAGTGGATTAAAGCGTCAACAACACCAGTTTGTAGTTAAGTGAACATGGCGCAATTTGTGCCTGATAAAGTGTTTTTGCGGGGTATCCTGCTGCATTACTTTAACATGCAGAAAAGTGCGACTGAAAGTCATCGTATTTTGGTGGAAGTGTATGGTGACCATGCTCTAGCTGAGCGAACGTGTCAGAAGTGGTTTGCACGGTTTAGAAGTGGTGATTTCGGCTTGGCAGACCAAGAGCGAGCTGGACAGCCAAAAAATATTCAAGACGAAGAATTGACAGCATTGCTCGAGCAGGTTTCGTGTCAAATGCAGGAACAACTTGCAGCAGCATTAGGTGTTGATCAAACAACAGTCTCCAAACGCTTGAAAGCCATGGGAATGATTCAAAAGATGTCACATTGGGTTCCACATGAATTAAAAGACAGAGACGTTGAAAGACGAAAAACCATTTGCGAATTGCTGCTTTAACGACAGAGCAGAAAGGGGTTTCTGCATCGAATTATTACGGGTGATGAGAAGTGGATCCATTACGAGAACCCTAAACGAAAAAAGGCCTGGGTGAAACCAGGTGAACCAGGTCCATCACAACCAAAACGAGATATTCACTGTGCAAAGGTTATGCTGTGCATATGGTGGGATATGAAAGGTGTGGTGTACTATGAGCTGCTGCAACCGGGTTAAACTATGAATGGAGAACGTTATCGACGACAATTAATGCGTTTGAAGCAAGCTCTGGCCAGAACACGACTAGAATGGGAGAACAGACATGATAAACTTATTGTTCAACATGATAACGCTCGCCCACATGTCGCAAAACCGGTCAAAACCTATTTAGAAAATGTCGGATGGGAAGTTTTACCCCACCCGCCGTATTCACCAGACGTTGCTCCTTCGGACTACTACTTGTTCGATTGCATGAACAACGATTTGATTGGACAGCGGTTTACTTCTTCAGAAGATATCGAAACATGGGTCTCTGACTGGATCGCTTCCAAGGATGAGGACTTCTTTCGCCACGGAATCCGTCCATTGCCTGACAGATGGGCGAAAGTGGTGGCTAGCGATGGACAATATTTTTCTTAAGGTATTTATGTATTTTGTGTTTGTACTACAGCTTCAATGTGTGCGTACCAACCGCACGAATTAATTCCTAGACCAAATAGATATATATACATTAACTGGATGTATTTTGATTTTCACATACTGACTGTGAGCTGTTTGAACTCAAAGAAACCAAATATATTCAAGAAGCCTTGGACGCTTGCGGAGCTAAAAACATTAAAACCGACCTTGCATTTATCAATTTCAGTTCAATTTCAAAGATCATAACGAGATTAGAAGAGCGATGATTAGAACTTTGTAGTTCATTTGAACTGTTTGATTCAATAACGAAACAGACGCCACCAAGACCAATCGGACAAGCATTTCTTCGAAACGCCCAGTCAATAGACGCGAAAAATCCTGGCATAAAATTCTTATCTAGTCTAAATAAAGTGTTCCTGGGAACAACGACGCACGAATTTCAGATATATCGGCAAGTAACATTGCTTCTTTGAAATACTGTCTCTTAACGACCCGTGACACGGAAGGAATATTTTCAATGTACAGTAATGTTTTGACTGATAAATGCAGGTTTTTGCCAGAAAACAGCGAAAATTACACAGTTGTGTATTGTAGCATGAATGCATCATAGTTATATACCAAGTATATGTAGTTCAAGTAATACAACTTTTTTCTCTAAAGTAATAAAATTCCTCATTTAACTTTAGCTTCTGATTGGTGCATATTATAATTTTTAGTGCATATTTGCATATTTCAGTGCATATTTTCGTGATTTTTTAGCGCATATTTGCATGCATATTTTGCCGTTTTTTAGTGCATATCGATCCGAAGTCTAGGCTAACACGACCCGCCACTGATATGCACCCACATAAATTTTGGAGAGTCGGCGCCGTTGTGCTGTAGTGTCCTCCTGTGCGTGTTCATCCAAGTGCATAAACCACTACTAGAGCTCGTCCGTGCTAACCATCCAACACGGGACGCCGTGGTAATCACGGTAACACGTTGTTGTGTGTATTTATTAATAAATAGCCGTAAATTCAGAACTTTCGTTCATTAAGAAATTAAGTAACTTCAAGCATATGTAGTAGTCAAACCATATTTTCGATTTTAAACACATGGAGAGTCAATAAGGACCTTACAACTTTGAAAGCATAAAAAATTGTATTAAAATAACTTTGAGAATCGATATAAGTGTCAATTTGTAGCAAAACACTTCAAGTTTGACTAGCGTAGTGCCGTAGTACATATTCCGTCACCGCGAGTGCCATGGCACTGCACTCTAAAATTGTGACTTTCACTGATGTGGAGCGTGCGCGGTGTGTGTTGTTATTTCATTAAACGAACTCAGCGATAGCTGTTCAGTTCATACGGAACAAGGTAAGGAACCTCCAACCAGGCCTGCAATTTACTGGCACAAGAACTTCGTTCAGACTGTTTGTTCTGTTCGTCATGTGAAATCACCAGGTCGCCCGCCCTTTGCTGCTGCTGTTGTCGAACAGGGAAAGTATTGCCCTTAGTCTCAAAAAAAAAAAAAAAAAAAAAAAAAAAAAAAAATCAACGCGGAGTGTGTCTAGCGGGACAGGCATTCCACAAAAGATAGTGGTGGCGAGTGCTACGTAAACGTTTACAGTTGAAACCATACAGATTTACAATGTTACAACAAATTGCTGACGTAGATGAGATTGCTCGTGGAGAATTGTGTGTGGAAATGTTGGATCGGATAGAGGAAGACGAGACATTCATTAATACAATTATCTTCAGCGATGAGAGTACAATTCATATCAGCAGCATGGTGAACATCCACAACTATAGAATCTGGGCTAGCAAAAACCCACGTTAAACCATTGCACACGTCCGTGACAGTCCAAATGTAAATGTGTTTTGTTACCTTAGCAAATTTAAAGTGTACGGTCCTTATTTCTTCACGGAGGATACTGTCACTGGTATCAGGGATCTTGATATGTTGGAACTTTTTCATTCTTCAGGTAGATGAAATCGAACAACAAGACGTGACCTGTTTCTACCAACAAAACGACGCACCGCCTCATTTCCTCAAGAAAGTTCGAGATTTCCTTGATATTCGCTTGCCACCTCTGTGAATTGGCTGTGCAGGTCTAATTGCATGGTCACCTCGCTCCACCAGAAGCGTGTCCAATTGTCCAATGGCTCACGTATGGATTTCGTCCCGTGGGGTTTTGTTAAAGATCGAGTATGTGTTCCGTCCCTACCAGACAATCTTGCAGATCTGATAAATCGCATCTACGTTCCCGTTGCAGAAGTTACGCCCGATCAGCTGGAATGAGTGTGGAAAGAAATTGAGTTAAGGTGGAATGTTTGTCGCTTTATCATTGGCAGTCACATCGAAATAAAATGAGATTTTGAAGTTAAACTTGAAGTGGTTCGCTGCAAATTGACACCTCTCTCATTCCTGTAAGTAATGTCAATAATTTTTTATATAATTTCAAAGTTGTAAACTCCTTTTCAACTCACTCTGTATGAACATTAAACATATTCTTCACCTCGATCCATCCATCAATATTGAGCAATTCGTAAAGAAGGCTCCTTCTGAATTTCCGTTACATTTCACAAAATATTTTTACCGTAAAAAAATTGAAATTAAAATGCTATTTGTGTGATTACATATAGAATAAAATTATAAAAGTTTACAATTATTAGCGGAAATTAATGCTGTTACCCACTTCGAACATTTTAAAAGCACATTCACGATTTTAAGAGCTGAACAGATGTACAGGTTTTGCATTGATATAGTATCACAGGCATACAATTTATCTATGTATAATCAGAAGAAATGCAGTCAAACAGCAAGAAATTCTGCTACGTCTAAAAGAATTATTAATAACAAATCGTATCATAGATTTGTACCTCTGACGAAAACACAAGTCAGATGTTATGAATACTCACAATCAGATGAATTTACTGATTACAGTACTTCAGTACTTCCAGAACATTTGTCATTTGCATGTTGTCATTTGCACCTAATGATACCGTAGCCTGTATTTATGAGGAGAAATGGTGGATTGGGGGAATTGAAGACATCAGTCAGGAAAATAAAGATCTTTTTGATCACTTTTTTCAATCCTCATGGCCCAAGAACCTCTTTTAAACTATCTACGAATGACAAAGTGTGGGTGTCAATCACTAAGGTTCTCCGGAAACTCTCACTCACAGAGTTTACAACTCCTACAGGTCATACTTTCAATATCAGTGCCAAACTCTGTACACAAATTAGTCAACTATTTACCTCACTGATGTCTTAACAACAGCGCTATAGGCAGAAAAGGAATAACAGACGCGTTTCGTTTTTAGTACAAGATATGATTAATAAATTATTCACACTTTACCCATTTAACATTACTGTAGTGTTATTTTGACTTTTGATACAAAGTTTATATCCATGCGTAAGTCAGAGTGAAGAAAAGTCTTATAACTCAGAAACTACTAGTCTCTCAGTGATGGAATTTTATCCACTTGTTACTGCACAACTATAATTTATTTTGTGCAAATTTGAAATTTTTCACTTGCGTCCTTCCTGAGATATTTGATGGTGAAAATACACGATTTTCGAAAATTCGTGATGTTTAAAAATTTTTTTAAAAAAGTATATAGTTCGCAAATCTGAAACTTGTTTAAAACGTTGTCTATTACCTAGTCTGTATGTAGACAAAGAATTAAATATGTATCTCACTTATTTCGTTTCAAAATGTACATTCCAAAATAACCATTTCTAAGTTTCCAAACTCAATGTTCAGAGCTTCTTTTTTCGACGTTCTAAAGTACGTTTCAATGTGTACAGAACACAGAATGTTGTCCATCCAATATCTTTCATATCGTTTTGGTTTGAACTCACTATCTTTAAAACCTCAAAAGTTACAGCATTTAACGGAATGAACCAAAAAGTTCAAAATACGCTCAGGCGCCTATACAAAATGACCGCTATGACAGAACCTGTGCGGCTAAAATATAAATGAATGCCCGTTTTGAACTCCCTGAATGTGGTACAAACTTAGGTCAAAAAATAATAAAAAACTAAACTTTGTCACCTACTATCATTGGTCGATTTCATTTGGATTGCCCCTAAAGTGAGTGTACGTGCATCACTACGGCGCCGCTTACGGAGTTGTGTGGAACAGGATGAAAGGCATATTAAAAATCATTTATGACACAATAAGTGATTACATACTTTCTTTTCACACCCTAGCATTTTATTACATAAACTAAAAGTATTTGAGAACAAGATCCTGTGACGAATATTCGGACCGAATAGATACGGGAATGGGGAATGGCTGAAACTTCATAACGAGGAGTTTGCGTGTTACTTGCCACGGTGTTACTTGCCACTATTGGAATTTCGTGTTACTTGCCACGGTTACCTTATCGCATATTTATCTGTCTATGACAGCGTGTCCGTTGCCACGCACCTGCATCTAGATTTGACCTTGAGGGGGTGGGAGTAATTTCCCAAGCAATTTTCAAAGCAAGGCAATCACCTAAAACGCAAGAAACAAAGCAAATTTCTGATTTAAGAAATAGGAACCTTGTTACAGAAGCGTCATTTCAAATTTGGCTTGGGGGGGTAAGATCCCTTGAAATAAGTAAAATCTCACGTTTTTCACTGATTTGCTACTATTCTGTTGATAAAATCTATATAAATCTCAAACTTAGGGGGGCAAATGCCCCTCCCTGCCCCCCTAAGTGACGCTCCTGCCTTGTTACATTTATGCGTGTCACAAAACTCGTACGAAATACAAGAAACAAAGCAAGATTCTGATGAAAGGAGTATTCTTGCAAATCTACACAAACAATTGAAGTTCTTCAGTAATTCGAGCGCTCATTTTGCCACCTGAAAGCATGGAAGAAACGCAGTGATTTATATATTACATCACATTCGATCCATACTCCTAGGTGGTTCCAATAGGAACCTTGTCACTTGCGCGTCGCACGTCATAATGATTATAAGTGGGGTTTGTGGTGGACATACACCGTGTAGATGGGTTTTCCCATTTCCTCCCACTTTCTTCATCTTGCCATTTCATTCATTCTCATCATCGCCGTCTCCTTTAGCCTATCCGGCATAACCGTGGAACAAAACTCCAAGGTTTCATTTCATTTTCATTTCAAAATGTAATAGACTCCTGTGTAAATACCTGTGTTATTTTTTTTCTTGGCTGGGAAGCTCATTCCAGTTTCTTACAATAGCGAAACACACTTTCTCCCACAATTTCTTCTCTCAATTTATATCTGAATATTCTTGCAAACTTTTCTTTTTATATAACGCTGGGTGTTTTTCTATTTCCTCAATTTTTCATTGTCTTTACCACTAATTAAAGACATACATGTATTAGCTTCCATTGCGAACACTTCTTTTCATACACACGGAGCGAACTGTTATGTGAAAAAACTTGTAGAAAACATCTATTATTTTTATCTCTCTACTTGGATGTACCGCGGCAACTTTTCTGTCGCCGTCGCTGCAGTGAGCGGACTCCCATAAGACTTAATGCATTTTTAGGCCTACCGATCACTGGCAACATTTTGTCGGGCAACTATCTTGTTGCTCTGGCTAAATGCATTGAGTCTTATGGGAGTCCGCTCACTGAGGCGACGGCGACAGAAAAGTTGCCGAGGTGTTGCTAAGCAGGGTGACAGCAGGGCAACAGCTCGGCGACGGAACAGTTACGCAACATCTAAAAATGCATTGAATCTTATGGTAGTCCGCTCACTGAGGCGACGGCAACAGAAAAGTAGCCGAGATATTTCCAAGTAGAAAGGTAAAAAAATAAATGTTTTCTACAAGTTTTTTCACATAACAGTTCGTTCCGTGTGTAGCGCGTGAAAAGAAGTGTTCGCAATGGAAACTAATACATTCTTTGATTAGTGATTAACATGTCTTTAATTAGTGATAAAGACTATGAAAAATTAATTGAGGAAATAGAGAAACGCCCAGCGTTAAAGAAGAAATATATATAAAGAAGAAATTGTGGAAGGAAGTGTGTTTCGCTGTTATAAGAAACTAGGATGAGCTTTCCAGCCAGCCGTCTACTATCTAACACAGTTAAATTACTCCCACCCCTTCAAGGTCAAATCTAGATGCAGATGCATGGCAACGGACACGCTGTCATAGATAGGTAAATATGCGATAAGGTAACCGTGGCAAGTAACACGAAATTCCAATAGTGGCAAGTAACACCGTGGCAAGTAACACGCAACGAACGAGGAACTATACAATTTATATGGTTTACCAAAAATTGTTAGGGTGATCAAGTCTTGGAGGCTCAGATGGGCAGGTCATGTAGCCAAGATGGAAGTAAGTAGGAACATTTTCACAATCTTTAGAAGACCAACCAGAACACGACCATTAGGAAGAGCTAGGCGCAGATGGGAGGACAATATTAAGATGGATCTCGCAGAAATAGGAATACAGAGTAGAAACTGGATCCAGTTGGCTAAGGATAGAGGTCAGTGGAGAGCTTTCCATAGAGAGAAAGGGTGTTTATGGGAAACTCTAGTGACATGTGTCACTAGAATAGCTAAACGTGTCATTAAAGGAACACCTATACGATAGGATAGAGAAAGGAACATCCTTTCCCTTTTTTTCGTGATCCCCATTTTAGCTCTAATTCTGGCCAAATACGCACTACTCCTCGTTAGACAGGATATCTGCTACATACTACCGTATAGCAGTACGCTCCAAATATGATGAATTATCCACTAAGAGTGTACAATTTTCCGCCACACATGATTCAGTAGACTGACTTAGCAATCGTGGTAATTTTGTGAAACTTTGGTAGTTCCGGTGATAGACCGTGTTAGTTTGTATCGTATTCTGTAGGAATTTGGATGCAAATTGATGTTCAGCAGTGCACGTTTGCAGTGTCACTCTCTTGACGCAGTACGTTGACCTGAAAGTTCTTATGAAAGTTTTTTTTTTTTTTTTTAAATGAAATCTGTCGTCCTCATGTCAGTTTCGTTTTATGCGTAGTGTATTATAGAGAATTTGCGATTTTTCAGAACGGTAATCTCTTTTCTTGTTGCAATTGTCGTCTGTTTGACTTTCTTCTTCTTGTTTGTCATTCTTCTCCAGAAGAACTGAGAACACGTGGATTCCAGGGTGAATGTGCTACTATTATCAACTTACAGACAGACACGAACACAAAGAAACAAAGAATATAACAAATTATTTAATATTACGGCAATTTAAAAAAAAAAAACTACTACATATTACGTACTATATTAAGTGCGATTATCTGTGTGCACATGTATTAAGAACAAGGCTCTACGCAATAACTTCGAGAGTTGTTTGATAACTTCACATACCAGCAGACGTGTTTGGAAGTGTATTCATTGTAAAATAATAATAAAAAAAAAGTATTTTCGAAGGAACATAGTAGAACGGAACAACATTAAAATTATTGCTTTGAAATATCTATTATTATACGATGGACCAACAAACCATAAAACCTTCCTGGGGGATTTCTCGGTACTGGGAATCTGTCATAATATAACGAATGAGAGAATCAACTAGAATAATTTGTATCACTTGTTTTCTATAGAAAAATAAAACGGAACATTGACACAAAGTCATACTCGTACTTCCATGAAAATCAATTATTATAAACCCTGTGAAGAATATAAAATACATATTTCCTCTGCTGCTAATGTTATTTGATGGATCAAGACGAAAGTTCCAGTTTAAGTTGAATATAAAATAGGACACATAAATACATTTTTTATTCACCTAGTTTGCAGTGTTGTCATGTAATAACTAAAAGAATCGCGAGAAGGGACGTTTTTAAGGGAAATTTCTTAAATATTCCTCAATTAGTTTTTCTTTGTACATAGAAATGTCCTGTTCATTACGTAAACTGAAAACCTATATTCTTACAGATCGATCGAGGTATAACTTTTTCTAGTGTTGCTCTAACGGTCTGATCTACGGTCATTTAAAGAGATCCCATCGATGTCTACAATATACACGGATGCTAAAGGATTAAGGGTCCCAGGTCCCAGGTGTTGCACTTATATGTTGACCAACAACTATTTTTTGATTCTAAGGACCCTAAGTCCTATAGTGGCAAAAGTTCCATAGAGAGGGAGTTATCACCCCCTTTGCCCTTGGTCTAATAGTTTTTCATTTCCATTAGCGATGACTTTCAAATTCAGCTACCACTCTGTGCGTGCCGAGGTTCAGCGAGGGGGGATACCGAGACATGTAAAAATAATACAAAATGACCGATATTAATGTCAAATTCATAGTTTTCGCGATCGCTGGAAGGAATGGTGATACCCACACAGGCGTTGACTTTCAAATACAACCCCCATTCATTTCATTTCATTTTGAGTTTAACGTCCCGTTCAGCAGCGAGGCTATATGAGACTTGGACCTACTGATTAACGTGGAATCCGAACCACATGAGCTCCCGCCGGGAATCGAACCCGGGTATCCCACGCCAAAGGCGCGTACGGTAACCGATGGTTATATTCAGCTAATATATATATATTACTGTCAATAAAGAAATGGACTCTATGTTAAGACAAACTAATTAATAATGTCTAATATCATATTACACATAATAACATTTTAGCACCTTTTAATATAATTTTTAATTTTAGCACTTTTTATATTATTTTCAGCTTTTTAGAGCCTTTTTGAAGTCGGCTACTACCTCTTACTTATAAAAGGCTCTTATCGTTTACTTTTAGCACTATTTTTAAAGTATGTTAATACTATTTTAAATTTATTTTATTTTCCCACATTTTCGTTACCCCAGTAGCTTAGGTACATACCTAAACCAAAGTACCTGTAAAACGAGTAGGCGTACGAAAAATGCGTCAACAAATATGTTTCTGCAAATTATGATATGCATTACGGAATTAGGAGCGAACATCATCTTCTTGTTCACCTCAACCATAGGTTGGTGGGAAACATGGAAATTTTAAAACTTTTGTCTCGTTTGGGAGAGTTGTTTTATACGTTGATAAGGTTTCTTCTTCGTAACTGCATCTAGATATTCTATCCTTGGTCTTCCTTTTCCTGGTTTTCCTTCCGCCTTACACTCTATCAGCACGGTGATCCAAACGGAGTGCCGAATAAGATGGCCAAGCATGCTGTTTCTTTTTTTCCCTATTATCTTCATGATCTGTCGTCTTTCATTAGCTTTAGGTCCATGATATGCGCAGCATTCTGCGCCAACACCACATTTCAAATGCTTCCAGCTTGGATATTTCAGCTTTTCTCAATGTCCACGTCTCTCGACTGAATTAACGGTATTAACATTGTCAACCGTTGAGAAACTTCATGGTTCTACGTTCAAAGAATATCATTAGATTCAAATGAAAGTAACATGATACCACCGCGAAAGTATGTTGAAATTATATGTAACTTGCAATGAAATAAGTTAACTTTGGAATTGACACGGCAATTGTTGAGTTGTTTCCTGGTCTAGCTTCAAAGATTTTTCATTAGATTCTAACAAAATTTACATGGGTCTACCTGAAAAATATGTTCTTTCGAAGACATAACAAGAATACTTAAAATCGGCATCCCTATGCCGAAGTTATGCGTGAAGATCAGTTAATTAAAGAAATGTTTAGTGATCGCCATAAAGCAGTATTAAAGATCCTGGACATGACAACGTTTGAAAATCAATGCAGTATGGTATGAGCACAGAGAATCCTGTCTAATATTGTCAGAGGCACCTAATTGTACTCTGCATTTAATTTTAGTGATCAGCTACAAGCCGTTTACACCTAAAATTATTTTAAAAAATTTCTTTTTGTATAACGTGAACTGAGCATGAAATCAAAATTAGTTTTTAGTTCGAAATTCACATTCAAGCTTAGCCCTCTTAACTGGTTTAGTTGCTAGCGCGCACACGCGTCATTAGTGCATAGGTTTCCAGGTTCAACTCCCGGTAAAAGAGCCTTGATATTTGAAAGTGTAATGGGGTTTCCGATTTATACTTAAACTTTAGGTTCACATCTCATATACCCTAGGTGATAAAAGGTATACTAAACCTTAATCCAATCAAACCAATTAATATTCAAGTGTGGAAATTTGGAGGAGTGGTGTCTCTTGAGGGAAATCAAGTTGGTAAAAAAATCAAACTTTTACCGCTAAGGAAAGAAGACAAAAATTTTATTATTTTAGTACTAAAAGCCGCCTCTGAGTGAGGCAAAATAACCTCAAGGGGCTGAGATTCTCAGTATTCACTAACAATGCCTTTTCAAAGAGTGGTGTCTCGGTTGGATATAATCGGAACATCCTGTATATTTTTTGAGGTTGAGGTCTTAAACTTATGTACAGTTATATTGTACTATGCCAATAGTCAATCATTTTTATATATTCCACAAAACTATACAATATAAAAATGGTAAAAGGCAAGCAAAGTATGTACCAATCTTATTGTAGAGAAGACACCATTATTTCTTTTTAGAATCTACAGCTTCCATTTACTATGAACAAATGAAGAAGAAGAGAAAGGAGAAAAATATACTGCGAATTGAATCTTTTCTTTTCTCTGAATTTAGGATAGTAAGTGTTTTTTTGCCACACTTGAAACGATGTTATCCAGATTTATTGGAATTGTGTTATGCTTTTAGTCAAGCACATAAATATAATTGCGTATTCCACATAAAGGAAACCTTGCTTATAAAGCTTAAAGAAATGGCTGTGTTTAAGATAACAAAAGAAAATATGGTAATAACATATACTAACATAAAGTGATGTGTGTGTGTGTGTGTGTGTGAAAGAAAGATTTTTCAGAAATAAGCGGGAATCAATCCAAAAACTGGGAGATGGTCTTTTCTTTTATGACTTTTAAGAAATACGTTACTTAAATGTTACATTTCTGTCGTTCAGCACTTTTTAAAAATGGTCTTGATGTACGCTCCTCGAAATAGTACAAGTAATCATGTTTTACTGTCTTTTAATGTTCTAATAGTTGTTCTACTCTTAGCGCATAGTAATTGTTTTGAATCTTGGCAATCTGTTTTGGACTTTGGCAGTCCGTCAATGGTCAGTAATAATTATCCTTACGGAGACACATGGCCACGATGCTGACATTCCTATTAATCCCACTCAATCAGCCAATGAATCTAAAAGTTGTTATGACCATGATGCTGATATCTCCATTAATCCCACCTCGATCAGTCAGTCAATCTAAGAGCTACGATGATGACATTGCCATTAATTCCACTCAATCAGTCAATCAGTCTAAAAGTTGTTATGGACACGATGCTGACACCCCTATTAACCTCAACTTAATCAGTCAATCAATTTAAAAGTTATTAAGGCAACATTGCTGACATCAACTTAATTCCAACTCAATCAGTCAATCAATCTTAAAGTTGATATGGGCACGATGCTGACATCTCATTAACCCCAACTCAATCAGTCAATCAATCTAAAAGTTATTAAGGCAACATTGCTGACATTAACTTAATTCCAACTCAATCAGTCAATCAATCTTAAAGTTGATATGGCCACGATGCTGACATCCCCATTAACCCAAATCTATCAGTCAATCAATTTAAAAGTTATTATGGCCACGATGCTGACATAGTCATTAACATACACTCAATCGGTCAATTAATCTATAAGTTATCATTGCCATGATGCCGACATACACACTAATCCCAATAGGGTCAGTCAATCAATCTAAAAGTTGTTTATGACCACTATGTTGACATTTACATTAACTCCAACTCAATCAGTCAATCAATTTAAAAGTTGTTATGACCACTATGTTGACATTTACATTAACCCCAACTCAATCAGTCAATCAATTTAAAAGTTATTATGGCCACGATGCTGACATCTCCATTAACGCCAACTGAATTAGTCAATCAATCTAAAAGTTGTTCTGAAAAACCTGCAGTGCATTCAGAATCTCTTTTTGAACGTGGATAAACAGTGGTGCCCACCCCCCTCATGTCCATGACGCACCCCCCTCAATTGTCTATCCGTAGGTGTTCTTTCATGAAAAAAAAACTTTTCAATTAATTTTTACGCCAACTCAAACATATTTATATAGATTTTTAACCCCCCCAAATATTTCAATGACGCAGTTTGCGTCATAGCCCCCCTTGTGGGCACCCCTGGGATAAACAATATGTTTTAGACTTCCAAGTCACACTACTCATAAATATGGAAAATTTTATATAGAAAGGACTACGTATATAAACAGAGTTCGTATTTCAGTGTACCAACAGGCATTAGGGCAAAAGCGATCAGATGTAGAGGGAAATTGTTATCTCGAATAAGTTCAACGTCCTAATAATAGGTTGGATCTATTCCTTGAACCCTCTATTGAACAAGATATTACAGAAATTAATATTTCTGGTTTCAATCATGAAACAAAAATGGTAGAAGGCAACCAGAAGTGGTTTCTTAATCGATTCAGTGTCACAAGAATAGATTCCATCTTAACCTCTATATCGCAACTCAAACCAGAAGTGATAGAAATTTACTACTACCGTATTTTACGGACTATAAGACGCACTTTTTCTTCGAAAAATTGCCTTCAAAATTCAGGTGCGTTTTATGCTCGAAATTAATATTAAAATGTCCAGTGTATGATTTAAAATTCTTTCCAGTCTTAAAAATGGCCAGATACAAAATACACATACAAATTAGACTAAATAAAATTACTATTAATAAGTGTGAAAATACATCACAAATGCAAAATAGCTATATGCAAATTACAGCCTAAACGAATCAAAATACGGAATGCAAAGTATTACTACTTTAGACTCAATGCTATAGCAATACAATTTTAGAATTACTGCAAAAGTGTTACAACTTTAAATTCAATGCCAAAAATAATATAATTTTATTACAACATCGTGAGAAACTAAATTTTTCCTAAAAATGTTGGCCAGCACATCTCCCTTAGAATACACATTTTAATCAAAGTAACGAGTTCCCCCTGGCTGAGCGGTTAGCGTACGCGCCTTTGGCGTGGGAGACCCGGAGTTCGATTCCCGGTGGAAGCTCACGTGGTTCGGGTTCCACGTTAAACCGTAGGCCTAGGTCTCATATAGCCTCGCTGATGAAATAAAATGAAATATTTTAGTTTAATGGCAAAGGATTAAGCCCTGTAGGCTAAGGAACACGATGATCAAAGCAACTGAATGATGATGGAAGAATTGGTGGAATGAGAAAATGGGAGGAAACGGAGTACTTGAGAAAACCCACGGACATGATGTCCACCACAAACTTACTTGACCGGGGATCGAACCAAGGGTCTCACGCACCAGAGGTAAACGCTTTACCACTGAGCTACAGTGCATCGCTACTGAAAAAGACACTAAATTCAAAACCAAATCAAATCAAGCCCGTAGCTAGCTTAAAAAATGTAGGGGAGAGCCTATGGGTGTTAGGGAGGGCGATCCAACCATATTATAGTTCACCATATTATAGGCCATTTGCAAGCCTACCGTGAAAATTTTAGGGGGAGACAGTAAAAGTTTAGAAGTGGCTCGGCTCCCGTGCATCCGTGGATACGGACCTGAATCAAATGAAATTAACATGATAAAAACTGAACCCGAAGTAGGTGTTAATAACTATATCAAAAAATTAATTTTAAACGGTTTAACTGTTTTCCCTTGGCGTGATTACAAGATTCTTGTCATTTTTATATAATAGACATATTGAGTCAATAACATAACATTGCGGTTTAAGAACGGTTTTAAGTACAGGAAACCTTAATAAAGGCATCGGTCCCACCCATCCCAATCCTGTGTGCTTCCATAAAATTCAGTTATGTTGTAGGTACAACTTACGGGAAATACGTTTAGAATTTTGTATCCTCGTCGCCAAAAGTGCCTTTACATCGCCGTGACGGGTATGTGACAGCGCAGTACTCCGAGGAAGGGATGGTTGCATAAGAAATTGTGATTAATTTTGAAGAGTTTTTATTTTGACTAGGGATATAACGTAGTATAGGGAGTAAAGGCATAGATTTGAAGCATCAGCGAACTGTCATCTCTGAAAAGATTCGTATTTTCAGTTTTTCAATTTATTGTCCTATATGTGAAGTTAATAACTGCTAACAACTGCTACTAGCGCTTTTCACTCTTCAGGAATTTACTGTAACATTTTCCCAGGACACTTTTCTAAGTCCTAAATGAGTTAGTGAATTACTTGATTCGCCTCACTGTTCTCATTTGAGAATGGAAACTGATTAAGTTGAACGTGAATATGTTTCGCTGTCGTCAAGCAAGGGCCGCAATAAATGTAAATAAGATTCTTATTATTAAATAAAACACAACAGTATTTATTCTATGTATAGCACAATATAATAAAGTAATTAAGCAACATGATAATCACTAACGCCTGCAGGATTTTTTCCAACGGGAAGGGGGGGGGAGGTAAAAGACCGATATAGAGTTTTTCGATTTATTGCCCTATATATATTAAAAGTCATAAGATTTATCATTGATAGCGTATATCCTCTTACTTTTTAAAATCGCCACTGTAGCCTATTAGTCAGAACATTCATCTCCAGATATAACGTAGAGAGAAGGAAGGAGATATGAAAAGTGGCGTAAGTGGCGTCAGCTGCTGCGTTATATATATATATATATATATATATATATATATATATATATATATATATATATATATATATATATATATAGGGTTTTCATAAAGTATGTACGGATTTAATTCGCTTATAATTTACATAAAAATGCTCATATTGAAATCAAATAAAGTGCAAACGGAAGCGGAAGGATTAAATTTTTACCTGTAATCTGCACCAGCTCAGTTCATTCACCGCCACACCTCCAACTGGGCGCCATTTACGTCCACACATTCGCGTAGGCGGCGCTGGAATGTTGGCGGCCTCCCACTTCGAGGACGGTCCAGGACGCTTCCTGTCTCCAAGAACTGAGCATGCCACTTTCGGATTGCACTCTCAGTCGGTGCCGGCTTTTTGAACTCTTTGGTGAACTTTCGACACACCAGAATTGGTGATTTTAGCTCTGCGTACCACAGAACACATTGCGTACCACAGAACATAAGAAACTGACCCTTGCCCTCCCTCTCCCTTTCTCAACGTGTTCAGAGTTGCTGCTTATCTAACAGTGTTGCCAACTAAAAATTTAATCCTTCCGCTACCGTTTGCACATTATTTGATTTCATTATGAGCATTTTTATGAAAATTATAAGCAAATTAAATCCGTCCAGACTTTAAGAAAACCCTATATATATATATATATATATATATATATATATGATTCCATGTCAAAAGGGCGAGGTTAGAAAGGCCGAAGTCAAAATGGCCCGTTAGAAAGACCCCGCGTCAAAAGAGCAAGTTCAAAAGTGGCCCACAACAAAAGTGCCAAGTCGAAACTCGTCAAAAGGTTTCCCTCGTCAAAAGGGACCGGGTCAAAAGATCGTCGCGGGAAGAGAGTCCGAGTCAAAAGGGACATATGTCAAAAACCCGAGTCAAAGTTCCCGCCTCAAAAAAGCACAGGTCAAATGGTCCTCACCAGTAAAGAGGACGAGTCAAAAAGGCCATGTGTCAAAAAGCCTAGGTCAGAAAGGACCCCGCCTTGAAAGGGCACTGGTCAAAACGGTCCCGCGTCAAAAGGGCCCGGTAAATACAATTCCACGGCTAAAAATCCTGAAATCAAGAGTGGAAATCAGGAGATAGAAAGGGATATGACCAGTGGCGTAACTAATTTTGCTGCGCTCTGAATAATCGATTTACTCATACCCGCCACCTGTCCCACACATTTCAGCTTCTGTGTTATGTGGTTAAATATCAGAATGGCCCGACAAAAGGGCGAGAATGGAAAGGCCCGAGTCAAGACGGACCCGGTCAAAAAGGACCCACGACAAAAGTGCTCGAGTCGAAAGGGTTCTATGTCAAAAAAAGCCTAGGTCAAAGAAAACTCCGCACCAAAACGGCCCGGGTCAAAACGGCCCTGCGTAAAAAAGACCCAAGTTAAAAGGCCCATCGTTAAGAGGAGCCGAGTCAAAAGAGCCCCGCGTCAAAAGGGCCCGGTAAATACAATTCCGCGCCTGATCGTTCATCATCTATTTACTCATCCCTGCCCCCCACATTTTAGCTGGTGAATATATATATATATATATATATATATATATATATATATAGCTCTGTCTGAAGGGCACGGACAAAAGGGCGAAGACAGAAATGCCTGAGTAAAAAGGGACCGGCGACAAAAGGGTTCGAGTCAAAAGAGACCCAATGTCAAAAGTGCCCGAATCAAAAATTCGATGCGACAAAAAGGCCCTATCTCAAAAATGCCGGGGTAAAAAATGACACCTCAAAAGGGCACGGCTTAAGACGGTTCCGTGTCAAAATGGCCCTACTCAAAGGACCCCGCGACAAAAAGCCCCGAGTCAAAAAGGCCCCGCGTTAAAAGAGGCCGAATCAAAGAAGCCCTGCGTCAAAAAGGTCCAGCGACAAAAGGCACGGTAAATACAATTCCACGGCTCAAAAGCCTGAGATCAGGAGTGCAAATCACGAGAAAGAGAGAGATATGACCAGTTGCGTAACAAATTTTACTGCGCTCTGTATCGTTGATCATCTATTTACTCATACCTTCCCCATGCCCCCACGAATTTCAGCTGCTGAATATTCTATGTCAGAAGAGCACGGACAAAAGGGCGAGGACCGAAATGTCCGAGTCAAAAGTGCCCCACGACAAAACTGCCCGAGTCAAAAACGGCCCCGCGTCTAAAGGGCTCGTGTTAGAAGGGCTCGGCGACCAAAGGACCTGAGTCAAAAAGGTCCAAATTAAAATGGTTCCTGGTCAAAAGAACCCGTACTCGGTGACAAGAAAGCCCACGTCAAAGAAGCCCTAGTCAAAAGGACCGGAGTCAAAATGGCCCCGCGTCAATAGGGTTCGAGTCGAAAGTGCCCCACGTAAAATAAGTCCGAGTGAAAAAGTATCCGCGTCAAAAGGGACCAGACGGGTGGACCGAAACTTTTCAAAATTTGGTCACGGGTAGCTTGGTCTAGGGCCCCAGATCAACACGAAGAGCTTTTATTCCAATTTCGAACTAGGGGATCTCAGGGGGACGTTTACCGGGACCGGCCTGGGGACCAGACAAGTTGACGGCCGAGAGTTATTAAATTTTGATCAAAGATACCTTGGTCCAGGTCCCACACCAAGGCAAAGCGTTTTTGACAAAATTCGAACCAGGGGGTCTCAGGGGGGCGTCTACCGGGACATGTAAAAGTACTAGAAAATGACCGATATCAGTGTCGATTTCATAGTTTTCGCGGTCGCGGATATCAATGGAGAAAATCAAATCGCATTAACTTCCAAATTCTCCCTATTCAGCTGCGGGCCGTGAGTCAACGGGGGGGGGAGGGGATACCGAAACGTAAAAGTAATCCAAAATGACCGATATTAGTGTCAAATCCATAGTTTTCGCGGTTGCTGATATCATGGTGACACAACCATTAACAATGAGTCAAATTCATCCACCGTTGTATGCGGGCCTTGGGTCACCAGAGGGGGGAATTCTGAGACATGTAAAAATAATCGAAAATGACCGATATTAATGTCAAATCCATAGTTTTCGGGGTCGCTGGGCTCAATGGTGAAACTTAAAACCGCGTTTACTTTTACATTTAGCCCCCATCAGCTAAGGAACGGGGGCGTTATAAAGGGGATCACGAGACAAGTAAAAATAATCCACAATGACCGATGTCAAATCCGTAGTTTTCGAGGTCGCTGAGATCAATGGTGATACTTTCATTAGCGATTTTTTTTTTCAAATCTAGCCACCATTGTATGCGGGCCGGGAGTCACCGGGGGTGGGGATTGCGAGACATACAAAAATAATGGAAAATTACCGATATTAGTGCCAAAACCATAGTTTTCGCTATCGCTGAGATGAATGGTTGACTTCCACAGGCGTTGACTTCCAAATACAGCCCCCATCGGCTGTGGACCACAGTTGTTTTTTCAAAATTGGAACCAGATGATGATAGGGGCTTTTACCGGGATATGTAAAAAGTAGTAGAAAATGGCAGATGTTAGTGTCACATTCATAGTTTTCGCGGTATTGGTTGGGGGCCAGAGGTTTTTTTCACAACTCGAACCAAGGGGGTCTGAGGGGGCGTTCACCGGGACATGTAAAAGTAGCAGTAAATGACCAATATTTGTGTCGAATCCATATTTATCGGAGTTGCTCAGATGTATAGTGACACCGCCGATAGTGTTTACGTTCAAATTCAGCCCCATCTGTCTTCCCAATGAAAACACATGTACGTTGTTGGATACACAAAATATGTAAAATTTTGTAAATGTTTCTTAATTGTTCTCCCGTTGTTCAGTTTGTTTACATTGATATTTTATCTGATCCGTGCGAAGAACGGGCATAACAGCTAGTACGAAATGGTAAAGTGTTTTTATGAACCAAATTACAATGAATTCAATTATATAGATAATTATTATAATTGTAATACATAATTATTTCCTTGTTGGATTATAGATACTTTTCAGTGGAAAAAAGAATAAAATTTGGAAGTCCCAAATCAAAAGTAAAGTAGACCAACGTAAAGGAAAAATGTATAACATTTTCTATATAATTAAGCTTACAAACTTAAAATTTCCATGTAATTAAGCTAATTTTCCATTTTTGTGTCGCTTTGTGCGCCTATTTCCTCGTTTTCTGCGTCACCGGAAATGGCTCAATGTTATCCTACAAATATGGCGGAACAAGTTAATGCTGTTCCGTCAGGAACGATTTCGAGGTCATTTCCTTCACATCGTCTTGTGCGTGTTTTCTACCGTTTTGTAAGCCTATATCCACGTTTTGTAAATCAATGGTAGTGTTTCAAAATGGGCATTCAATGTGGTAAGAAAAAATGACCCACTCTCCCACCAAGATCGAATTTCGAGGTCGCTTTTTTCGCATTGTTTAGTGCATGTATTTACCGTTTCTGCGCATATTTTCACGTTTTGTGCGCCAACGAAAGTGGGTCAAAGACGACCTACAAATATGGCAGAAAAAGACATATTCATTCCACTTTCAAGGTCCATTTTGACCCATTTGCACTGATGCACAAAGCGACACAAATCATGCATAAAAATGTGAAGGAAACGACCTCGACATTCGATGGTGACGGAACAGCATTAAGTTATTCCGCTATACTTGTTAACCATTTTGACCCATTTTCGTTGTCGCACTAAAGTGGAAACAGGAGCACAAAACGGTACAAAGCAGGCACTATACGATGCGAAAGAAACGACCTCCAAATTCGATAGTGGCGGAACAATGGCTCTATTTCCTCACACCTTGATGGACCATTTTGACGCGTTTCTGGTGATGCTCAAAACGTGGAGGTAGGCGAACAGAACGGTACAAAATACACATTAAACGATGTGAAGTAAACGTTCTCCAAATTCGTTTGCAGCGGAACAACATTAACTTATTTCATTATATTCGTAGGTCCATTTTGACCTACTTCCGGTGACGCACAAAACGTACAAAACAGGCACTAAAAGATGCGAAAGAACAAACCCCGAAATTCGATAGTGGCGAAACAATGAACCATTTAACTCCCACTTTAAAGGCCCGTTTAACTCACCTCGGGTGATGCACAAGACGAGAAATAGGCGCAGAAAGCTTTCAAAAAAGGTACTAAACGATGCGAAAGTAACGATCTAGAAATTCGATAGTGTCGGAACAGTGGGTCATTTTTGTCACACTTTGGAGGCCCATTTTGACACACTTCTGGTGACGCGCAAAACGTGAAAATAAGGGCACAAAACGGCACGAAACATTCACTAGTCGATGTGAAAGGAAGGACCACGAAATTCGGTAGTGGCGAAGCAGTGGGTCATTTTTATCCCACCTTCGAGGCCCATTTTGACCGTCTTCCAGTGACGTACAAAACGTCGAAATAGGCGCACAAAAGGGTACGCGATGTGAAATTAACGACCTCGAAATTCGATAGTAGCGAAACTCTTAATCATTTTCGTCCCATCTTGGAAGCCCATTTTGACCCACTTCCGGTGACGCACAAAACTTGGAAATAAGGACACGAAACGGCACGAACTTCACTAGTCGATGCAAAAGTTAGGACGTCGAAATTCGGTAGTGGCGGAGCAGTGGGTCATTTTTATCCCACCTTCGAGGCCCATTTTGACCGTCTTCCTGTGACGCACAAAACGTCGAAATAGGCGCACAAAAGGGTACGCGATGTGAAGTTAAAGACCTCGAAATTCGACAATGGTGGAACTCTTGGTCATTTTTGTCCCATCTTGGAAGCCGATTTTGACCCACTTCCGGTGACGCACAAAATATGGAAATAGGGGCACGAAACGGCACGAAAATTCAGTAGTCGATTCGAAAGGAAGGACCTCGAAATTCGGTAGTGGCGGAGCAGTGGGTCATTTTCGTCCCACCTTTGAGGCAAATTTTGACCGTCTTCCAGTGACGTACAAAACGTCGAAATAGACGCACAAAAGGTTACGCGATGTAAAATTAACGACTTCGTATTTCGTTAGTGGCGGAACTCTTGATCATTTTCGTCCCATCTTGGAAGCCCATTTTGACAGCACAATACGTGAAAATACGGGGACTCATTTTAACCCACTTCCCATGACGCACAAAACGTGGAAGTAGACGCACAAAACGGCACAAAACGATGTGAAGGAAACGAACTCGAAATTCATTGGTGGCAGAACAGCAATAACTTGTTCCGCCATATTTGTAGGCCCATTTTGGCCCACTTCCGGTGATGCACAAAATGTGGGAATAAGCGCATAAAGCGACACAAAACTCGCACAAAAGATGCAAAACAAAGTACCTCGAAATTCGTTGGTCGTGGAACAAGTTAATGACGCGGTGAGCACCAATATACACCTAAGTATATACTGTAGTTCTTAGCAGGGGGCGCGGTGGCTCAGCGTTCACCTCCGGTGCTTGAGGTCCCTGGTTCGATCCCAGCTCGCGCCGTGTGGACTTTGTGGTGGACAAACAACATGCTCGCGGGTTTTCTCGGGGTTCTCCCCTTTCCTACCACTTTCTTCATTACATTATTTCCTTCATTTCCCATCATCACCGTCTCCTTTAGCCTAACCGGCATAACCGTGGGACGTAAAACTAAAGATTTCATTTAATTTTTTGTAGTTCTTACCATCTAGGCTGAGAACTGCACGATCCAATTTTTTAGCCAAAGTAGAAGCCCAACCGGGATAGTGATGTCAACCGGCTCGGCTCGGTTCAACTGAGCGTACAGCTTGAGCTGGCTTGGTTGGGATGACCCATCGACTGGGCTCAATTGATCCAATGGCTTGAACCGGCTCGGTAGAAACGAGTCATCGACTCGGCTCGGTTGAAACGAGTCCATAGGCTGGGTTCGAGTCAGCTTAAATGAGCTAATGGTTCGAACCGGCTCGGTTGGGGTAAGCAATTAGCTCGGTTCGGTTCGGCTTGTGTGAGCCATCGGCTCGAGCTGGCTCGGTTGGATGATCTGTTGGCTCGGCTCACTTCTCGGTTCGGCTCGATAAGTGAATGAGCAGTGAGCGAGCTGCTTGAGTCGTTGACAACTCTAAACCCGGGTCGAGCAATTTTGAACATTTTTGACTGGAGTCCTATAACTTTTAACAATTTTCGGCTCGAGTCCGAATACTTGTTCATCCTGAACTCAAACCTAGAACCTCGTGACCGATGTCCTTGTCTCCTGAAGATTTCTTGACGACCGAGATCGACAGTCAACTAATTTTTAGTATTGAGATAAAAGCCGCCTATATTCCATGTTTATACAGGTACACGGTGTTACAATAATAATGAGTTATAGTAGTACTAGTAGTATCATTGATAGTTATATTGTCTATGTAGGATACTTGAAGATAGTAGTGCTTGGAACTACACAAAGGATTTAGCTCGAATTGGGTCGACTCGACTGGAAACTCGATCCGAATTCGAGTCGAGTTGGGGGAAATGTTTCGAGCCGAGTTCTCGAGTCGAGCTCAAAGATGTCTGCTTCGAGTCAAGTCGAGTTTTAAAGAAAACTCGCTCGAGCTCGCTCGTGCCCATTCCTATTGTATGTATGACGGGCATATAGAGTTCTTTCGAGGGGGATAGAACCATAAACATAATATATTTTAAAAAATTCTTAGTTTCACGGCTTTCTTCCCAGGGGGGCGAAGGGATGGTAGTTATCCAGCATTTCTTATAAGTACCTTATTTGAAATATGTAAAACAGGAACAAGTGGACAACACAATATACACACATCTTCTTATCTTCAGTTTTAAATGCTGAGTTAAATTGCAATTAACAATTACAATTAACAAAACAAGTTTCAATTGTCAATTGCAATTAACAATTAAATGTTTCAATTGCACCCTTTGCAATTGACAATTAACAATTAAAAAGTTTCAATTGCCTGGTGACCAATTAACAATTAACACTTGACGAAAATTTAATTGCAAATTTTATGATTGAATTCAATTGCAATTGAAATTAATTGTCAATTACAAATTGAAATCATTAGCAATTGAAATCAATTGCAATTAATTTTCAGAGCAATTACTTTAAATTGATTGATCAATTGCAATTGATCTCAATTGATTTTGCCCAACACTGGTCTGTGATTCCTTTTCCTGATTGGGGGCGCGGTGGCTCAGTGGTAGAGCGTTCACCTCCGGTGCTTGGGATCCCTGGTTCGATCCCAGCTTGCGCCGTGTGAACTTTGTGGTGGACAAACACTGTGCTCGGGGGTTTTCCCGTTTCCTCCCACTTTCTTCTTTGCACCATTTTCACTCATTTCTCATTATCACCGTCTCCTTTAGCCTAACCGGCGTAACCGTGGGACGTAAAACTGAAAGATTTCGTTTCATTTTTTAAAGATTTCATTTCCTTTTTTTCCTTTTCCTGATCGCACCAAATATTAGGCGTCACTTGGCAACGTCGCATTGCAGATACGTAGACTACAACTTTCGTGCCACAACATGTACTGTGGTTGTCCTTATTCATCAAAGTAAAGCCCGGCATGTAAGTCTTGCAGGCCGAGTATACCTTTTTTAATGTTTTTATATACAGTCGTCTTTGGTTCCTTCCAAAACTATTTTCCTTGCCAACGAAATATCTAAGTATCATACGGAAACACACAGTGCAATTGCTGTGGCATACTCACTCCCTAAGGGTGTCACGCGACAGTGTACTTATCAAAATGCGACGGTGGCCTTGGGCTTGAAAACATTCAACTTCAGAGCTGCTCGCTGTTCTACATAGCGTATGCCAAACCAAGGCGCTTTAACTTATTAATTTAAAGCGCCCTGGCGAAACACTGTTCATAGTTGGAGTCCCTTTCCAGCACAGTAAAAAGAGCGCAAGGACGAAAAAAATGAAAAGAAAAGAAAAAAGAAAGAAAGAATACGGAGAACTGTTCCTTATGCAAAGAGCGTTTGAAAACATTTTAAAAGGTACGCTATGACATTATCAGTTAATTGTCAACAACCGATATCGGGGACAGATCCAGGAATTTTAGATGGGGAGGGGCGCAGGTCTGAAAAATAAATTTGAGACATTTTTCTATATGTGGTTCGCTAACCAAAAATGTGAGCTGGAGTGCTTTCTAATACGTATTTATCGCCCTTCTGGAGGCAGCATTGAGGAAAGCCATGTTGTTCAACACGAGAGAATCCAGGATTACAGTAAAAAAATAAAACTTTTTTATTACCATCTATTTATTATTGCATTATTTTATTTTTATTATTATCATTATTTTTCTTAAATTAGATTATGTAGAGTAAACTATTTTTAATTTAATTTCCTATTAACATAATTCATATTAACTCTTCACTAATATCGTTATTTTTATACTGCATAAGTACTACCGTGGGGTCAGATTTAACCCCATTATTTGTTTTGAAATTAAACTATGTTAAAACGTATTACCATTAGCAGTTGATTGTGGACCTTTTACTAGTCCTATACTTTAATGGATTTAACTAGTTTTGGGGACAAAAAATATTTTCAAAATATTTTTTGACTAATTGTCTTTTAGTAATAGATTATTACAAAGCGAAACAACATACTTAAATGAAATAAAGTTTTTTGTTATCCGAAAATAACATGCTATCGACCACCGACAGCAAGAAAAATTAATGCGTATAGTTTATTAAATTTATAATTGACTTTTGGTGATAAAACATAGTAGTTGGCAACTCTATACATGCTTGTTCAGCACATGACTTCTCTTCGACGCCACAAACTGACTTTCTTGTGAATGTGTGTGTGTGCAAAGCAGAGATTCTTTGTCTCAAAGATGTTGAAACTTCCGGTTGAACAGCTTCGAGAAAGTTCTAGAAGCTACTAGACTATTTCGTACTTCCGGTGATTTTCTAAAGTGACTGGTGATTGGACGACTTTTCAATGACTGACCAATCGGAAACTATGTTACGTCCTAAGTGCATTCTGTACACATGCTTTGTGTGTTCAGGAGGGACGCTCAGCAATCGGGAAAGAGGACCCAATGGATGCGTGACGCGACCCGATTCAATGACACAGTTTTTCAGTGAAACTTCATTTTATTAAAAGCATCGTGATTTGAACAATATGTATAAAAAAGGTTTAACGTGTGTAAATGATTTCTGGAAGTAACGATCGTCATATTAAACAAGAAGACTCGAAATTTATGCAATTGGTTCCATTAGAGCTCTGCAAGTCCAGAGGAACGACAAGGTGGCCACGCCATTTTTGAGGACAATGTGATGTAAGTAAATGTGAATTAAAATAATAGGAGCAATCAGGAAAATAAGCTTCGCGAGCATTGACATCAAGTTTGCCTAATTCAGGAACTCATCGACGGAATGCAGAAGTGATTCTAGCTTTGGGATTGTGTTTTACCCGCCAGGTATCTCGTATTGCCATTAAATAGTGAACTTCGAATTAAAAAAAAAAAAAAAGGAAAAAAAAATTGATAACAAACGTAAACTTACAACGCAAACGGTCACAATCCATTAAAACGCATGCGTATAATTATATTATGTAAACATTTTCAGTTCTATTTTTTTTTACATGTTGTTTAGCTAGATAGGGAATTCCAAAGTACTATTTGAAAAATTATTGTTTATTTGATGTCATTGATGAGAGTGTTGTTTTAGTGATGTAAATGATTAATACTTATTGTTCATTCCAGCTCAGATATATGTCAGTATTCAAACTTCCCGTGTAAAACCAGTGCATGTAAAGTTATTAATTTTGCTTTCTGTTAAATATGAACGATTGATATCTAAGTCCCAGTGTTTCAATTGTTTGCCAGATATTACTTTTTTTTTGTGATTGTTTTTAGTGCTGAACAGAGACGCGAGAACAGGTTGCGGAATGTACATGATTTTAATTATATTTATGTAGTGAACTATCCCTCGCGCCAAACTTCCAGTTAGATAAGAACGGTTTAAGTCGATATTTTTATTTACTAATTTTTATATTCGGATAGTTCGGACGCAGCCAAACACGTTGCCACCAACTCTTCCGCTTGAGTCTTTCCCAAGCTCAGGGGAAAGTTGGCAAAACATGCGTATACTTCCCGGTGGAAGGGATGATTGGGAAAATTTCTAGTTCAAAATTAGTGTAAACGAGAGACGTAAATAAGCTTGTACGATCCCCCATTCACCAAGGCGATAGTATATTTAATTGGTGCCGAAACTAACCCGGGACAGATTGATAATAGCATACTTAATTGGCGTTGCCTTCCCAAGAAGATATAGTTACTTGATCCAGAAACCAACTTGGGACAGATTCATAATACGGTGACCTTGTTTATTCTTATTCTGCACTGGTATTAATAAGTACAAAAGTAAAATCCGCGACCAATTTGTGCATTGCTTCAGAGTGTCTTACTTTTAAATAATTTGTTGTTAATTGTGTGTTTTATTATGTTTGTGTTTCTGTAGAGAAATCATTAGCAACCAATAGAGTGCATTCTTAGTTTGAATTAGAGAAATTATTAGCTTTTTTTTAGTTACTGATTATTGAACCTGTACAAAATGTCCGAGTCTGAGGAATTAAAGAACATGCTTCAAGCTTTGTTTGAAAAGCAGTCCGCACAGATTAACGACACAATTGAGGGTTTGAAAAAGGAAACAGGTAGAAAGTGTTGCTAGTTTGAAGGAAGATATTGTTAGTTTAAAGCACGAGCAGGCAGAAAACGTTGCTAGTTTGAAGGAAAACTTAGAAAGTAAATTAGAACAAGTTGGTAAGGATGTTTTGCAAGCTAATAATGCCATTGTTCAAATTACTGCGCGTATTCAGGCCATGGAGGAGAAAATAGAGGAATATAAAAATGAGTGTAGATCAAATTACGAATCCGTACAGGCACAGATTGACAATTGTAGGACCGAGATAGCACAAGATCGCGTAAGCAACCAAGAGAGGTTTCAGGAAGCAAAAGATAGGCAGGTGTTATTAGAACTTAATACAAACCGGTATCATGCTCAGGTAGAAGAGCGCGTAACTAATTTTCAAGCAACCATTGACACCCACGGTGCATTTGTGCGGGAAGCGACGTTTAGTTTGCGAGAACAGCGCGGCGAAATAAACGAAATACGGGATGACATGTTAGGAATTAAGAAAGTAACTGCCGAAAATAAAGAAGAAATTACGCACGTTACAGCAAGGGTAAATAAATTGGAGTCTCACACCATTCAATCTATTCAACAAGTCATAGACCAAGTACAGAATATCCCCACGCGAACAGTTGTAAAAGCGGAAGTGAATCGAGAGGTGAATGATCGTGTTTTGAAGTTAGAGCAAGAGTTGAATAATTTACGGAGTAATCAGTTTAGTCGCGGACCTCACCCTTTCTCACGAGAAACTGACGAAAATAGCGAGTACGATAGTGGTAGTGAAGGTTATGAATCCGATCACTCGAATAGGAAGGGGAAGAATAATCCATTTTTCGGGAAAACTAGTAAACCTCGACGTCGTATTACAATCCAAGAAATACGAGACTTACCGACATATAGTGGGATGCCAGACAAGGAAACTGCGCGTTCATATTTACGTGATTTGCAACATAAGTTAGACTTATTGAATGTACACGAAGATGCAGTGTTGCCGGTACTACCAAGTTTACTGCAGAATCCATGTTTGGAGTGGTTTCGAACACGCCAACATTTGTTCACCACTTTTGAGGAATTTAGCAATGCTTTAGTTAACGCATTTGAATCAGAAGCAATTGTAGTGAGTAGGCTGACCGCGTTGCGGAATACTTCCTTTGACCCAAGAGTACACGGTTCAGTTTTGGAGTTTGCAACCACTCAATACCGTGCATTAAGTGATTTGAATCCCGAAAGCACTCCAGCGAAGATATTAGCTAGTATTGTACCTACGTTGCCATACAAGTATCGAGAAATGTTTGCGTTTTATCCATGCACAGATTTTGCACAATTTATTGCTAGTGTCAAACGTCTTGAATCTTTACGTTTACCAAACGAAAAGGGTTTTAAGCGCGAAGGTAACAGTTATGAGAATCGTAATAAGCAGTACCAGGCGGTTCGGGTACAGTATAGCAGACCGACTAGAGAGAGGCCTAATAATACCAATAATCATCCACGGAACGGTAGAAATTCTGAACAAAGCAATTTTAGGAGAAACGAGCGAGAGAATAGGCGCGAACAGCAATTCACGAGTGATGCGCGCGGGAGGAATGAACGATCTAATCAGAACACTAGGTCACAACGTGGTAACAATAACTCTCGTGACTTTGGGAATCGCTTCAATTGGAGAAGGGGAAACAATAGTAATAATAGAAATAGTAGGCCTAATTTCAATTTCCAGTCCAATAATGAACGGCAGAATTGGCGAGAGCGCACGCCCGAGAGAGATGGTGGGCATACGTCCGATCATAGTCAGCAGGGAAACTAAGATCCGATGGGCACGAAGGGGTCGCGTCCATCGAAGGCGATTCGTTTATAAATTCCCCAAACATTCTCCGTGTCAGGAATTATACTTTCGCAAATGATGATATTTTAGATAGTGATGGTCGAAGTGATGTAGAGGAAGACAATGAGGAAAGAGAACTCGTCACCGCTTACGATCGAAATTATTCTGCGTACATAGAAACAACAGTTAATGACATTCCAGTTAAAACTCTCCTCGATACAGGCGCTGATGCCTCGTTGATCTCGTACGAATTTTGGAAAGAAATAAGCAAAGACATTTCCGCGCCTAGGTTGCAGTCAGCAGACGACGTTCTTTTGGTCGATTACAGTGGCCGCTTCAAAAGAAAGTGCAAGGGTAAAACAATAGTACCAGTTCAGATTGACGTATTAACGTTTTCACTCGAGTTGTATGTCGTGCAAGATTTAAATGAACGTTTTATTTTGGGTGTCAACGCGCTTTCACAATTACAGAGTATCATTGATTTTAGTCAGGGCACGTTTTCATTGGAACATGAAAACATTAGAATTGTTGTATCGTTACTCCCACTTTCGGTGCAATCTATGTCAGATGACAGCGATCAAGAAACAAATGACAGCAGCAATATTAAAGAACATCAGCGTATTAACCGTGTAAGTGTTAATGAAGGAGAACCCTTCCAAAAGCAGGTTGCCACGGATGAACAGATCATTAATGCAGTTCAGAGGGCAGATGGGTTAACTCAGTCACAGCGAAATCAGTTGTTAGACTTGTTATTTAAATACAGGGAAATATTCACTAACTACCCCGGGAAATGTAAAGGATTTGTATACCAGGCAGAAATTAACACTACGGAAGCATTGGTAAGAAAACAATATCCTATCCCTTATAAGGCCATTCCATTCGTTAGGAACGAACTTCAAAAATTACTTGAGTTGCAAATCATAAAACCAAGCCAAAGTGTACATAGTAACCCACTCTTAGTAGTACCTAAAAAGAATAATCAATTCCGCCTTTGTGTCGATTTACGCATGGTGAATGGGCATTCCGTATTACGACAGGTTAGGCCAGAGCGCATTGAAGATTTACTCGCGAAATTGCAAGGAAAGAAATTTACCACGGTTATTGATTTACAACAAAGTTATCTGCAGACTGAACTTCATCCGGATTCCCAACCATATTTTGCTTTTAATTTCGAAGGTTTATGTTATCAATATCAGCGAGTGGCATTTGGATATCGAAATGGATCATCTGCTTTGAACGCGATGATGGCACATGTCTTGGGACCCGAGTTACATAGTAAAATCATTCGATACGTAGATGATAATTTAGTAATGTCCAACAGTTTTGAAGAACACTTACAATTGTTAGATGAAGTATTTCAGAAATTCGAGGAACACGGAATCACGTTAAACATAGACAAATGTTTGTTTTGTGCCAACGAAGTCCCATTTTTAGGATATGTAGTTAGCAAGGAAGGTATCCGGAAAGACGAACGTAGTATAACAGCTGTGCGAGACTTACCAAAACCAACCAACATTAAAACTTTGCGCTCAGTATTAGGGTTGTTCTCTTGGTCTAGGTCATTTGTTCCCAACTTTGCTATGAAAGCCGCTCCATTATATGATTTGTTGAAACAGAAAAAGAAATGGCAATGGAGCGAACAATGTGAAATGGCATTTAATCAAATCAAGCAGGATATTTGTAACAACATCATGTTAGCTCATCCAGATTTCACAAAAGATTTTTATGTGCAATCTGATGCTGCACAATCCGGAATAGGAAGTGTCCTCTGGCAAAAACACGGCGACGAAAAACGTATCATACAATGTATAAGTAGAACGTTAACACCTACCGAACAGAAATATTCATCCACAGAAGCTGAGTGTCTTGGGGTCATTTTTGCAATTAGAAAATGGAAATCAATGTTGTTGGGCAATCATGTAATCATTGTCACGGATCATCGTGCTTTGTCATATTTAGATCGTGTCAAACCTTGGAATAATCGTTTGCTCAGATGGGCCGTTGAACTGCAAGAATTAAGTTACGAGGTACAATATATACCAGGCTCTGAAAACACTATAAGCGATACGTTGAGTAGGCTGTTCCCCACCCATGAACACCGCCTACTGAAGGTTCACACTTTCCAAGTGTTACAGGAAGAAGTTATGAACATAACACCTGAAAGATTAGCCGCACTCCAACGTGAATGTTCCGATTACGCCAACGTTATTGCTGTTTTAGAGGGTACAGTAGACGAGACTGAATATAAAAATGGTAGATCGTGGAAAAAGTTTTATAAATTGGATAATCATATCTTATTAGTTCGAGATTTTCACCAGCCAGATCAATGGAAAATTTGTGTTCCTCCAGCACTTACCCAGAACATTTTAGTTGCGTACCATACCGACATTCACCATCCAGGCGTTGAAAGGACTTTTTCTATAATTTCAAAAGCGTTTCATTGGAAGGGATTGCGAACAGCTGTTAAAAACTTCATTCGCGATTGTATTACCTGCCAACGTATGAAACCAGACCAACATCCACCTGCTAAATTGATGCATACCATACCAGTAAATGCAACTCGTGACGCAATTAGCATAGACTTTTTAGGAAGTTATCCCACTGGCCAAACTCAGAAAAGATTCGCTTTGGTAATAATGGATCTTTATACCCGGTATTGTACTGCGTTTGCATTGCGCACGTCAACAGCGAAGGCTGTAGTAAGGTGTTTGGAAGAATTTTATTTCCCCATGTTAGGATTGGTGCGAGTAATTATTACTGACAATGCAGCTGTGTTTCATTCGAAACCGTTTTTGAAGGCTATGAAAAAGTATAATGTAGTTGTTCGTCATACTACCCCATACCATCCTATGGCATCGTTAGTGGAAAACGTTAATAAGAATCTAGTGCAAACCCTCAGAACTTTGTGTTCGTCATCTCACAAGGAGTGGGCTGAATATCTGACCCAAGCAGTATTGTTGTATAATTATTCTATTTCCCAGAGTCTTGGTGTTTCTCCTGCCAGTTTGCATTTAAATATCAATTCCTCACGACCCATATTCACACATTTTGGTATAAATGTACAGGAGGCGATTACGCCTGAAGATTCGATTAATTGGAGCAATAAACTTGTTATGGCCGATTTACGTAGAAAACGAAAGATTGCCATACGTAATGAAAAATGGAATCAAGCCCAACAGGGAAAGAGACTCGTTGTTAAGGGAGATCTAGTGTTTGTTAGGCAACGAAATGTAAGCAGTCTTGTTAAGAAGGAAATAGCAAAGTTCTTTGAAATATTCCGAGGGCCGTATGTTTGTACTTCAGTTACCAGTAACGATCGCGCTGTAGAGTTATGGGATCCGTACAATGGTCAAAGTATCGGTTTTCATTTCATGGACAGAGTAAGAATTTGGAACCCCACCCCAAAGACTTACAATACTTGGATTCTCATGGCCAGAAAACATTTACCAGAAGAACAAGTAGCTAAACTCAAAGATGCTCCTTACCATCCATCAACACATGAAAAGTCATTACCATTGCTGTACCCAGAAGTGGATATTGTTAATCAGCCGGATGAAACTAATGAGGGTAACCCCGAAACATTGTTAAAACAGAATTGTGTTAAGTTACAACACTGTGATCGCTTAGAATACTTTTTACGTAAGTTGGGTGATTTGTATGTCACGCATTATTGCAAAGACTCCATTGAATGGTCTGACGAGTGTGTTAAAGCGGTTATGACTAATTTTTCCAGTGGATTACAATTGCTCCGTTGAAAAAAAAAAAAAAGAAAGAAAAAAGTCAGGAACCCCACCAATCCGTATGTTTAGGGATTTCTCTTACAGCTTACCAAAGAAGACCATCCATCCAGCCAGCCATATTTCTCACCATTACAACAGGTACGTGACATAATAAATATGTGCTTAATAAAATTTTATTTCAGGATTAATTCCAATTGAGGATGACCAGGAGAAAGAAAAGGGATCCAGGAAGGATGATTACGGAAAAAGAGAGGTAAAGATAAACTGAAATTAGTTCGCGAATGTATTTTGATTCAAAATTTTATAACCACCACCCATTTTCCAACCATTACTATTTCGTGTGGACGCTACCACACTCACGAAATTTTAAATGATTTGTTTGGGTATTTGTGTTCATTTCAGGATAAAAGGAGAGGAGGTCTGAATAAAGTTTCACCTATATCATTTTGTGTTGTTTTATTACCATAATATTAAAAGAAATGTGGATTTGAAAACCTGTTAACCCTGTTTAAAGTCATTAATAGGAATTTTAGAGATTGCTTAGGTACTCTTAGAGACTCTGATAGGATCTTTAGAGAACGTATATCACAAATGTGAGTACATGCACATTTAAGATTATTCGCAAACATTTCCGTTGTTTACTTTGTTGGCGGAAATATGTAAACACAATTGTATTTTGAAACATGTCTTGAAAAAAAAAAAAAAAAATAATGTGTTCGTTCGTCGATGATTGTCTTTGTCATTGAATATATGTAAGAGTACAGTAAACCCACGAAATTGAATTGGTTATACATTGTAGTGTCAAAATTCTAAAAATATTATTAAATGTGATTGAAAAAAAAATAATAATACAAAACAAGGTTGAAACTGTTAAACTTGATCACAAATTGATTCATATGAATAATTATTACACAAAGTCAATAGGTATTTATTATCACATTAATAAAGTTTAAGGTTTAGTAAAATTCAAAAGTAATAACGTTATAAAATAAGAAGAATGAAGAGGTCAGAATGCAATCTAACCCTTAGAGGCGTCACTACTATTCTCTTTCAAAATTACAGTGACGAAATCGGGTTGGCATCCGGTTGGGCCCTCAGCTAGTGTGTGAATTTGGCCTTTAGACACACACACTTCAAAATTCCCTTTCGGTCTGTGACATTTAATATATATATTTAAGGACAAGATATCTAGTTTGACGCTTAAAATTTTATATTTTATCAGATGTTCATTTTTCATTGACTCGAGTAAAACACTAAATTGTAACTGTTTGGATTTTAATCAAACCGATTCCTTCTTCTTTTCTTCGGGGTGCATCGTATTCATAAAATAAAATAATACATTATTTTTATGTAAATATAAAATGTGATAATGTCATCATTCGCAAAGGATCGTTATATTATTTTATGGATGCGATGGACCCAATAATCACCGATACAATTTGGTATCAACATATAAAAATGTTTTTTTTTAATTAGGTAGTAATTACCTACAATAAATTTGGATCATAAAATTGGAATTGTAATAAAATTGGTTTATAAAAATGAAAGATATATATAATATATATATAGATTGGCCGTAATAATCAAAAATATTATCAACCTTGAAATTCATTGATGTCGGTAACTTTAAACAAAATTTGATAAGTTTTATTTTAAATTTTAAAAAGAAATTTATTCTCGGAAATGAAAAATGTGAATAATAATTGTTTAAAGTAGAATCAAGTAAATCATGGATATGTCATTTTAATTTTTTTTTAATGATGGTTGTTAAATGTAACAATTAATTCAGGATGTGAAAATTTTCCAATTTCCGTTCTTTTTAATCTTCCTTCTATGAAAAGAGTCTGTTGGTTCTTAATTGAACATTTTCAACCCACTGATAATCATAGTCAGGCTCGTAATGTTGGCCTCATTTACTTGTTTCGTTGAGATTATTACCATCTTATTCTTTATTTCTCCACATTGAAAAAAAAAATGGAAAAATTAAGCATGACACGTTTGTGCTGGAAGCCGATTAGCGTTATCTTACGTATCTGTAATTCTATCAGTCTACTGGAAAATTGTCATTTTACGTCATGAATTATTGTAATGTTAGGTTGGTGGATGATACACTCGATTGTGACTTTAATCTCGAAGGTGACCATATTGTAATGTTAGATTGGTGGATGATACACTCGATTATGACTTTAATCTCGAATGTGACTATATGCCCGGATTTGATAAGTGCACTTTGCCAGTGAGGCCGCACAATTTTTAATATCGGCCAGCGTTCCTTAAGAGAATGTGTTGTAAACCTACTAATTTTGTAGGTAGGAGCGGGCCAAAATTATTAATAATTAATAAATGGTTGATGATATTGAGATGCGGGACTGTAGTATCGAACTTTCCCCCCCCCCAGGGTATTCTTCTTGTCCTTTTCATGTCTTTATTTTCTCGAAATACCTTCTATAGGTCTAGATACTGACAGTCCAATTGGGGTTGGAATGATTTACCCGATTATGACATAGCTGTAATGCTTGAAGCATTCAGCTGGGATGGGATTTGGATTTAGTGCAAGAGCGATTTATGCAAATCGTCGGGAAGTTCAGCGATCCCGCACACTCTAGCTATGAGAAACTAGTAAGCCAGCGCTCATTGATCTTCGGGATCAAATCATTAACCTATATTTTTGTTTAATTAATGGCTTACGACCTGTTTTGTCAACCAATGACACACAGGGTAGCGCTACGTCAGGCTTAATCGCCGTTTCACTCATACTTGTACATATGTACCCCAATGTTTGATAGTTTATTAGTTAAGTTACGCAAAGCAAGCTTGTATATGAATAGTTCAATTATCTGATACGTAAGGAACAAGATATAAAATAACAATAATAATAATAAGATTCAAATATCACGTATTGCATACAGAAATCATTAGTAATGTCAAACTTTGTAAGTCTTTTTGAGTATATTTACTTTGCATATTTAGTGAATAAATATAGGATTTGGATTTAATCATATACCATTTTATGTTCACATGTTAGGTTTTTTTTTTGTAAGGTTTCACAAATTTTGCATTCATAGTTTAAAAGTTACTGTGTTTTACTGTATGAAAAAAAATATATATAAACTCATATATATACATACACAGAAATGCACATTACAGTAAATTTTGTTGAACTTTAATATAATATACTAATTTTTCAGTCTTTCAATATAATTTGTATTACGTGTAATTTAGTCGTAATGATACATACAATATTCCAATTAAGTAGGTTAACATTTTTTTTAATAAAACGTTCACGTATTAAGTAATAAATAGCCGAGTTATTTAGGGAATTAGCTTTGATACACATTTTTCACATTTTTATTTTTATTTACGATAGTTAAGACCAAAGGCACAAGCAATATGCCTTTTATACGAAAGAAAATCTTGTTTATTTTAATAACTAAAGATTTTTATAAAATGTTTTAATAACTTTTATAAAACATTATAATAATTTTACGAAATGTGCTATAGTAGTTCTAATAATCAATGTCATATTATGTGTTGGTTCATATTTTTAGGTCCTTAGATAAATGTGATGTTTATTAGTAAATATATCGAAGAAACATATGTAAGCAAGTCACTGAAGAAGGTTAGTTAGTAATGCCCGAAATATAGTTCAGTTCAATAATTATGCAGATACTATTGAATTAGATGTTCTTTTTCTTATCGAACTTTTACATTTTTACTTCATTATTTTGGTTATCGATTAAAAAAAAAAAAAAAAAAATGGGAGGTAACGGAGACACACAGATACATTTTCAAACTTTTGGCGCTAATTCTAAAGTAAATTTGTCTAAAAGTAAGAATACTAATTTGAACAAAAAAAAAAAGGGGAAAGAATATATAAATAATTTCTTTTCGTTAACATAGTCAACAATCATTTGTTTTAGTGGGAATAAAATCAGTTTGTATTCTAAGTTTATTTTGATTATCGAGAAGTACGAGCGGTAATTGTAACGAATATGAGAGGTCAATGATTGCACAAGAATAATAATAGGTAACAAATTATCTGAGGCATAAGGCGAATATATAACGATGTTTGCAAATGGGTTCAAGAAATATTGCGGATATATATATATTTTTGCGTACCCTGTTGACAAAGTACGTCTGGAATAGAGATGTTATAATAAAATCAGGCTATGCTCTGATAGCAGTAGCAAGGCTATACTCTGATAGTAGTAGCGATGAAATGGTCTTATAAAAATGTTGTTTACCGAGGTTGACGTTGTGCCCTCGATGTAATTAAATGGGGATGTGATAAAAATGTGTTAATAAGAAAAACGTTAGAGATGATATTTCTTAAATACATGAACAGTTATGTAGCCTTAATGGATGCCGTCATATTGTTACAGAATAGTTAAACATTGTTAAGAACAAATTTTTGTTCTAAAGATCCTCTCAAATCTTAAACCACTTGATAGAACATATGAGAATAAGATCTATTGTGAAATATAACTTTTAGGATTGTTGAATTTTTGTCCCACCAAACTGATAAGTGAAAGATTTTTTTTTTAGTTTAATAATGTTAAATTGTAATGACAAAGATTATTACATTGATAATATTTTTCATTTTAGACTGTATTGATTTCTTTTGAAATGCTCGAAAAAGATATCCGTACTGTTTGTGAAAAAAAAAAAAAAAAAGAAAGGAGTTTTTCAAAACTTGTTTGTAGCCAATAAGTATTGAGGTTTATCTATTGTAAAGCAATGCACAAATTCGATTCTGTTATTGATTCCATTTTAATTTCCGAATTCCGAATCCGTTTCCGATACGTTTCCAGTTAAAAAAAAAAAAAAAAAAAAATGTCACGTATAATTTCGTTAGGTAGAAAGAATATTTCTTTTCATATAATCTTAAATTTTTACCCAAATGGGACTTGTATACTTGTTGAATAACTTTTTTTGTAATGCTGTGGTGAATAGATTTTGTTAGTAGTGAATGTTCATAAAACATAAGCACACGGTGAGAAACCATAGTTTAGAATATCGAGTGAAAATTAACAAAATGGTAGAAAATTACATATTTTAATGAAAAGACATTAAAAGACAGAAAACATGTCTTCATAATTGTATAAAAAGTGACCGAAAAAAAAAAAAGTGACCGAACATACAGGTGTAAAGACCTATCACTTAAAATAATAGCAAAGCATACAAAATAGTGCAAAATGGTGGTACTAGTGCTTTGTAAATAATGCTCCTACAACAGTGAATAGTTCCTCCAAATTATAATGCTAATGTTTCACATTTACCCCAAGTTGCTCCTATATAGCGTTATTATGTTCGTCCCCACAAGGAAACATTGTGTTCACCATTATCATGAAACAGTAAAATCAAACCATATACAGGGTGCATCAAAATTAAGGACCAGATGTAAACACTCAGGGTCCTTTGGCAATTTTGTCGATACAATATTGCCAATTCTCTGTGGGCGCCATTTGCTATCGACCACCGACAGCAAGAAAAATTAATGCGTATAGTTTATTAAATTTATAATTGACTTTTGGTGATAAAACATAGTAGTTGGCAACTCTATACATGCTTGTTCAGCACATGACTTCTCTTCGACGCCACAAACTGACTTTTCTTGTGAATGTGTGTGTGTGCAAAGCAGAGATTCTTTGTCTCAAAGATGTTGAAACTTCCGGTTGAACAGCTTCGAGAAAGTTCTAGAAGCTACTAGACTATTTCGTACTTCCGGTGATTTTCTAAAGTGACTGGTGATTGGACGACTTTTCAATGACTGACCAATCGGAAACTATGTTACGTCCTAAGTGCATTCTGTACACATGCTTTGTGTGTTCAGGAGGGACGCTCAGCAATCGGGAAAGAGGACCCAATGGATGCGTGACGCGACCCGATTCAATGACACAGTTTTTCAGTGAAACTTCATTTTATTAAAAGCATCGTGATTTGAACAATATGTATAAAAAAGGTTTAACGTGTGTAAATGATTTCTGGAAGTAACGATCGTCATATTAAACAAGAAGACTCGAAATTTATGCAATTGGTTCCATTAGAGCTCTGCAAGTCCAGAGGAACGACAAGGTGGCCACGCCATTTTTGAGGACAATGTGATGTAAGTAAATGTGAATTAAAATAATAGGAGCAATCAGGAAAATAAGCTTCGCGAGCATTGACATCAAGTTTGCCTAATTCAGGAACTCATCGACGGAATGCAGAAGTGATTCTAGCTTTGGGATTGTGTTTTACCCGCCAGGTATCTCGTATTGCCATTAAATAGTGAACTTCGAATTAAAAAAAAAAAAAAAAAAGGAAAAAAAAATTGATAACAAACGTAAACTTACAACGCAAACGGTCACAATCCATTAAAACGCATGCGTATAATTATATTATGTAAACATTTTCAGTTCTATTTTTTTTTACATGTTGTTTAGCTAGATAGGGAATTCCAAAGTACTATTTTGAAAAATTATTGTTTATTTGATGTCATTGATGAGAGTGTTGTTTTAGTGATGTAAATGATTAATACTTATTGTTCATTCCAGCTCAGATATATGTCAGTATTCAAACTTCCCGTGTAAAACCAGTGCATGTAAAGTTATTAATTTTGCTTTCTGTTAAATATGAACGATTGATATCTAAGTCCCAGTGTTTCAATTGTTTGCCAGATATTACTTTTTTTTTGTGATTGTTTTTAGTGCTGAACAGAGACGCGAGAACAGGTTGCGGAATGTACATGATTTTAATTATATTTATGTAGTGAACTATCCCTCGCGCCAAACTTCCAGTTAGATAAGAACGGTTTAAGTCGATATTTTTATTTACTAATTTTTATATTCGGATAGTTCGGACGCAGCCAAACACGTTGCCACCAACTCTTCCGCTTGAGTCTTTCCCAAGCTCAGGGGAAAGTTGGCAAAACATGCGTATACTTCCCGGTGGAAGGGATGATTGGGAAAATTTCTAGTTCAAAATTAGTGTAAACGAGAGACGTAAATAAGCTTGTACGATCCCCCTTTCACCAAGGCGATAGTAAACAAAGTATGAAAATAAACTTATTTTCATATAAGGAAAGCATTCAATTATTAGTGCTGAGAAAATGTAACTTGTCATTTAAAAAAACTGATAATTGATGCTTTTTTGTTTCATCAGTTGCTTGGCTATAGGCCCGTACCCACATGGGGACTAGGGGACCGGGCTCCTCTAAAGTTTTACTGTCCCCCTAAAATATTCACGGTAGGCTTGCAAATGAACTACTATAATATAGTGATGAACTATCATATGGTTGGATCACCCCCCTAACTTCTACCGCCCCCTCATATTTTTGGGCTGGCTACGGGCCTGATTGGCTACCTATCAATACACACAATGATTAGTCTTAAGGGACCGTCCACATATTACATAACGCTATTTTTGACCAAATTTACCCCCTCCCTTCCCCTTGTCACACTTCGTAACGCAAGGCTGAACCCCTCCCCCGTTCGTTACATAACACCTTTGTATTTTTGTTTTTCACCAATCTTGCTTATTTTGGGAGCTATTATCATAAAACACTATTTTTAATGGGAGAACTTTTATTACAAAATGCTTTTATTCTGAATATATTTGTAGTGTTTTTCGCCAATAAATCAAATACCGGTACGTATTAGAAAATTGTAGGATGATAATCATATTTTAACCCCATAAGATTGCTTAATTAACAATCCTAATTCTTCAAAACTGCATACTGTCGTTTTCCCAAGGAGATCACACCTATCCTTTTCGGTCAGATGATGACAATGAGGAAATACTAACAAGGAAGATGAAGGTGGAACAGGATCTAAAGAACTAACATTGACCTCTTTTTCAGGGATCCATGATGTTTCGTGCATTTGAAGTTCGCCAGTGTCGACGATGCAAAGTTCTCTTCCTCGTCGACCACAGATTCGAAGTGGCTGTGAATGTGGAGGAGGAGGGACATCTCGTTTGTGAACAAGCTTTCGAGCATCTTTTTTGGACTTCGGACTTAAGTTTACCTCTTTTCATATTCTTCTTGTCCTAAATCAGTGCGAGAATGCGAATAAACTCAATTTCTTCAGAAATATTCAAATTCAAAAATAAAAAAATAGTACGAATTAGGTTTTTAATATCTTATTTTGATCTACAAATCCTGGATCGTTCCATCGCGGAAAATATAATTTCACGAAAAAGAATTGCTTCTGTTTCCCATGCAAAACCCCTTAGAAGAATAGAGTGAGTAATGATTCGAATCAAAGGTTTCAGATAACATTCTTAAAAATAGCAATACGAGTGGGAACATGAGGGCATTTTCAGGCGGTGGTTACGATCACTAACAACTAACTCCGAAAAAGCATGTTCCCTAAATCCAATGCTGCGATAGCCACAAAACGGAGTTTTATTGTATTGTAATACATGCAGGTTTCTCCACCATTTATGCTGGTGTCTAGTGCGTCTTCGAATCTCTTCTGTATGATTCCATGGTGTTTGGGGTCGCTGAGATGAACAGTAACACTTTCGATGCCGTTTAAATTAAAATTTAGCCATGCAACTTGGGGAAGGGGAGATGTATATAAAAATGATCAAAAATGACTTATATTTGTGTCGAATCCATAGTTTGTGGAGTCCGTAAGTTGACGGTGACAGTTTTGGTTCTATTTATATCCAACATGAAACGTATTCTCCCCGTATGAAGACGAGTATTCTAGCTAATTTATAAAAAAAGAAAAGACTGAATAAAATTATTTGTTTAAAAGATTGCATATAAATCTGAGAATAAAAATAAAAATTACAGCAGAAAAAAGTGTAACGTAACAAAGACCTAAATCCCCTCCTGCCCCCTTGTCAGGCTTCGTAACGCAAGGCCGAACCCTATCCACCTTTCCCGCGTTACGTAATATGTTGGAAGACCCCTAAATGTGTCTTAATCACATATCCGTTAGATACAGAACAAATAAAGACATTTTAGTTGTTCTACTGACAGTCAGTACATATAGTGTTTTTTCTTGAATGACCCTTGTGCACATTTCGGTTACACACAGAACAAATCCAAGGACTTTTTTTTTTTGACATCAATTCGAGGACAAATAGCACATCTCCTCCTTTTAGCTGGAGAATCTGTCTGCGGACGGTCTTCATTGATGTTCCCACCAGTTAGTCGTAACAATGACTGCCGAAGCCTACGAGAAAGTGTCTCGCATTCGCCCCTTAATTTTAGGTGATCTTGAATGAGAGTCATCCGAATACTCCTCATGAAGTCTCGCCTCTGAAGCCTTCTTGGTTCTTTGGAAAGATGGTAAAAAACAAGAATATTTAAGCATGCAACGTCCAATATTCTGTAGAAAATTGCAAGAAACCACCTTCTGCACGATCTGCTAGTTCGGAGTTCTGCACACCTTCGTAACACTCCCCAAGAAAACCACAGAAAAAATGTAATGCAGAAAACAGATAGCGCAAGTACTATCCTGGAGAAAATTTCGACCCCAGAGGTCCGAAAACATCGAAACAACTAAGCGCATGGACACGAACACCTAGTCGCTACGAGATCTCAAGATCAACTGAAAATTGCCTCCATTAAGTTTTACGTCCCACGATTATGCCGGCTAGGATAAAGGAGACAGTGATTATGAGAAATAAATGAAATGGTGGAATGAAGAAAGTGGAAAGAAATGGGAGGACACCGAGAAAACCCACGCACACGGTGCTTATCCAGCACAAGGTTCACTTTGCGTGGGCTCGGATCGAACCCAGGACCCCATGCACCAGAGGTGAACGCTCTACGACTGAGCCACCGCGGCCCCCTAGCAAGGTCAACTGAGAATAGACGACTGAAACCACAGTGAAACAAAATATATATATTTTGTCCACAGCTAGAAATGTGCTAGGTCAAATTTGACCCCACGATAGTAGTTACGAGCTAAGTATGTAGTGATAACTTAGGAAAAAGATAAGTAAAAACTTAGATTTCTTAATAAAAATAATTTTATATACTGTTTGTATATATATATATATAACGCAGCAGCTGAATATAACGCACTAGTATATATATCACGAGGGGGCCGCGGTGGCTCAGTGGTAGAGCGTTCACCTCTGGTGCTTGGGGTCCCGGGTTCGATCCCAGACCCCGCCAAGTGAACTTTGTGGTGGACAAACACCGTGTGCGTGGTTTTCTTGGGGGTTCTCCCGTTTCCTCCCACTTTCTTCATTCCACCATTTCATTCATTATTCATCACCACAGTCTCCTTTAGCCTAACCGGCATAACCGTGGGACGTAAAACTCAAAGATTTCATTTCATTTCATTGGGGGTATTACAAACGTGTTAGGGCATGAAAAGTGGAAGGGCATCGCGAACGAATCTTGTGTATGCAACTTCTACTAGGAGAACTTATAAGAGTAAGACGGAAAAGAAAGACAGGTAGGTAACATACTGTATATAATAAAGTTAGAAGTTCATATTACAGTAAGTTCAATAATGAAATACAAAGTGTGAGTTTTGAATATATATCCAGGGATGTAATGGGGAGTATACTTACCTAAAAATTTTATAATCCAGCGTATACTCACCTTAAATTTACGAAAGAATGAGCGTATGTTGGGGTGCGTACACGCCAAGGAGTCTTGCGTATACGCTGTACTTTTGAAAACAATGGAGCGTATACCTACCAAAAATTCTAGCATTACACACCACTGTATATATCCTAACATAATACATATTTATTTTTACATAATATCTTACGAGAAGTTAAATCCCAAAACTTCCGTTGCATACTCCACAGTGTAAAGACAAAAAAAAAAGTGTGATTATAATGTGACAACTTTGTATATATAATTCCACATTATGTAATGATTATGAACACGTGGTCCGCGTTAATCACTCATATATATATATATATATATATATATATATATATACATGTTATTATCGTAGCCGTAACTGTTGCTCTTAACAACTAGCTCATGAGCCTTTTCTGTATGAGAGCTCGAGTTCGAGTTCCACTTTAAACTGTAGATCTACCATCTACGTCTCATATAATCTCGGTTCTCAAGAAGAAAGCTAAAATTCATTATTGTTTGATTTGGTTTCGTCTCTCTCCCCATTACATAGGGCTGATCTCAAAACAGATTTGTAGTACTCTCTTCAATTGCCATCAAGCGACATAAAAATTAGCAGAATATTTCTTCTAAATCGAGACCAGAAACTACTTTACGAGACAAGAGGAGACGGGAAAAACTTTTTAGATTATCGAGACGAAAGAGAAATAATCGTCTTCGAAAATCGAGACGAGACGAGAATTCTATAAAAATTGATGAGACGAGAAAATCTTATTTCTCGTCTTTCTCGTGAGGAACATACTATATTTGGGATTGAATTATGGTTCTCACATCAAATTTAAAGGCTGTACTACTGAGCCATCAATCTTCTTCCTCCTTAGTGACACGGAAGACTTGATTTGAACGTTTGTGTACTGTCCCGCACGAGACGAGACGAAAAATAAAGTTTTCTCCTGTCGTCTCTTAAATTAAGTGTTGGATTCTCGTCTCGTTTTGATTTTCGAAGAATTATTTCTCTTCTCGTTTTATAAATTATGAGAAATTATGAGAATGCTTCCGAGTTACGAGAGTTCCACTAAGAGTGTAATATATCAATATTTAAATCATATTTAGTATTGAAGTATATTATGTAATAACTTACGTATCTTAAAATGTTGATAAATACTCTTCATTGTCTGTGCTCATGGGTTTTCTCGGGGTTCTCCCGTTTCCTCCCATTCTTCATTTCATCATTTCATTCATTTCTCATCATCACCGTCACCTCTAGCGTAACCGGCATAATCGTGGGACGTAAAACTGAAAGATTTCATTTTACTCTTCATTGTGTTCGTACAACCACTGTTATAATTTATGAACTTTTACTATGAATTATGTAATAATAAAACACTGGCATCTAAGACTTCAGTGAATGGTTGCCCATGAGACAAGAATTGTCATTTCTCGTCTCGTCTCTAACTTGGACATACACCTCTTGTCTTAACTTATTAGAACATACACTTCTCGTCTCGTTTCCGAGACGACGCTAGAAATTTCTGTATCCTGCACATTACTTTTTTGCTTCTCCAAATACTAAATTTCTCAGTTACCTTTCATGCCACTTGTTTCCATTTGCTTGATTCGTCAAGTATTTAAAAGTTAAACTGAATTTAAATATTTCTCTTTGAGGTATAATCTCTTTCTAATCAGATATGTTTTATTTAAACGAAAAATTCTCTATGCGATCTAGCATGATGCAAAGATTTTAGAAGAATCCGTAGTTATAAATCCTACTAACCTATTATCCTCTTGAAATTTTTGTCAGAAATATAATTTCTAAGAATTTTTTTTATATATATAATACGTATGTTTTCTATTACCATTATTCTGCGGACAATAACAATTTTAATGTGATAGGATTTAAGTTCTATATACATATATATATCTTCTTAACACTTGGTGCGTATCATTCAAAATTACTATATACATGGTGTTTCAAAACAACACCGAGAACGTTCGGGAGCTGATTCCTGACACTAAGATAAGACAAAAAGTATAGACCAACCTGTGTGCACAAATGCTTCCTTTGAGTTATAGACTGCCGAAAACGCGAAAAAATGAAATTTAAAGGTCTAAAGCTATGGGACCTACCGTAGTCGGGTCAAGACTTAACTTAGGATCTAATATGTGCACTATCCAAATATCCATGTTTCAGAATCCTGCGGTACTTCCGCGACATTTTTTATAGAGGTTGTTGGTGAGTGTTTCAAATTATATGCCCGTAGCCAAATTCCTTCTATAAAATTTGTTGCGGAAGTACCGCACGATTCTAAAACATGTATTTTTGGATAGAGTACACGCTAGTTCCTAAGTGAAGTCTTGACCCGAGTAGGTCCCATAGGTTTGGGGCTATGGACCATTAAAGTTCTTTTTTTCATGTTTTCGACAGCCTATAACTCCGAAAGGAAGCATTTGTGCACCTAGGTTGGTCTATACTTTTTGTCTTATCTTGGTGTCAGGAATCACCTTCCAAACGTTGTCGGTGTTGTTTTGAAACATCCTGTATATATATATATATATATCATGATTTACAAAAATGTCTGTAAAACGGCTTGTTTCTTTAAAAAAAACTCTCGTGTTGAGCTAGGTGTCTCCACGCAGCACATTGTGCGCCTGCCTATCACTACTTTGTGTGACGTCACTCGCTACGGTGAAGGGCTTCTTGCCTTACCCCAATGAAAATCAAACAATATTTTCGCAAACAGCCACAGCTGGGGGACATAGAGTGGCACAGAACGCACACAGCTCGCTGTATAGCTGCAAATACTTAGAACTATGAGACGTGAGACCCATGGACAACTATAGTTGCTCTCTTGTTACAAGGCGTTCAGTCAGGGAGACAACTTTGGTCTTGGTTGCCTCGCACCTACCAAGGTCAGCTCCTGCGACGGAAGGAAACAACACAACAGCAACATAAAACTACTCCCTTCTGTTTACTTTTCACGAATATTTGTCACCTTCGTGGGTACGGGTCACGTACTGCGTAGATTTAAATTATATGTTTGTCAAGAATATATTCCCTATAAAGATATGAGTACTGAGAAGGAAAAAAAACATGTAGCTATTTTTGTTCTCCTTTTTCTATTAGCCAGTGGAAGTGTGTATGGCTATTTGAACACCCTTCTTGTAATTAGTTAGGATTCACTTCGTCTTTTTAGTTAACCTTTGGGTATGAATAACACCGGGACAACTCGTGGTTATGATAGTGGCGTATTTTCGCGCCCGAAGGATTACGGAAATAAGTAGACTCCGATGCTTTTGAGACGGATAATGAAGATAATTTGTAGGAAGATTCTAGCATCAATTTATGTGACACGCATCTACCTCTATCTATTTGAAAATACTGGGTGATATCAATAAAAATAAGTAACTACTCCTGAGAAGTCCTGCTCGTGAATCGGAGTAACTACAGCTGGAGTATCTCCTCCCTCAATGGGTGATATCAATAAAACGGAGAAGTTACTCATTACGCCCAATTTTGAAGTAGTTACTAGCATTAGTATCAATAAAAAGAGAACTGAGCACTAGTCGTCTCGGCTGACCTCGGAGAAGCCCCACCCTTTTGAAGTAACCACACCTCTATTCTCGAGCCGAGTAACTACTCCGCGTTTGTTATCAATAAAAATCAAAGACTCCTCTGTGATGCTAGTAACTTCTCCAAATTTGTGGAGCAAGCTAAATAGGTGACTCCGTGCGAAATATGGCAGAGTATATGATTGTTTTGCTATGTAGCAAAACTTATAAATTGCATAGAAATGTTGCAAATGGAGATTACGAAAAACAGGTTCATGAAAGAAAATGTAGGGTAGTTAGCACAACATTTTTTAGGAGAATCAACGGAAATTTGAGATGGTGCACTATGTAATGACGAAAAGATGCGGGTTTTCTTGCTTTACGTGAGTGATCCGGGATTCCAGGTCTGAATGTTAGGGGATTCTGTTGTGGCTCAAAGTACTGTGTCTTTGACTACTACAAGTGTAATGGATGCGATTATTGCGAAATATGAAGATTGATTGTTTCCGGAGGTGTGTGTAATATTCAAACAGCAAAGGCAGAGTGGCAAGAACAATATAAATTTCCGGGTGCTATCGAAGCACTTGACTATACACACGTGGCAATAAAGAAACCTAGTATTTTGAAGACGAATACGCTAATAGGAAGAGCTCCTTCGTGGCTAAGCGCATAGCGTACATGCCTTTGACATGAGAGACCAGCGTTCGATTCCCGGCGGGAGCTCATATGGTTCGGATTCCAAGTTGATCAGTGGGTCCCGTCTCATATAGCCTCGCTACTGAAAAGGACATTAAACTCAAAATCAACTTAACTCAACGCTGATAGGAAGGGTGTATACATGAGAATGTATATTTTTTATGCCAAGGTGAAAGGGGACACGTATGGTGTGGAAAACGCAATCAGATGGACGTGCTTTATGACGTGACTGGCTGGACTATTTAAAAATAGGAAACAAAGGGACCAAGTGTCTTCTTTCGTTCTTAATGCCAAACAATCTTGGACAACACGTGATATGCACTTATCGTGCTAATCTTGATATTGCTGGATTCCAATCAACATCCATCAGTTCCAAGAGGTTTGTGGTTTCAGTATTTTTTTTTTAATGATCGCTCAGATATTAAAGATACTCTTTTGGATTTGTGTCTCATTTGTAGATGTATTTCATATTTCGTTGCATTTCACTGTACTTGCCTTCAAAGCTTCGGCTTTCCTTCGTTTACTTTCTGGTAACTGTGACTTTGAAAGTACCACTGAAAACTCTTTATAATATCCACAAATGCACTTTGATTGAAACTGTCGTTACTACTTGTCCCTTCCATGGCGTTTAGGATACTGCGCCATAAGTTACCCACAACGAAATGACCGCCCAACAGATGGGAGAAATGAGTAACCACTACTTTTATTGATGCGACTCAGTGCTACGTGCAGAGGAAGCGCGAGTAAACGTTCATAAATCTGGAGTAGACTAGACCTAAGTAGTGGCTTGTTTTATTGATATGAAATTGAGGGAGGAGATTACTCCAGGTGTAGTTACTCCGATTCTCGAGCAGGACTTCTCAGGAGTAGTTACTTATTTTTATTGATATCACCCAATGTAGAGTGGTTAACACAACATTTTTTAAGGAGAATCAACCGAAATTCAGAGTGGTGGATTATGTAATGATGAAAAGATGCGGGTTTTCTTCAAGGGCGCCGATCCTATGGGGGCCAGGGGGCCCGGGCCCCCCAAAGCTCATGTGGGCCCCCGATTGTATTTATGAATATACAATATTTGGCATAATTAGAGTGCAATTTGTCTTAAAATCCTGATATATATACCTTCTGCATTTGAATGCCCCCCCCCCCAATTTACAGAGAAATCGGTGCCCTTGGTTTTCTTGCGTTACGTGAGTGATCCGGGATTCCAGGTCGGAATGTCAGGAGATTCTGGTGTGGCTCAAAGTACTGTCTATGACTACCTGAAAATGGATTGTTTCCGGAAGTGTGCGTAATATGCAAACAGCAAAGGCAAAGTGGCAAGAACAATATACATTTCGTGGTGCTATCGGAGCACTTGACTATACACAAGTGGCATTAAAGAAACCTAGTATTTTGGAGAGTAATACGTTAATAGGAAGAGCTATTTCGTTGCTAAGCGGTTAGCGTACATGCCTTTGGCATAGGAAACCCGCGTTCGATTCCCGGCAGGAGCTCATATGGCTCGGACTCCACGTTAATCAGTGGGTTCTGTCTCATATAGGCACGCTACTGAAAAGGACGTTAAACTAATAATCAACTCAACTCAACGTTGATAGATAGGGTGTATAAATGATAATGTATTTTGTTTATGTCAAGGCGAAAGGGGACACGTGTGGTGTGGAAAACGCAATCAGATGGACGTGATTTATGACGTGAGTGGCTGGACTTTTTAAAAAAGAAAACAAAGGAGCCCAGTGTCTGCTTTCGTTCTTAAAGCCAAACAATCTACAACGACCTTGGACAACACGTGATATGCGCTTGTCGTGTTAATCTTGATATTGCTGGATTCGAATCAGTATCCATCAGCTCAAATAGGTTCATTCCCATGGTTTCAGTATTACTTTCTTCTTTCCCGTTTTTTTCTTCTTTTTTATTTTTGTTTTATTCTCGCTCGAATATTAAAGATTCTCTTTTGAATTTGTGTCTGAGTCGTAGATGTATTTGATATTTCGTTGCATTTCACTGTAATTACCTGCAAAGTTTCGGCTTTCCTTCGTTTACTTTCTGGTAGCTGTGACTTTGAAAGTACCACTGGAAACTCTTTTACAATATCCACAAATGCACTTTGATTGAAGCTATCGTTGCTACTTGCCCGTTTCATGGCTTTTAAGATACTATGACATAGGTTAAAAACAACGAAATGACTGCGCGATGAATGGGAGAAATGCGTAATCACTTCTTTTATTGATACGACTCAGCGCTACGTGCAGAGGAAGCGCGAGTAAACGTTCATAAATCTGGAGCAGACTAGACCTGAGTAGTGGCTTGTTTTATTGATACGAAATTGAAGGAGGAGATTACTCCGGGTGTAGTTACTCCGATTCTCGAGCAGGACTTCTCAGGAGTAGTTACTTATTTTTATTGATATCACCCAATTTCGTATCAATCAAACCAGCCACTACTCACGTCTAGACTGCTCCAGATTTATGAACGTTCACTCGCGTTTCTTCTGCGCGTAGTAGTGAGTCGTATCAATAAAAGAAGTGATTACTCATTTCTTCCATCCGTCGCGCGGTAATTTCGTTGTTTTTAACCTATGGCGTAGTATCCTAAACGCCATGGAACGGGCAGGTAGCAACAACAGTTTCAGTCAAAGTGCATTTGTACTATAAAAGAGTTTCCAATGGTACTTTCAAAGTCACAGCTACCAGAAAGTAAACGAAGAAAAGCCGAAACTTTGAAGGTAATTACAGTGAAATGCAACGAAATACCAAATAAATCTACGACTGAGATACAAATTCAAAAGAGAATCTTTAATATTCGAGCGAGAATAAAACAAAAATAAAAAAGAAGAAAAAAAAAACGGGATAGAAGAAGGTAATACTGAAACCATGGAAATGAACCTGTTTGAGCTGATGGATGTTGATTCGAATCCAGCAATATCAAGATTAACACGACAAGCGCATATCACGTGTTGTCCAAGGTCTTTGTAGATTGTTTGGCTTTAAGAACGAAATCAGACAGTTGACTCCTTTGTTTTCTTTTTAAAAAAAGTCCAGCCACTCACGTCATAAATTACGTCCATCTGATTGCGTTTTCCACACCATACCTGTCCCCTTTCGCCTTAACATAAACAAATACATTCTCATGTATACACCCTTTCTATCAACGTTGAGTTGAAAAAATGAAATGAAATGAAATGAAATCCTTGAGTTTTACGTCCCGCGGTTATGCCGGTTAGGCTAAAGGAGACGGTGATGATGAGTAATGAATGAAATGGTGGAATGAAGAAAGTGGGAGGAAACGGGAGAACCCCGAGAAAACCCACGCACACGGTGTTTGTCCACCACAAAGTTCACTTGGCGGAGGCTGGGATCGAACCCGGAACCCCAAGCACCATAGGTGAACGCTCTACCACTGAGCCACCGCGGCCCCAACGTTGAGTTGAGTTGATTATTAGTTTAACGTCCTTTTCAGTAGCGTGCCTATATGAGGCGGAACCCACTGATTAAGTGGAATCCGAACCACATGAGCTCCTGCCGGGAATCGAACGCGGGTCTCCTATGCCAAAGACATGTACGCTAACCGCTTAGCCACGAAATAGCTCTTCCTATTAACGTATTACTCTCCAAAATACTAGGTTTCTTTAATGCCACTTGTGTATAGTCAAGTGCTCCGATAGCACCAGGAAATGTATATTGTTCTTGCCACTTTGCCTTTGCTGTTTGCATCTTACGCACACTTCCGGAAACAATCCATTTTCAGGTAGTCATAGATAGTACTTTGAGCCACACCAGAATCTCCTGACATTCCGACCTGGAATCCCGGATCACTCACGTAACGTAAGAAAACCAAGGGCACCGATTTCTCTGTAAATTTTGGGGGGGGGGGGCATTCAAATGCAGAAGGTATATATATCAGGATTTTAAGACAAATTGCACTCTAATTATGCCAAATATTGGATATTCATAAATACAATCGGGGGGCCCACATGAGCTTTGGGGGGCCCGGGCCCCCTGGCCCCCATAGGATCGACGCCCTTGAAGAAAACCCGCATCTTTTCATCATTACGTAGTCCACCACTCCGAATTTCGGTTGATTCTCCTTAAAAAATGTTGTGTTAACCACTCTACATTGGGTGATATCAATAAAAATAAGTAACTACTCCTGAGAAGTCCTGCTCGAGAATCGGAGTAACTACACCTGGAGTAATCTCCTCCCTCAATTTCATATCAATAAAACAAGCAACTACTCAGGTCTAGTCTAGTCCAGATTTATGAACGTTTACTCGCGCTTCCTCTGCACGTAGCACTGAATCGCATCAATAAAAGAAGTGGTTACTCATTTCTCCCATCTGTTGGGCGGTGATTTCGTTGTGGGTAACTTATGGCGCAGTATCCTAAACGCCGGCAAGTAGTAACGACAGCTTCAATCAAAGTTCATTTGTGGATATTATAAAGAGTTTACAGTGGTACGTTCCAAGTCACAGTTACCAGAAAGTAAACGAAGGAAAGCCGAAGGAAAGTGCACCACCCCGAATTTCGGTTGATTCTCCTTAAAAAATGTGCTAACCACTCTACATTTTCTTTCATAAACTTATAATGCTTTTTGTAATCTCCATTTCTAACATTTCTATGCAGTTTATAAGTTTTTCTACGTAGTAAAACAATCATATACTCTGACATATTTCGCACGGAGTCACCTATTTAGCTTGCTCCACAAATTTGGAGAAGTTACTAGCATCACAGAGGAGTCTTTTATTTTTATTGATATCAAACGCGAAATAGTTACTCGGCTCGAGAATAGAGGTGTGGTTTCTCCAGAAGGACGGGGCTTCTCCGAGGTCAGCCGAGACGAGTAGTGCTCAGTTCTCTTTTTATTGATACCAATGCGAGTAACTACTACAAATTAGGGAATAATGAGTAACTTCTCCGTTTTATTGATATCACCCACTGTGTGGTATACAATATACGGAATTCAAGATGGCTGCCATGATGTACATTAAATCATTTAACGCTGTTTCTACACCAATGCGAAATTGTAACATTTTCGTTTACTCCGTTCATGCGTCTCTTTGTTACTGCCCTGTCACAAAACATTTTTTCTATTAGATACATATGTCAAACATAGCATTCCCTGTCCCAAATAGATGATGTGTAAAAAATGAGTTCACATTCTCATTTGGGAGAATATTCAAGCCTAGGTTGAAGTGTAAAATCAGAACCTTTTACATTTAAGACAATATTGTGTGATATGCAATATGGCGGAATTCACGTACTGCGCAGATTTAAATGGTACGCTGTGTCAAGTATATATTCCCTATAAAGATATGAGTACTCAGAAGGAAACATCCACTCCAAATCAGTGCGTCTACACATGTCGTTATTATTGTTCTGTCCCAATGACCTGTATACAGATCCACATATGTCTTCTCACAGCAACATTATACTAATCTTTTCCACAGAATATTTTTCATTTTATACTTTGATCCAGGGGTAGAAATGAAATTTTAGAACTAAGGGGAAAGTCAATAATAGATAGAGTTTGATTAGGCTATGTATCAAGAATACAAACTCAGACAGTCGGAAGTGCAAACAAACTTTAATGGAGAACGACTTAAGCAATAGCGATTGTTGCAGAACAATCAACAGCCAAACAAAACTAATTTCATCATTCAAATTTCCTATTTGTTACTAATAACTACAGATATTTTTCCTTCTTTTGCACAAACACTTCAACTTACTAAAGGGATACTTTCCCCTTGTGCATGCCTGATTTCCACTGTTGCTTTCATCTCAGGCGTTTTACACATGGACCGTATTTACCGGGCAATTTTGACGCTGGGCCCTTTTGACTCTTGTCTTTTTGTCGCGAGGCCCTTTCGCCCGGAGCTTTTCCACGCTGGGCCGTTTTGACTCAGGCCCTTTTGAGGTGGGGCCCTTTCGACCCTGGCTCTTTTGACGCAGGGCCCTTTTAACTCGAGCCCTTTTGACCCGGGCAATTTTGACGCGGGGCCGTTTCTACTCAGGGCCTTTTGTCGCGAAGCCCTTTTACCCGAGCCCTTTTGACCTGCGCTCTTGTAACTCGGGGCCGTTTCTACTCGGGCCCGTTTGACGCAGGGCCCTTTTGACTCTTGTCTTTTTTCTCGCAGGACTCTTTTCACCCGGGACCCTTTGACGCAGGGCCGGTTTGACTCGGACACTTTTGTTGCGGAGACTTTTGACCCGGACCTTTTGGCTAAGGCCTTCTTGTAGCGGGGCCCGTTTTGACATGGGTCCATTTGACATAAGGCCCTTTTGAGTCTGGGTCCTTTTGACTCGGGATCTTTCGACGCAGGGCCCTTTTAACTAGAGTCCTTTTGACCCGGGACCTTTTGATGGGGGCCGTTTAAACGGGGCCCTTTTTTCGCGGAGACCCTTTCACCCGGGCCCTTTAGACTCAGGCACTTTTGTCGTGGAGTCCTTTTATCCGGGCCCTTTTGACCAGGGCTCTTTTCACTCAGAGCCGTTTTTACTCGGTGCTCGTTTGATGCAGGGCCGTTTTGACTCGGGTCTTTTTGTCGCGGGACCTTCTGACCCGAGCCTTTTTGTAGCGTACCCCTTTTGGTGAGTCCATTTGACGTAGGGCCTTTTTGACTCTACCCCTCTTAACACGGGGCCCTTTTGAATCTGGTCATTTTGTCGCGTAGAACATTGGACCAATGCCTTTTTCACGCTGGGCTGTTTTGGAACGGGACCTTTTGAGGCGGGGTCCATTTGACCCGGGCTCTTTTGATGCAGTGCCCTTTAAACTCGAGACCTTTTGAGCCGGATCATTTTGACCAGGGGTTGTTTTGACTCGTGCCTTTTGTCGCGGAGACATTTTGACCCACGCCATTTTGACGCGGAGCCGTTCTCACTCGGGCCCTTTTGAGCGGGCCCTCTTGACCGGGCCTCTTTTGACCCAGGGCCACTTTGTCGCGGGCCCTTTTGACCCGGCTCCTTTTGAGGCGGGGCAGTTTGGACTCGGGCCCTTTTGGCAAAGGGCCTTTTGTCGTGAAGGTCTCATGACCCGGGGCCGTTTTTAGTCGGGAACTTTTGTCGCGGGTGGACATTTACCCGGGTTCTTTTGACCGGATACCTTTTGACCTGGGCTCTTTTCACGCGGGGCCGTTTTTACTCGGGAAAGTTTGACGCAGGACCCTTTTGACTCGGGTCTTTTTTGTCGCAGGACCCTTTTGAGCCGGATCCATTTGACGCGGGGCCGTTTTGACTCGTTCACCTTTGTTGCGGAGATCTTTCGACCAGGTCCCTTTTGACTCGGGCTTTTTGTAGCGGGTCTCGTTTTGACACGGGTCCATTTGACGCAGGGCCCTTTTGACGTGGGCCCGTTTTGCCTTGAGCCCTTTCCTCGCCTTTTGTCTGGCCCTTTTGACATAGAACCATATATATAACGCAGCATCTGAAATTCTTGGGGCAGGCGGCGGGTATGAGTAAATTGATTATTAATCGATCCCTGGCGCAGTAAAATTAGTTACGCTACTGGTCATATCTCTTTCTTTCTCTTCTCTCTACATCGTGTCTGGAGATGAATGTTCTGACTAATAGGCTACAGCGGCGATTTTAAAAAGTAAGAAGATATATGCTACCAATTATAAATGTTATGAATTTAAACAATATATATAGGGCAATAAATCGAAAAACTCTATGTGGGACTTTTGCCCCTCCCGTCCCGTTGGAAAAAATTCTGCTGGTGTTAGTGATTATCATGTTGCTTAGTTACTGTATTATATTGTGTTATACACACAATAAATACTTCTGTGTTTTATTTAATAATAAGAACCTTATTTAGGTTTATTACGGCCCTTGCTTGACAACAGCGAAACATATTCACGCTCAGTGTAATTAGATTCCATTCTCAAATAAGGTCAGTGAAGCGAATGAAATAATTCACGCACAAATTTAGGACTTAGAAAAGTGTCCTGCGAACATGTCGTTGGAAATTTCTGAAGAGTAAAAAGCGCTAGTAGCAATTGTTAGCAGTTATTAATTTAACATATAAGACAATAAATTGAAATACTGACTTCTGAGAATACGAATCGTTTCAGAGATGGCAGTGTACTGACGGTTCAAATCTGTGCCTTTACTCCCTATACCTACGTTATTTCCCTAGTCAAAATAAAAACTCTTCAAAATTAATCACACTTTCTTATGCAACCATCCCTTCCTTGGTGTACTGCGCCGTCACATACCCGTCACGGCGATGTAAAGGCACTTTTGGCGACGAGGATACATCACAGTCTTAAGAATTTCCATATAGGCCTATATTATAAACGTATTTTAAAATACCCTGAAGTAGACATTCGTTATTTAAGCTGAAATTACCTTTTGAAACGAAAATAATGAACTAAGACAGTCAGGATCAATTCTCTCCTATTATAAAATATATTTAAAATTTACTGTAATTATTACGAATTTATTTGAATTACATATGCTCATTTTAACATACCATTTCCTAGAGAATTGTATAGTCCAACACACTTGTTTCTGCCGCGATCGTTGTACAGCACAGTGTTGCAATCTAAATATCCAAAAGAATAACTACCAAGCATTGTACAAAAAAAAAATTACACTAACGCAAATGAATAACATGTACAGCCTATTAATAAAGAGAGAGCTTACCTTATACCAATGGCTACAAACATATTAAGGCTAAGACTGATGGCACACTTCACGCATTAATTAGTCTAATTCTTCTATTCCTGACAAGTCCTCCCCAATCTCCGAGGGCGTGTCAGTTGATTCAGGGTCTCCTGGGAAGTCCTCCTCAATCTCCGAGGCTGTGTCAGTTCATTCAGCGTCCACGTAAATTACGAAAGGTGCCGATGCAGCATTATCTTCATATTCATCTATCAGACCCTCGCGCTCCATAAACTCATTCTCGATCTCTTCCACAAGACGACACCTTGAACCCCATTCTTCGCTTGTGACACTCTCATATTTGCATTGTGCGAGCTGCATGATCGCATCAAAATTAAAGGTTGTGTTGTGACATGCCACCCAGTTCTTCACTAGTGTCCATATTTTTTCTATTGGATTTAATTCAGGGTGATATGGTGGAAGTCTTAATACACAATGTCCGTATTCATTTAGCAAGGAGTCAACTTTGTAGGTTACATGTTTAGGTTTGTGTAATTTGATTAATTCGTACAGCTTAGGTCGTGTCATGTCAGACGTGAAAGGTAACCCCTTTTCTTGAACCCATCTCTGCATACCTTTTTTTAAAGAATCTTGAGTGGGGGCAGGATTTAATTGTGCGTTGTGATACGAGGCATTGTCTAAAACAATAACAGATCTGGGTGAAAGATTAGGAATTAGTTTTTCTCGAAACCATTTCATGAAATTATCGCTGTTCATGTCATCGTGGTAGTCCCCTGATTTCGAATTAGATTTAAACATTAGTAAAGCATTAGGAACAAACCCATCCTTACCTCCGGCGTGAACTATCACAAGACGTCGTCCCTTGGACATAGGCACCCGAAAACATTTGTCAGAATCGTCTGACCAACCATATTCTGGAGTATGGGAACTATGTAAGTATGTTTCATCTACATATATGATTAGTCGTCCTTCCCGCCTAAAATGCCTTATTTGTCTCAAGAACCGCGTTCTTTGAGCACGAATCTCTTGCTTTTCGGTTAAAATGGTTCTATTATTTGGTGTCTTCCCGCACTTAAAACCCAGCTTATGCAGTAAGCATCTCAAACTCTCTGTACTACCCGCAAAATTTAATTCTTCTTGTAATGTCGTGTGCAATTTGCTAAGTACTGGCACTTGCTTTTCACGCATAGCATAGTCATACACACACCTACGGATGACAAATTCTTCGAAATTGTCCACTGAAGATTTAGGTGCTGGTTTTGGTCTTCTCTTTCCAGGAGTAGAGAATGATGTGGAGGGCCTTTCTGACGACTCAAGAACTTCTCTTTCCTTCACAATTGCTCGAATTGTTCGTTCCGGGACCCCGGTTGCAGCTGCCGCTCTTTTACCAAAATGTTTAATTGGAATATTAACACCTTCACTAGCTTCCATCTTCAGAAATGAATGAACATTACTCACAATTTCCCTCGCTTGGCTATGTAAAGTCTTTGTTTTCAATTTAGACAACCATGGAGGCATTGTGCAAATAAACGTTTTTACAAGCGTAAAACTTAAAAACTAGGAATAGGCTATCTACAAAACTTTCAACACTAAAAAAAATAAATAAATAAATAAAACACTCCGAGCTTTTGTTTTAAAGAAAAGTCTGTCTTCACCGCAGTTCGAAAAATGCGCGCACTTAGAAAAAGGCACTTCAATACCACTAATCTTTATTGTCGTATGCTAATAAGTTGTTTTTAACAATGATTTTTCTAGAAAGAAATCTTGCAGAATACTCATGCTTCTGAAAGGTATATTTTTGCTGCTTTTGTCTGCCGTTGGCAACACTACACTTTATTCAGCGAATTATAGTTCAGCATGGAAAGAACAATACGCGTCATAATGATAGGTGTCATGCGCAGTTGCCAAACTTACTTCAGCGAAAAGAAGAGAGAACGATATGGGACATAAATTCGCATAGGGCTTTTAAATTATCTTTCCTCCTCGGTGTCAAGAATTTAACAGACTATTGTGGCAACATAGCAGGTGCTAGGAAGAAGGGGGCGAAGAAATGCATGTAAGAAGGGCGGGGTGTGAAACATTTGTATCGCGGCAGAGACTTCTGTGTCGAGCTCTATAACACATACTGTTGTTTAAAACTAACAGTTGCACAATATTGATGTATGAACAAACGCAGAGTGACTAATCAGTTATCTCTACTACTGGTGCGCTGTGCGTTTTCATTAATTTCTCAACTGAACATTCAATTGTCTATGTGCGATTGAAAGTTCGGATCCAGGGAACAGGACAGAACAGGCTCTTTCGGGCTTATACGTACTTGATCTACTCCCCCATTCTGCAGATTCGATTTTAATTGATAGTTAAAAGTTTACGCTTTATATGTAAAATATCAATGTGAGTCCAACTGCAACATCAAAGTGCTAAACATTTACATTGTTGATACTCTTTTTAATTTATTCATACCAGAGGTGAAAATGCACTAAGGAAACGCACATTTGCCGAACTCGACTGAAGAGGCGCTCGCCATAGTGAGAACCAGCGAAACTACCCTTCCAAAACAGCAACTGACTGAACCAACCAACAAGATTAAACAGCAAGAGGGCGGTTCGCGAGTGAGCGATGTACAAGATTCATGTTCTCCAAACATCGTCACTCCTAAAGAATCGTCCCTTCCATAGAACAGTAGTTCAAAAAGAACCATGAGTCCTGAAGAACCACGACTCCCGAAGAACAATGACGGACCACAAAACCCCCGAAGAACCATGATTCCCGAAGAACCACGACTCCCAAAGAGCAACGACTCTCGAAGAATCGTGGCTCATTTCTAGTGAACAACAACTCACTCACTCATCCAAGTTAGTCGGAAGAGTCGGCTCACTCGCGAGCGATACATCACTACCACAGCATTGACTATACAGAAACTGCGAAAAACTAGGAAAATATTACGGTATTAAAAAGGAAACGATGGGAAACGTTTTTCGATATGAAATCACTCTTCCAAGTGTATATTTCAGACAACGTTTATTTCTTTGTTCATACAGAAAGTCCTGAAAATTTGCTATTTTCGGTTTGAACACTAACTATTATACAGAAAAAAAAACGATAATATATAGCTAGAAACCATTTTATTTTTAAAAAGATATGGACTCAATACCACAAGGATAGGTTTCATGAACGACTTTATTTGTCTATTGCAATCGGGACAGGTAGACATCTATTATCACTCGCAGATTAATTATTGGATTTCATAGAGCGAAAAATTGTAATAGAAGGCAACAAAGTTTTTTTTTTTTTTTTTTTTTTTTTTTTGCTTTCGATATGAGTTCAAGCAGAACCTGGACAATACATGTAACCTCGTCTACTGTACCGAATGAGTGGGAAAATGTTTAGAACAAGCGCCTATCAGTGCGTACATTTGCTTAAAGCAATCACGAAATATATATATATATATATATAAAAAAGAAGATCTACATTTCAACATAAGTCGTTCCCCATTGACCAGATTTTCCCTTTGTTATTAACGTTGGTTATGTATTTATTTAGTTGGTAATAAAATAATGTTGTTTTCATATTCGACCTTATGTCAGGTTGTGTATTGCATATTTGGAGGTCAATATTGGGAATGTATTTATTATTGTCTCAATATTATGAGACTACATTTTCACCATTTTGTTCGACGATCTTCTGTCAGTTTTTCAGCAACGTTATAACCCATCGCTCGTGAACTTCTATGGTTTCCTGTCGAGAGAATATTACATGTGGTTTTCGGAGGCCTCTTTTGAAACCAACTTAACATCTTTCAGGGATTCTGCAGAGATCAGAACAAATGATAAACTGGCAATGCTAAGTCTGTAATATACGGTGGAGATATTAAAAACCTTCTATCCAAGTTCGCGTAATTTCTGATGTTTGTTAAAAATGAATGTGGTCTCGCGTTATCAGTATGGTAAACAGCACCCTTTTTTGTTGACCAGTTCCAGTTGTTTCTTCTGAATTGCTAGGTACAGTCGCGCTAATAGTCGCCAGTACAAGTCTAGCGTTATATCTGGCAGCAGTAGCTCGTGACCTTGCCGCAAAGTATAAGCTTGCTGGGCGTCAGTGTGAGCTTTCACATAGGCTGTGAACCTTTTTCTCGCTTGGAACACGATTTTTTTTTGTCGCACATTATTGCCGTAGGTTATCAACTGCTTCAGAAATGGGAGATTCTCAGATTATGGGGCACCCAAACGTACCACTTCTTTTGTAGCCAGGTTTTTCTAATTGGTTTAATATTGTTTGGCGATGTTTAGGTCATTCGCTTGCATGTTGATCGTGCTCGACTTCTGACAGAATATCATCCACCTATGCTGTGATTAGTCGCGCATTGCGAGGAACAGCTTGAACATGGATATTTTCAGAACGAAAGTGAGTGAATGAACCATCTTTTAGCTGTTACTTTTGAAAATATATGCTTTCCGTAACCAACACAAGTTTCTTTACGGGTCTGCACAAGATTTCTGCCGTTAAGGACATATAATTGTAAAATGTAGTGCTTTTTGAAGAAAGTTTAGATATTCAACTTCACAACGTAACATCAGGGCCGTAACTTGTGTTCGGGCAAGGGGCAACTGCCTCCCAGGGAAACTCCCCGCCGTTTAGGGGACCCCACTTTAAGACAAAATTTTATTACTCCATATACGATACGAAAATCAAATTATAAAAGAAGCATCAGACAGGTTCACTACATTACATAAACAAAGAAAACACAAAAAGTAAATGAAACAAAAATGAGTCGTGGGCCCATTTTAGTAAAAAATGTTTACTATTACAGCCCTTAGAAATAATATTTATTCGTATAGTTTTGTGTTTTGTCAATATTGTTCCCTTAATTAATTTGTCATGTATGCAACGGGTCCAGGGGCGTAAGTAACGGCCCCTCACACCTTGCTGTGCGAGAGGGCCCACAGGCTCCTGGGGGCCCATAAAGCGTAAGAGAAAGATGGAAAGAGGTGGCCCAAGTACGCGCATTAATGCTTGCCTCCTCAGAAAGAAATCCAAGTTACGGCACTGCATAACACCCTATAGGCCCTATCTGATTGTAAAAAAATATTCGCTTCGACTGTTCACTGTCAAATGACGTTTGACCTGACCCGCTCCAACTCATATATCCTGAAATTTGAGACACTAACGCCATCTCATGTGCAAAAAATTCAAATGCTTTTAAGACGATCTGAAGGAGAGAGTTGTACACAGATTCTGCCACTAGATCTTGACTAACACAATCCCGTGTATAATACATTAATTTGTATTGTAAATATCAGAATCACACTAAGGCCTTCTTCTTCTTCTCTTTTTTTTTTAGAAAAAAGGGAAAAAATGAAATTATGATCTAGTAATTGAGATGTGTAAACCAAGCAATTACTTCATAACAAGGAGTTGTAAGGGTGTTCAAAAAGAGAGTTCTGTTTTAGTAGACTCGCTTAGAACGACAAATGGTAGCACCTGAAGCAAGACTGGAGGGTAACTAGCTGTGTCTCCGATATGGCCCAACCAGTGGCGTATTTACGATTTTGTTTCGGGGAGGGCTTTGCTAACTTTCGGGGGGGGGGGCTTTGCCTGAAAATGTGAAAATTCTGCAAGATATTTCATATACTTTACTTTAGTAAGTAAGATTTCGAGAGGGCTTAAGCCCGGAAGCCTCCCCTAAATACGCCACTGGGCCCAACCTTACTATAAATGTACCACATTGACTTGACACCTAATCTTCCATTCCGAGCGCTGCTATCGGCTGAAGGAATTCCACTCCCTTTCGCTGAGGCTCTCTCGCTTAGCAACATCTGAACCTTTATTGGCTTAGCGCGTGGGTGTGTCCAGGATGAGCTTTAGTTCACATTTTTGCCACGGCTCAAGACATTTTGGCAGCACTTTACTCTTTTAACCTCACACAACAGCGACTCCACTGAACAAACGCACGAACTCGTCAGATAGGGAAATAGTTATTTATACATTCCTTGGATATGAAGAACTTCGAATTTCTAAACTACCAAGGAGCCAATATGATTTATACTACTCCAACATAATCTACTTTAATTATTGAAGCTGTCAATATCAACTGAACAGCTATAGGACGTCATGAAGTGAAAGCTCAAGGGGAAAAAATATGCACACGACGAAAACAAGCTTTGAGCATAAGGATGATTCAATAATTTAAAAGAATGTCCACAGATAACGCTGAGAAAGTATACAATTATTTTGTAGATAGTTACTGCATTTATCTTTTCCTTGAAATAAACCAACCAACTAAAAATTGTTATTAAAGTTGTTTCTGCAGATTCTTGTGTGAATTTAAAAAGCATGTAATATTGGGCATTAAATGTTGACAGAATTGTTATCTTTACTGTTTATAGAGACTAGAAATGTAGTTTAAATAAGAATAGGCTTGGAGTTGCGGTATATATCCAAATACGTGAAGGGGCTTCTTTAACTCAATGTTCGTTGTATTCACGATAATATTCTGTAAGGAGAGACAAGAGAAAGATTAAAAATAAATTTGGAACAAAAGGACAAATACAAATCAGAAGTTAGAAGACGAACAAAGATAGAGAGGAACAACGAAAAGGTTAAAAAAAAAGACATTTTCTCTATTTCCTATATAGATCTTTGCCTTCGTTCTTCTTCAGTTCTACCTGTTGAATCTGGCAGGTGACGCAGTCGAGGGATGGCTTCGTTCCAAAAGCGTAAACCGTGAAAAGCAAACAACGGAACACGAATGAACTGATATCTCCTGGGTCTCCGCAAAGAGAGAGCACAAAGAACAAATTGTGAACAATCTCCTGCCTACTAAAATGTGAAATATAAGACTTTATTCATTCTTCAGAACTCTCAAGGCGTATAATTTTTTAATACAGAAAAACAGGGTAGTCAAACACTTGGCAAAGACAGAATACAATAGCTGGCAACTACACTTGCGAGGAAAAATTCGTAGCCGTGCTTTATCATTTCACTTACCTTAAAATATGTTTCCACTTTGCAATTGGCGAAACGGGTATAAAATGTTGTGTGTGCTTGTGTCTGATGAAGAGGACGTTAGGTCCTTGAAACTGTAACATTGTAAGTATAGTTTTTAATATATTTCATTCTGCTCTGGTCAGAACTGTGTTTTATTTGTTAATCTGGAGATCTACATAGTGTAACCAAACCCAAACTATCACTTAACTCAGTATTATGCGCTTATTCAGTAGAAAATACGAAAACTCCATTTAGAGGCTGTTCAAAAAATTTTGGCCTCTGATCCAAAATCCAATGTATTTCAATCAAAAATTTTCTTGAATGCCTTATATGTGGGAAACTACAGTGTAGCTAAACCCAAACCGTCAATTAACTGAGTATACAGTGCGTATTCAGTAGAAAAATGAAAACTCCGTTTAGAGTCAGTTCAAAAATTTTTATGGCCCCTGATCGAAAAACTATTGGCTAAGATCGCAATCTTTTGATGTATTTTTGGATCATTCCTAAAATTCTTGTTCAGAAAGTCATCCAATATCCTGAAAGAAATGCACACACTGGATACAAAACATATTTTAAAAATAATATCAATAATACTAATAATAATTGCCCCGTTTTGGGCTCGTAGTTACGCAACGTAATCACAAAGTGCAATCTTAAACATACTTCTCGTATGGTCTTAAGAAAAAGAAAGATAAACACTTCTCAAGAAATTCTAAAACAATGACGCGATGTCCCTAATTCTGGATCTTCTGAAATGTTTAAAGGTAATGTAAAACTTAAAATTGGAATAAACTGAAATAAATAAAAGAACTGATTACTTTGAAAAGCTAGAGACTTCTTCCCTACTGGCATGTAGGTCCACGTTTGGTATAGCCTCGCTGCTGAACGGGACTCTAGACTTAAATGCAATCGAATCCAAGGGATAACAACATAACAATGCCTATACCTAGCTGGATTGTCGAATTATACCAGTTTGTAAAGGTTCACGTTCACTATTATTATTATTATTATTATTATTATTATTATTATTATTATTATTATTATTATTATTATTATTATTATTATTATTATTATTATTATTATTATTATTATTATTATTATTATTATTTAAATATGGTAACCCTACATTACAGAAGACTGAACCCGAACCTAAGATCTTTTCTCCTTCCTTCCTTTTTTTTTTGCCAAGTCTGGGATGAATTCAAGGTGTAAGAAAGAATAATGACGGGAATAAGAAACGGAGATATGCTTGGTTGTTCATTTTTTTAAGAAGTGAAAAGTGATAGAGTTTTCACCTCTGTTGCTAGGGGTCCTTAGTTTGATTCTAGACCTTGCGAGTTAGAAGTGGAGAACATCGTGCTCGTCGGTTTTGTCACGGTTCTCTTGTTCCCATTCTCATTTTAACAACTTTTTCATAACACAGACACATACAAAAAATTAAAGTTCTGTGCACCGAACCACCACGGTATGGATTTGATTTATTTTGTTACACAGAATCCAAGTTTCGAAACTCCTAGACAATCGACCGTATCAATTTTTTTATGGGCGAAAAAAATTAGCGATTTTTAATAGGGAGGATACTCGTAAAAGAGCACACGTGTTTCGGCCATAAAACAACACTGACGCGGTCAATCGTCTTGTTGTTCAGAAATTTGGATTCTGTGTAACAAAATACATAGAATCCACACCGTGAGGTCCGGCGCACAGAACTTTTACTTTTTGTGTGTAATCATTCACCTCCTCCTTTCATGCACACGGCAAATGCATGAACGTTAAAGGTTTCAGTTAAATTATCTGCTTAAGAGGCCTCATCCCGGCGAAATTCAAACACCGCTAATTTTACAGTAATTAAGTGATATCTTCAAGTAGATAAAAGATAATCGAAATGTAGAACAAGAGCGCCCTAGACAATATCATTTTACATGGGATACCGTTATCACAATTCACTTATCTGCTTTCGATTTCGTTCGAGCCATTTTGAAAATCGGCATTTATTTTCGCGTTTCTTAACGGCTGAAATGGAAAGCCACTAGGTGACTTGTGATAACGGTACCTCACGCAAAATAATATTGTCTAGGGCGCTCTTGTTCCACATTTCAATTATCTTTTATCTATTTGAAGGTATCACATAATTACTGTAAAATTAGCGGTATTTTAATTTTGCCGGGATGAGGCCTCTTCAGCAGAATCTGATTTAAAAAAAAAAAGATTCTACTTATTTATTTACAGTAAAAGGATCAAAACATGAGAGTCAACTTCAATTTTTTACACTAAAAGTTGAAAATTGCCATACTGCCTTCAACTTCAGCGTTACAGACTCAGATATATATTACATCTAGTCAAATTTTTTTTTTTTTGCCATAAATTAATAAATAGCAAATTTGATCTAAAGATATATATATATACGTAATTGAGTACATAACTTTTAATTTTCCAATTCATGGTTTAAGAGCGCAATTTTATGTTTTAATTTATATTTATTAGATTAGTAAAAATGACCAACACTCTTCAAACTTTTCACATTCGAAAGAAAAAAAAAAACATTTTTCATGTTCAACCTTCTCTAGCTAACGTTGCTTTCTTATGGACTCATAATATTATACAAAATGTATTCCACGACAAGCTGAAAACACATTTTCATGATTTCTCCTTTTCTTTCTATGGATTTTACTTTTTCTTTCAAATTTATCTATAAAACATGTACATTGATGCTTAAAAGCTTAAGAGTTTTCATGGAAAATGATGAATATGTAAATCTATCTGCATTCTGGTAAATTGTCGGCTGAACATCTTTTTTCAAAAAAATTCATAAACGGAGCGATTAAACTTGTTAACTATGCATCTCTCGGGAAAATGTGGGTTTTCAGAAAACTTTTAGTCTTTTGTAATATTCAAAATATATTTGAAAAGTTGCTGAATATGAGATCGTCAACCGCAAATTATCTCTCACTTTGCTGTGTGCATTTTTTTGGTGCTATTTAGGACTATTAAGTAAATGTGTGGTCAGCTGGCCTATAGCTAGTGGCCCAACGCCTCTTATGGCTACTTTAAGCTTCCTGATACTTTTATTTGTTTATTTAGTTAAATAACAGTCCAAAAACAGTAAGCACAAAATTTTCATAGCATTACGTTGCAGGAAAATAAAATTCAGATATTGTTGTGAAGTGGAATAAAAAAACGAATTTTAAATTTTAGTATTTTCAGCACATATTTTCTCACACATACAGGTCACTTAAAATAAAATAAAAACCTTGATCATTCTTTTGTTTATTTGTTCGTTTATTGAAGTTTAGAGCCCCTTTTAAACACCTAGGCTACATGAAATGTGGACCTACACTTTCATGACGAAATCTGAACTACCGTAATGCGTTCAAAATTTGAAAGATTTTCGAACAGGAATCAAACCCGGAACCACGTGCACCAAGATCGTACGTACTAGCTACTAGACCAATGGGAAGGGCTGCTCTGTTTCCATAGAAGTTTCTGTCTTTATCGACTTGACAACGACTCCCTGTATCGCTGAAGGAAGGATGGGTTAGCCTAGTCCTTTCTGCTTTTCAGAAATTCAAGTGTATCATCGGAAGTAACATTTCATTTATTGTGTTAATCTGACTGTTACGTTATTTCCTTTTTGGATCAAAAGATTCAATATATTTCAATCAAAAATTTTTTTGTACGCCTCATACCTGGAGAACTACATATAGTGTAGCCAAATCAAACTATTAGTTAACTGAGTATGATGTACTTTTCCGCAGAAAATACAAAAACTAGATTTAGGAGCAATTCAAAAATTTTGTTTCTCATCATCCAATTGGCCCCAAAAAAAATCCAATATATTTCAACAAAACTTTTCTTGTAGGACTTATAACTGGAGAACTACATATAGTGTAGCGAAACCAAAACTATCAGTTAACTCAGTATAATGTGCTTAGTTCGTAGGAAATACAAAATCTTGATTTAGGGGCCGTTCAAAGGTTTTGTGGCCCCTGATCCAAAAACTAATAATGATTAACCAAGATCGCAATCTTTTCGTCCATTTTTAGTTTTCCCAAAATTCTTGTTTCTTCTTATAAAAGTTTCGGATGATTTGTAGTTAGTAATTTCCAGAAGTTATTAGTATTATATTAAACTGTGTTAATTGTTGAATGTATTTCAAATGCTTCTGCTTCTACGCAGCTTATTAAGAAAAATAAGTTATTATTCCATGAACTGACGTGACGCTTCTTCCATTTTGTTCTCTTACCTCGTTCTAGTGCTCTGGTTATTGACTTGGTAGTGAGTATATATGCATTTGTTCCACGTAGTTCCAGGTTTCATTCCAGTACAGGATGATACATACAAACATTTAAGTTTTAAATAATTCACAAGAAACATGTGTGACCAGTTGTAATTATACAGTAAATATGGCATAATCATTTTGTCATAACAAATATAAAGATTAGTTTACACTGTTCATCATGTTTTCACTTTTCATTTTTTTACAGAAACGAAAGTAGCCGTTCTTTATTGATTTTTGGCCACAGAACGGTAAAATCGCACTTAAAATCCTCTACTGACTCAGGTTTCTGAGTAATTTAGCGTTTTATATTTTCCACATAACGCTATGGGACATTATACGTACATGATTTGAAATTATTGTTTTACACGGTACAAAGGGTCGTTCTTGACAAGTATTTGCTGCATATTCGACTTGGCAACGTTGTACGTTATCAACAGTTAGTGCGAGCGTCTCATGAGTCACGCGAGGCAATGATTGCAAGTTGCAACTAGCTCCAGTTAACGTATCTAATTGTATTCGTCTCTAATCGTAATCGTATAATTATCTGCAAAGACTATAATTCTTCAAAATTACAGTCAACGAAAAATTGGTCATGAGTTGCTCAGAGGCACTGGATCTGTAAAATATATCATTGTAAATAGCTTTATATTTCCTGAAGGATGTTGTGTAGAACAGTGATTGAACTTTATGATCCCTAAACTGGAAACAGTCAGTCCTGTGATTCAGAGTGCTCCGTACTCTGGAGTGACCTGCCGCCGATGAGACATTGGCATTCTCATGGAGATTATATATGGCTGGTAATGTACACAAAAAAAGAGAAACCTTTCAGTTTTACGTCCTACGTTTACGCTACGTTGGCCAAAGGTGATGGTGATGATGATAGTGAATTAAATGGTGGAATGAAGAAGTTGGAAGGAAACAAGATGACCCCGTGAAAATCAACGCACACGGCGTTTGTCCACTAAGTACGATCTGAGATCGAGCCAAAAACCCCATGCATTATAGGTGAATGCTTTACCACTGAGAAACCGCAACGCAGGCTGCTAATGTGATTCTGTGTTCTCTCTGTCTTCCCACTAAATCTATCATTTTCTTTCTTTTGTTGTGTGCATCTCTGTGTGTGTTAAAATAGTACACTGAAAGATAATTTCAAGATCCATCTGAGTATACACTTAAGAGGGTAATAATAGAAAAGAAAACCTACTTGTTTTTCTTATGAAAGTTCGTCAAAATTTAATGGAACTAGATTGGAACAACTTGACGTGTAAAATTCAAGAGTTGGTGTTGAGCCCAAATAATGTTTTGTTAAATCTTTATATAAGCTGTGTTTGGAAACCAGTGCGTTAATTTTCAAGATTGGGAAGATGAATAAATACGAAATCATATTTGAAATAATCAAGATATTGTACCTTGTTTAAGAAATGTTATCGGAATTGAATAAATGAATATTCGAAATCGAGTAGCTGATATTTTTATACCTTTATAAAATTCTGTATAAATGATGTAGAGCTGATATTTTTGCTGCTTTCAGGTTATCGAGTCTGTCCGGTTAAAGCTGGGTCTAAGAAGACAGATTCTGACCAGAGACTCGGGTCTTTAGTGATGATTTAAGATTTCTTCCGGGTAGAGTTTCAATACATGGGAGTTATAGTAGTATGCGAATTTGCTACTAACTCAAGTTGAGCACGATTGAAAATATGTCCCGGAGGGTCACTTCATACCTCCAGGGAGAGGCCACCTACCCAAATCATCACTGCTGTTCAAAAGTCGTCCAAGAATACTGGATAAACTGCACGAAACCATCAGAACAGAAGAGAACAATATTACTTTTAACAGTCTTAGACAAACATCAAACAAATATGTTGCTCTGTTTTCGGTTGAGCTTGCAGAAAGGTAAAGATTTGCAACATTTACCAAAACTATACAGGAGAGCATCTATCCTACCATTTTGTTTCGCTGTTTGGAGCATGAATAAATCAAATTTCTATTGTAATATCTTGTTCGGTATGAATGCACCACTGCAAGACTTGAGAGCAATGGCAGAAGAATTACAAAATATATTACCAAACTTTTGCTGTTCCCAATGTTCAGAATACTATAGTAGGCCACGAAAAAAATGACAGAAACAGATATAACTTTCCTTGTAATAGTAGGCAGGCTGACATTAATGCACCCGGAGTATGAAATCTCATTGTCATGAATGTAAGCTCTCATCCACTCATTTCCCCAAAACCTGAAGAAAATAATGCATGGATTTTTTTTTCTAAGCATAGCATACTGACGCTTCATTTTCTAAAGATCCACCGAAAATATGTAGTTCATCTATTCCTTTTTTTTCTGGTTTGAGGGAAATCCACTTATCTTTCTTCAAGATTCCGAACACGCAAAGGTTTATATCGAGCGTAATATTCTCTCCATAGGGAGTCAGTCAATACAGTTTCTATTGGGATTTCAGAGCATGGAATAGTGAAAGAATTTTCGTCACGTAAAAGAGAAATGGGAAGGAAAGACCGAATTAATATTCTAGTCATTTGACTTTTTGTTTCTTTCTGGGAGGAAGTAACAAGTGGTATATACAAACTTCCTTCTGTTTACTAAATGATTTTCATATTATCCAACCATATTATTGGTGTTCAAATTCTGGAAATGTTCGATAGCAATTGGCTGAAATAAATTTCGAAAGTAGTAGTATCACTTATGCGTAAAAGGTGTTCACAAATAAGCTAATATTCGATTACTGTCTCAATGTTTGTTATGTACATTGCGGCAATATTACCTCTGTGTAGCTTAATGAACACTGACTCATTTTAGGCTTTGTGCAGATCAATAAGCATCGTAGAAATTTCGGCTTTGTGTAGCTTAATGAGCACTACCGCAATTTCGGCTTTATGTCGATCAATGAGCACTGTAGATGTTTAGGTTTTTTGTAGCTTAATGAGCAATGCCGCAATTTCGGCATGTGAAGATTAATGAACACTGCAGCAATGTCATCTCCGTGTAGCTCATTGAGCCCTGTCACAAGTTTGGCTTTATGTAGATCAATGAGCAGTGAGACAGTTTCGGTTTAATGTGTTTCAAAAAGAAAGGGAGGGATTGGGTAACTCAGTGGCAGAGCGTTCCCCTATCGTGCGAGGAAAATGTGGTTCGATCCCCGGCCATGTGAGTTTGTGGTGGACAACATCGTCTGTGAGTTTTATCGAAGTTCTTCCGTTTCCTCTCACATTCTAGGATCAACAACTATTTCATAACCATTTGCTTTTAACCTAAAGGACACAGTTATGGTAAAAATTTAATTCCATTCTATTTTTAAAAATAGAGGAAATGTTGTAACGGTATTGTGTAATTTTTATATAATAACTTGTATTTACGGGCAAAATGTGCTTTTAAAATATGCACAAGCTGTTCAAAAGGAAGAAGAAGAAAATATAAGGAGAAATAGATATAATTTCTTTTCTGTTATTATGATTGATTGATGAGCTGTTGTGATAGTGATATGACATGTTTTGTAAGTTGTCATAGCAACGAAAATATATATAATATATAGAGAATCCATCTTGTGAAAATTACATGTACAATGTGTGTAAATGTTTAACTTATTACGTACTACAATAATAAAGGTAATATCGAAATGAAGTGTTTCGATGGATTTTGATAAAACAGTAACCTAGAATATATAAATATACGGACTGTGGGCTATAACGACATATAAAATATAAAGAACAAGCATTAAGCTTATTACAAACTGGTGTTTTCCGTAGTAATACACATTTAGTGGTCGTTATAATGTTTAGAAATTAGAGAGGGCATTTCTCTATAGTTAGGACTTAGAGAATAACCAAAGGTGTTGAGACCTCTGACTAGGGATGATACTATACCAGGACCAAGTACCTGGGGAAAACCTATATATCGTCTGAAAGCTCTTGACATGAGAAATACAAAAATGTTTTCAAGTCACCGGCAAACCCGCAACTTGACCCTGTAAGAGGCCGGTTTGTTGGTGTTTGTGACCCTGTGTATAGTATATTCGATAGAATAAAAATGAATGTCACGATGCATCACGCGTAAGCACCTGAGCCTATCATGTTCCTTTTTGACTCATTGCTAGAACGTCACTCGAGAAAGGGTTTGATAATATCACTTTGGACCCAGACGTACCCATTTGGTCAGTGTTGCCAACGAACTGTAAATATAGTGTGGAAGATGGTTTTTGTACCACTGGATGTATATCCGTGAAACGTGGCATAAACATCATTCGTCATTGGAGAAAATAGACTTTGGACGTATTTCTCCCCCAAGTACCCCAGTTTGTCAGTGTTGCTAACCAATTGTAGAAATGAGAAGTTCTAAAGCAGGTTCCGTACGATAAGACGTTTATACACCAAGCTTGGCAGAAATATCACACGACACTAGAGCAGAAAGACGTTGAGTGTTACCATCTTCCTACCATTCTAGTTTTTTAGTGTTGCCAACCAAGCGTAAACATCTTAATGTTGCAAATGACGTGCGTGCAATTGAACGAATATGGAACAAATGCGACAGAAGCAGCATTGGACAATGCAAATATGTGAGTTTCCCCGTCTCCCAGGCATCCGAGTTTGGGAGTATTGACAACCAATGCGAACATTCAAGAATTTCGCATGAAGTCTACAGCATTGGAGGATATAATTAGACTGCGACCCTTACTAGGTTTGTAGTAGGTTAGTGTGAACCCACAAGTACCCATATTGCCAGTGTTTCTAACCATTCTAAAATATATTTTCTCGAAAGGTTGCATGACGATTGCATACATAGAGACATAGCTTGGCATAAAGATCACTCGACACAACAGCAAACATACTGTGGTTGGTACCATTCCCTAAGTACCCCACTATGTCAATATTGCTAACGTTTTCAAAGTTGAAGTTTTTCAAATAGCAGTATATAGCTTGGTGGTATTTTTCTATTGTTTAATAATATGAACTTGCGGCTGAACACATATCGTAGGACATGACTGTTGACGACGCAACAACGAACGGCACAGGTTAGAATATCGTATAGAAAGGAAGGTATGGATGAGCCATGCATTCATCTGGTCATAGCAACTTCTTTGTAACATACCGTGTAGAAAGGAATTGTGTAGAAACACTGACAGTATGGGTGCTTGTGGGTTCACACTAACATACTACAAACCTAGTATGGTTGTAGTCTAATTATGTCCGCCAATGCTGTAGACTTCATGCGATAATCTTAAATGTTCGCATTGATTGGCAACACTGCGAAACTGGAGTGCTTGGGAGACGGAGATACATCATGTTTGTATTTTCGAATGCTGCTTCTGTCGCATTTGTTCTATATTCGTTCAATGGCACACACGTCATTTGCAACATTATGATGTTTACGCTTGGTTGGCAACACTGACAAACTAGAATGGTTGCAAGATGATAACACTCAACGTCTTTTTGCTATAGTGTCATGTAATGTATCTGCCAATCTTGGTATATAAACGTCTCATCGTACGGAACCTGTTTTAGAACTTCTCATTTCTACAATTGGTTGACAACACTGATAAACTGGGGTACTTGGGAGAGGAATACGTCCACAATATATTTATTCCAATGACGAATGATGTTTATGCCACGTTTCACGGATATACATCCAGTGATACAAAAACCATCTTCTACATTATATTTACAGTTCGTTGACAACAGTGACCAAATGGGTACGTCTGGGTGCAAAGTGATACTATCAAACCCTTTCTCGAGTGACGTTCTAGCAATGAGCCGAAAAGGAAGATGATAGGCTCAGGTACTTACGCGTGATGCATCGTGACATTCATTTTTATTCTATCGAATATGCCATACATAGGGTCACAAACACCAACAAACCGGCCTCTTATAGGGTCAAGTTGCGGGTTTGCCGGTGATTTGAAAACGGTTTCTTACTTCTCATGGTAAGAGCTTTCAGACGATATATAGGTTTTCCCCAAGTACTTGGTCTCGGTATGGTATCATCCCTAGTGAGTAGAGTGCAAATAACACATAGCACGTCTATGTAAAAGAGAAAATAAAGATGGAAGATGAAATAGAGGAAGGAGAAGAATTAGAATCAAGAGAACTGAAGCACATTACATGGGTATTATGAAAACTTTGCTGTCGTTAGAACATGACAATCTTGCCATCGTAGAGCTATGGCTCGCTGAACGGTTTTCAGGCACCGAAAAACTGATCGGACTCTTGGTGGACTTTTTGGGTTTCAAATACCTGCACCTCTGACTAGATCCTCAAAATGGTTTCATGCTCATTGGACTGTTCAAAGTTTGCCCTGGGTTGGATTCTTACAGCACTTCCTCCTCCTCCACATTTTCTATCGTCACTCTATTGGCAATTTTCTCTCCATTCTTCGACGAAACATTCCACTGTATGTAATCGAAAATCACTTCTCTCGTCCTCCGTACCGAATCCTCGAATCCAGTGTGACTCTTGAGAAAGTCACTTTGCTGCAAGTAAAGTGGGTGGGGGCGGGGAGAGGCTTCATACAGTTTAAGAAAGCTGTATATAAGAAAAAATGCCGGTGTAACTTCTTTGAAGAGGTGCCACTGCTCGAATCTCTTCCAAAATCTATTTAACTACCAATCTATTTAACTAACCAGAAAGTAGAAAATGAGAAAGTGGCAGAGAAGAATTACCTTGTTTTTAATTAAACAGGAAGGAAAAGGAGACTTCCTAGTTGACGTAAATAAGGGAATGTGCCTGTCGTCTATTTCTGATGAATCACTATTACATTTCTTCCTTTTGCTTCTTTGTCCAGATGGTGGGTACATGACCTACCGAAATTTACCATAAACAAGATGCAATCGGACTAAGATATTCCATCTCTCCACAATTCTGGGGCTAAGAGGTATAAACTACGCCAAGTCACTTTTTGGCTCAAATTATCACAGTTTTCTTTACTTACACTAGTACGAGGGACACTAGGAACGTTTTGAGATGTGGACAACTGGAACGCAGGAAGTGGACAATTTTTCCGTCAATAAACAATCCCGACGCAATTCAACAAAACATTGTCTTGCAAACACTTTTTTGCTTCTCCTCTCTGATTAATATTTTATGACAAACTTCTTTACTTCTCAGTCCCAAAATTATGCTTTATGACTTTTGATAGTCTCTGAAAGTAGCAAATAAAGTAAGTTACCGTATGTACGATATAGTACTACCTAAATATTTCAAGAAATTACTTTGATAACAATATTACAACGGAAGTACCCTAGCCATTAGTAACTTTGTCGACGGAAGTACCTGTTTGGATAAACCATTGGCCATTTTAACTTTCGATTTGGCAGTTAGCTCTGTAGAAACGGATTAAAGACCTGAAACTCCGTTGAGTTGAGTTGATTTTGAGTTTAATGTCCCGTTCAGCAGCGAGGCTATATGGGATGTGGATCTACTGATTAACGTGGAATCCGAACCACATGAGCTCCAGCCGGGAATCGAACCCGGGTCTCCCACACCAAAGGCGCATACTGAAACTCTGTTGAGTGGTGGTTGAGTATAGAGCGGTAGGGAACAGTTTTTACACTGTGAGAGTTGTTCGTATGACGGTTTGTCCAGACTCGACAATTGAACCTGTTGTTATCCAGAGTTAAAATTAATATCAAATATTATGTCCATCCTTCATAATTTCAACATTGCATGAGGATATGCCTAGATAAATCACAAATTGTCAAGCCCAAAATAATTTTGTAATATTTTATTCTTTTCGTTATAGGCGAATGGTTCCAGTAAAAGCAATTCGCGCCTGCGTTATGTTGTAGAGACTTGGTATCAATTCAGAACCTTAGATGATTTATCCTCTAAATTTAGGAGATATATCGTGGTAATTTCATTATGCACGTGATAAAATCTACGGGAGCTGCAATTAAATAATAATAATAATAATAATAATAATAATAATAATAATAATAATAATAATAATAATAATAATAATAATAATAATAATAATAATAAGTATTATAACTAAAAGTTATCGCTTTATTGTTTGAGTGACTCCTGCAGTAAATGCATCACATCTCGATCAAAGAAAAAATTATAACTTACAAAGGTAACGATATTTCTGATATTTAACTGTCGGTAATTACCCCTTTGGAACACTGCTGGATTAAGGGCAGAAATATCTGGCTTACCACGAGCAAGAGCCATCAAAGATTAACCACTACTTTATAAAAAAAACTAGCTGAAGTACCCATTCATCGCATGGGAGCTGTATTTGAAAGTTAACGTCTGTGGGAATATCACCATTTATCTCAGCGACCGCGAAAACTATGGATTTGATACTAATATCGGTCATTCTGGATTATTTTTACATGCCTCGGTATCTCCCCTCCGAATAGGGTGAATTTGGAAGTTAATGCGATCGAAGTGTCACCATTGGTCTCAGCGACTGCGAAAACTATACATTTGACACTAATATCGGTCAATTTCTACTACTTTTACATGTCCCGGTAAACGCCTCCCCCCCGAGAACCCCCTGGTTCGAATAATAATAATAAAAAAACGCTTCGTCTTGATCTGGGGCGCGGACCAAGGTACCCATGACCTAAGTTTGGTAACTCTCGGCCCACTCGTCTTGTTCCCAGGTTGAACACAGACAAACAAATTCTTTATTTTAATTATATTAGATTACTTAGATACGTCTGCCCGACCTTTTGTAGTACCTTCTACCTGGGAATATTAAAATGAAGCACAAGGATGGTTCATTCATTGATCATGAAGAAACATACTGATAATTTTATATATTGATAAGCTTAATAATAGCACATAACTTAACAAAATCCACATTTTAAGCAAAATTGATCTTACTAGTTGTTACGTTGATATGCAATCTTCTATCCTAGAGTGAATGCAAATGGAGAAATTCTTCACGAAGTTTCCAAGATACATGCTCTCACATCGAAGGCAAAAGATGAAAGTCTTGTAATTTTTTTTAGGACAGATGAGGCGTCAAAATCATGCACATATAGACGGATCAACTTTCTGTAGTAACTACCAGTATACTTCTGGATCGATGGCTTGAAGTTATAAACTATATATTTTTAAGTAGGTCTATTCCTTGTTTATAGCGCAATTTTATTGTCTTTGTAATGACTTTTATTCATTCTTAAAGTGGAATTTCACTAGCTTACAATGAAAGATCACCACATGTAAAGTGGAATTTCACTATGTTTAAGTGGAAATTTCACCATGCTCAAAATGAAATCTCACTGCACTTACAATGATATTCTACAATATGCTTAAGGTGGAATTTCACTACCTTGAAATGTTATAAAATCTATCTATTCTCAAAGTAAAATCCATTGTTCTAACAATGAAACTTTATAATATTTAAAAAATAATTTTATTATTCTTACGTCGCAAAGTTTACCATGCTTAAAACTCAAATTTCACTATGCTTATATTAAAATTTCACCATGTTGAAAGCGGAATTTCACAACATTGCTGCACTGTAACAAATAATTTCTTAAATTTGAGAAACCGTTTCTTATCTGTGCACTGAGACAATATTTTCTTAGAAATGAGATTTAGCAATTGCCATTCATTAAAAAGAACAGTGTGATGTCTCATTCCGCTTTATACAACCTCCTCTACTTTTCTTCATTTCTCATTAATGAGAATTTCAAACTCTTATTTCTAAGAGAAAATCTTCTCCCTCGGTTCACAGATAAGAGACAATTTCTCAGATTTAAGAAAGTGTTTTTAACAGTGTAACTGTGAAATTTCCATGTTTGTAGAGGAATTTCAGAATGCTAATAATGCAACTTATATTTGCTTACAGTGGAATTCCACCATGCTTACAATGATAGTTTAACATGCTGCAACTGGAATTTTATTATGCTCACAATGAAATTTCTCCATGTTTAAAGTTGAATTTTACTGTACTTATAAAAACCTTTCACCACTCAAAGTTCGAATTTTACCTTGTTCAATGTGAAATTTCGCTATGATTAAAGTGGAACTTCAGTGCGCTTACAGACAGTTAAGAAAAGTGTCTTATGCTTAAATATTATGAAGGAGAAAACTTAATAAGAGGATCCATGTATTGGATTGGACTAATTGTTCACATTAGCGTTAATCAAAGTTCATCTGTATTGTGTTTGTCCAATAAAGGAGTTAGGAAGTAATGTTCATTTGAACTATCAAGATAAAACTTTAATATAGATTTTCAAGAATATAGTTCAATGACATGAGTTTGTACTTACGTGGTATTAAGGATTTTGAGATCTTCAATCTTGAACCGGCTGAAGTAGTTCACCAACTGGAAAGAAAATATTGTATACTAATGAGAACTCTAGTAAACAACTGGATATAGTTAAAGATAAAACTTTTCCGTTAATGCGATATGTGCGAAACGTTTAAAAATATGCGTATGTGTTTTAGGAAACCTCAAATGTTTCGTTTCAAAGCCAGAAATTATGTTTATATTACCGCGAAGTTTTGCGAAATTCGGCATTACTTGCGATAAATGCGAATGAAAACGAAAAAGTGGAATTCTTGCTAATTATTGCTAATAATAACTAAAAAGCGCATTTCCAGTATTATTTAACTCAAAAATCGTTGCATTGTACTGAAAACGTGCACGATGCTACATAAAATCCGTTGCATGGAGTGATGTCGCTTTCTGGGATTTGATATTGTTGAAGGAAGTTGACATTGTATCATTGTCAAACAGTTTAAAAGTTTACCACAGGTCTTATGCTGTCAGCTCGTTACGTTCAATATGGCTGCCAGTCTCGAGTGTTTATGCCGAGAAATTCTTTTCCAAATGTAATATGATTGTTATTGACAGGAGAACAAACTTAAAAGAAACATTTTTAATGTCTTCCTGCATGTTATCCTTTAACTGAGAATGAGGTTAGAGAAAGTGTTTAAATTTTTGCATTAATTTCTATATTTCAGTGAATACATTAGCTAGAATGTGTGCACCTAATCAACGTATATTCTCATTTTTGTATCAGATACACCTTACTACCAAAAATATACTGTTTACAAGTACCATATTTAAAAAAAATGCTACATTTGCAAAAAATAAATACGACATAATGCGAAAATTGTGATAATTAATGCTACAAAATATGAAAATTGTAGCAAAAAAGTTTCGTCTCTAGATATAGTTAATCAAAAGACAAACAATTCCCATTTGTTAAGTGTAAATTGTGGAACCATAGTGTTTCCGTCAGAAACACGAGACGAGATGAAAAACAAGTTTTTTAGTCTCGTCTCGAAAATTTTGTAGAGTCTCGTTTCGATTCTCAAAGAATTATTTCTCATCACGTCTTGTCTTGTAACTTTATATATAACTTTACGCTTTAACTACTTCTTAATTTCCTCTAGAAGTTATCAGAATCCTTAAATATGGCAAGAGAGTCACGAAGGGTGTGATTATAACACATTTAAGCCATTTTATTGTTGGAGTATATCGTATTATGACTTACTTTCAATCTTGCAACACATCTTCCAACGTTGCTCAGTGCTCTTCATTATGTTTGTTCAATCACTTTTTCGGTTTATAAATTTTATACTATGTAAAGCTAAAAAAAAAAGGTTTCAAGACCTAAAATCTGGGTGAATTAGTGTTGCCCAAAAGTAAAATTTTTTGTCTCCACTCAAAATGAGACGAGAACTGCTATGATTTTTGTCTTGTCTCAATTTTAAAAACGTGGTGCAGCGTAGCGTAGTCGCTAACGCTCTCGCCTTCGATGTGATCGTTCCCGGCTCGATTCCCGATGGGAGCACTCGGTCGAAAAATTGTAAAACCCATTTTTAGACAAGCCACCTTGAATGAGGTTTTCCTCATTCACACTAGGCAAATGCCGGGGTGGTACCTAACTTATAGGTCTCAGGCCCCTTCCTTCCTTCCTTCCCTTTCCCGGGATAGTGTGCTCGTCGAGGGACGCCATCCCTCATGTACGTGACGGGCTAAATGGCCCTAGGTGCCGAAAGCCCAGAAATCTAAAATCCTAATCCTAATCAAATTTTAAAATGTACTTTCAATCTAGTTTTCGAAATGAGAAATGATGGTCCCACGTAGCGTAGTCGCTAACACTCTGGCCTTTGGTGCGAGCGGTCCTGAGTTAGATTTCCAGTGGGGACACTCGGTCGATAAAATGTAAGAGCTGTTTCAGGTCAGCGATCCTGAGTGACGTTTTCCTGAATTTTCACTCACATTAGGCAAATGCTGGGATGGTACCTAACATACAGGTCCCAAGCCGCTTCCTTCCTTCCCTTTCCTCTGATAATGTGATCGTCCATGGACGTCATCCTTCATACGTGACGAGCTAACATGCTCATAGATGCAAAAAGCCATGTTAGCTCGTTAGGATTAGAATTTAATTCTAATTCTAATCCTAAACAAGATAAGAAATTTCTCATGTTGTGGGGAACACTAGTTCCGATATATCCAAGGTAATATAACACACTCTACTCGGTATAAGTCTTGTACTTTGGTCCACTAAGTCTCCGGACCTAGTCCTATCGATTATCTGTGTGTCATTTGGGTCTGGGCAGGAACGGCTACGACCTTCGCCCAACTACACAAAGATCTATAGAGAGTCTGTGATGCTATACCACACCATACCATACTATACCTCATACTATAAAGGCATTTAGCATCTATACATCTGGCTACCTGCTGAAACAACTGCTTATGTGAGTGAGCGGCAGGTGACAGGTCCTATTAAGGGTGTTGTATGATTTGAGCAGCCAGTATAACATGTTGGGGATGTTACGCAGGTGACGTGCTAGGATCATAATATCACCTGTCATTAACTCTTTGTTGTGTGCCTAGTTTGCTCCATATCGACTTTCCCTAAAAGATGTGCTTAAACGCGTTTCTACTAGTGTAATGAATACGGCCGCCCAACGGTAAAAGGAAGTATCTACATTTTGCTTGTTTTCAGAAAAACTGCAAAAAAGGCGTTTCTTGATAATTAACGTTACTATTAAAGTCTTTGATTTGATTTTCAGTGTAGTGTCCCTGTCTGCAGTGAGGCTATATGGGACGTGAACCTCCAGCTTGACGTAAGATTCGAACCACATGAGCTTCCAGTGGGAATCAAATCCGAATCTTCCATACCAAATGAAACTAACTAATAAAATCAATAGAATGAACAAACTAGTGAAACAGATATAAACAACAAAGACTTAACTCTACACTTTCAGCTTTATTAGAGGAATTTTGACAAACATATAATCTATTTTAAGGGCCTTGAATGAGTATTTTTTAAAAAATCTCGTTACTTCTATCCGTTTCCGCTCTACGAAGATCAATATTGAAACCAGAAGTGATACATTTTTACTACATCCGGTTTTAATGAAAAGGTTATAACTAAAGATTGAAACTATTCCTTGGACGCTGAATCCAAATAAAAGTTTTTTCTAGCTATCTCTTTTACTGTGTTTGCTCTAATACCTGTCGACTGATAGATAAACAGACAGACGAACGGATGGAGACATTCTATAGGGTTCCTACACTGACGCACAGCTTAGTTGAGTAGTGTAAAAAAAAATCAGAAGCAGTATCAATTTGATTGATCCTTAGATTTCAAAACGCTATGAAGTATATGTTGATGTGCTATCCTTATTACATGTTCTTTAAAGGGAAAAAATGTTTTTACATAAATTTAAGCGTTTATTATATCCAAAAAAATGAATAAATGAAATTTAACAACAGCACCTAGACGGAACGATTAATAAAGACATTGAAATAGAGTGAGGCACTCTGTTATGTCATGATCCATCAAACATTTTACAATAAACTAACATTTGAAAAAGAACATAAAATAAACTGAAACATGTGTTGTCAGTTGTCAGATCGTGTTTATTTTTTTTATAACCTACGGTCAATCAAATTGATGTGTTGTGAACTCAATTAAGGAAAATAACACTTCGTTGTTCAACATACCAATTTAATGGAACAGAAATTGCTTTTTGTCCACGTTTGTTTTGAAAGGTCAATTTTTGTTTCACATGTGGCAGAATAAATATACGCCTTTTCTACACTGTACTTTCCTACATTAACAAATGTTGGAAATTCACGTATCTAATGTCTAATGCTATATTACTTAATTAAACTGCAGCTGTGTTGTTTACATTAAGGAAGTATCTCAACTTGCCAGCCTGCACAATCCGGACAAAAACTTACTTTTTATTTTTTAATTATGAGGGTACAGCGTAATCTTTATCGTTCGTTTCCATATGTTAAAATACAGTATTGCAGTAACAAGAAAATTTGCTATGTTTATTTTGAAACGAACATAGTTTATGCGAATGATAACTTATGTTTATTTTATGGCATCTTTCCAAACACGAGACAGTAGAAATTGAGATAAAATTGAAAATCAGACGTAAAATAAACTTAGTAGTTCTTGTTTATTCAAACGTCGGGACCATATGGCTATCCTACAATTCTTTTTTCTTTATACTGGCCATGATACTTCAAAATTTACATTTGCGATAAATGTCACAGGTGACCAACATAAAATGCAAGAACAAACTTCAGAAAAAGACCTCTGAAGGAAACTTCGGTGAGAAGAACAAAATACTATCTGAAATTACAATTTCATAACTTTACAAACTTTGGGAGCACGGTGGCCGATTTGTAGGACGAAAGGTTCCTGGTTCAATCTTGTGTCGTGTAAGTTTATGGTTGACAACAGTGCTGCCAACAAGTTGACATAAAAAGTCGTTAAATGGGAAAAGAAATTAGTCCAAATTTGGGTGAAAAGTCGCTAAAAGATTTATTTGTTTATTCGTGAAATTCCGTATTTTTTTCTCTCTCACTATATATATATATATATATATATATATATATATATATATACAGTGGCGGATCCAGGATATGATCAATATGATCAAGGGAGGGGCTAAACCATAGTTTGCCGCTTTGTTGTTTGCCGGTCTTCTCAATGACCCTGGGTCAACCTTCATGGTTTACAGTCTTACCCCTAATCAAGAAACAATGGACGACCTACTTGCTCATGGAGCTTACATATACAATCGGAAACATAGATTCGAACCATCACGTTCAATGGCACCATTACCAGTATGTTGCAAACGTTGTCAGGCATATAACACCCATAGTACAGTTGAATGCAAGAATGAATTCAAATGTGGCTGCTGTGCAAGACCACATTCTAAACGCCTATGTACTATTTTGCATCAGCCAGTGAAATGCTCTACCTTTCCTGACAACCACCCCACATATAGTTACAAATATAAAGCGAAACCGGAACCAACGCCACAACATCCTGAACTAGTACCATTACGTGCAACGTCCATTGCTCCCACCACCACGCCTACAGTGGATACTCTGGTTACAGTAAATCAACTGCTCATCTTTCTAACCCTTGCACTACAGAATATTCACCCTTTCATCCGTAACCACATTTTGCAGCAAATCACCCTTGCAGCCAAGGCAACATTTCACATTCACTTCACGGCAACATATTCTGGGACTTCAGTACATTTTCATGCATCTCCAACAACTTCAACTGGTTAAATTTCATTTCATCATGGCACTTTCTATATTTGAATATCAGATCCTTTTCAAAGAACAAACTATTGTTTAAAACTCTGCTACTAGAGGAACATATCACAAGTTTTCTCCTCAATGAAACATTTCTAACCAAAACAACTCCATGTCGCCTACCGGAATATACAATTCTACGCGCTGACAATCTTCTGCCAGCAGAGCGAGCTAATGGGGATGCAGTGGTTGGGTTTTCCCTTAATTTACCTTATTGCCAGTTCTATTGTGCTCTTACTCCGTTACCCGAATACATCATTACTACTGTGTATTTCAAATCTATTATCATCACTGTCGCAACAATCTACATCCGGCCTGGCCATCCCCTTCCGCTACAGTTTGTACAGCACATTTGAAACACCTATCGCCACTACATCATCATGGCAGATTTCTATATGTACAGTCGCTCAGATCACTATCGTTATCACTACACACACTACTGGAACCATTCATCAGTTGCCGAAACCTACTCACCCCGAATCAAATACAACACCTGACGTCGTTATCACATCTAGTAATCTCCTAACTCATAGCACCATTGCAGTCCTTGATACACTAGATAGTGATCACGCTCCTGTTAAACTTACCATAAACTTCCACTCTGCTGCATTCTCTTACTCGCAAATGCCTTCCCGTATCTGTTACAGATTTGATCAAGCTAAGTGGATCAGCTATCGCTCTTACCTCACTCAATACACCGAGCACCTATCGTCCCCCACTGCAGAAGACAACCTATACACCACGGTTGATACACTTACACAAACTATACAGGAAGCTAGCACTCTCTTCATTCCCACTAGCAAAAATATTCCATATCAACCTCGATTGCCCCCACATTATCTGACTATGATCTCACGTTCTCGCCAACTCTATCGAGAGTACATTCGCACCAGAAATCCAGAAGCTTTACGTCATCATCAACAATTGCAGAGAACTGTACACAACTACATCCAGACCTATAAACTTCGTTGTTGGGTTAAAACCTGCAACACTCCGTCTACTACCAGTCATCCTACCAAGTTCTGGAAAAAGTTTAACGCTTTGTGCGGCAAGTTCACAGAAACACCATATCAAATTTTGATAAGCAATTCTGCTGTTCAAACAGATACGGAGAAAGCAAATGCTTTCGCAGATCATCTGCAGAACATGTTCACACCATGGCCACCTGGCGCTACACCTCATGTTGCAGAGAGAACTGACGGTTCGCCATTCTCGCAACCAAATACCATGCATGAACTCAGCGTAGAATCATCCTATTACTGCACCCATTACTGTTCAAGAGGTCACAGATATAGTCAAATGTTAACGAAACACAGCGCCTGACTCTGATAATATCATCTATCGCCAGATCAGAGAGTGTCCTCCTACATTACTCATCCTCATTGCCAATATTTTCACCTTCCTATTACGTACAGGTTACTTAACCCTACCCTGGAAAATATCTAAAACTCTTATGTTTCCAAAACCACATAAGCCTCCTCATGAGATTTCATCTTACAGACCAATTCAGCTCACAAGAACATCCAGCAAAATTCTCGAACGCATTCTCGTTAAACGCCTTCATATTTACTTCAACACCAGAAATATCATTCTTCTCACTCAAGCAGGCTTCCGCCATTACATCCATTATTTTTCAAGACAATGCACTACTTAGCATTACATCCCACACCTACCAGTTATCTTCACACTCCATTATCTCTTTTGTTTACATTATACCATTACACTCTTCCTCTCGATGATCCCTCACTCTTGCTTCTGAACGATTACGTCACTCAATGTTCATTTACCTCTGATTTTCCCATCATTTCATACACAGTAATATTCTCATACTAACTTGGCTTCATCATGTCTCTCATCATAGCCTAAAGTCCCCCTAGGCAAGAAGATAAGTGCATTTGTCCGCTAACATTTTCCTATGTGTTGTCCTGTAATTGCACTTCATCTCATACTTCATCCTCATTAATTATGTTACTACAATACTACGTTACTATCACTTAGTTTACTATTCTTCTGATCGTATTTATTGTCTATGTTGTTTAGTGTTCCTCATTTATTGTTTTGTAGATCATTGTTCACCTTTGCTTTCATAACAGCTATGTATGTATGTTTTATGTTGTATATATGTATATATGACTATTTTCTCCACTTAATGTTAAGGAACGTAAAGTTTCTTACGACCGTTGCAGCCATGAAATAAATTAATAAAGCACTTAGACCAACCACGTTCCTCAAAACCCACAATCTCTTCAAATCACTTTCCTAAAAGAATGCGTAGCCCTCTCAGAGGTAGCTAGCCTCAGCTAGCAATGTAAAAAAAAAAAAAAAAAACCTTGGTGTTAAATTAACACACAACTATCACGGTAAAGTGGTAGTAATTTTGTTGTTGTTTCAATACCTCATTTTCTTCTGTGTATTAGTATTAGACAACTACGTAAATAAAATCACATATGAATTCCAAAATGTTTGCACTTTTCTTTGTCAGTTCAGTAAGTTGTTAAAATAAGCTCTTAGATATATGTGATATTGTAATGCGTATAATTAACTTCACCAGTAAAAGCTTATTCTTTACTATTTAAAACACTCACACTTTGATAATACGGTATAATTGACTTAAAAAATTGGCAGCCCATTCTGATTCTATAATTAATTTATCGAATGTTCACCCATTCAATATTGTCTCTCAGTCCAGCAAGGAACTCAGTACAATTATACTCCTTCAAGAAATACATTAGCATTGCACATGCCATCAACGATGTTTAAAGAGACATACATATAAACAAAAAAGTACATATTGTATTTTGTTTTTAGTTTTACGGAAATTGATTCAGTTATATTAAGCCGGATTCAATATGCAACTGTACTGCGTATGTGCAACCCTTACACGTCAGATTGACATGACACAAGCAACAGTATCACTTTAGTCACGCAATAGAGCAGTGTGGTCGAGTGTAGTCTCATGCTGCTCAAACAATACAATATGGGAAGGGTCCATTGTGATCCTGTCTGACGCTAAGTCTCTCTCGGAGTGTGTCATCGAAAGAAAAAAGCAAGAGGGTTGTAATCCGGTGGCCAGCGCGTTCCTCGGATCTCAACCCTCGCGCCTTTTTCCTTTGAGGACAGGAAGCCTTGCTTGCAAGAGTCCTAGCTGCGTGCTTGATTGTGCAAGAGATGCCAGGAATATTTGAGCGATTAAGGCAAAATTTCGATAGGCATTGTTCTACGTGCATCGAGGTTGGTCGTCGTCACATTGAGCAGTTACTATGAGTGTTTGGTACGTACAGTGCAGCAGTAGTTTGTTTGTACTAAATCTTACGTACTCAGATGTAGTATTATGCACAATAAAGCAGGTTACATTGACTTGATAAACACATTTTTAAGATACGTCGAACTTGTTGCCACAGATAGCTGCAACTTCAAAATGTCTTGGCGCTAGAACTAGCCGTTTTCGGTCTTCGGTTTCCTATCAAAATACTTATATTGAACCCATCTATCACCTGTATAACTTTGACCCTGTATATATATATATATATATATATATATATATATATATATATATATATATATATATACACAGGGGTAGGACAAAAAATAAAAAACGTTTGCAAATGTGTGAAAATCATACCTAGTATGATGTGGGGCCTTCTTTTGCGTCCAGAACAGCTTGGATCCGACGTGGAATGGACGTATACAGCTTCTGAATCGTAGTGGAATTTTGTGGGATGCTGGTGGATGGTAATGAGACCGAACACGCCCTTCTAACTCAGACCACAACTGCTCAATGATATTCAGATCTGGTAATTGTGGGACCCAGGGGAGGTGTGATAGCTCCTGGCCATGCTCCTCGAACCATGATTTTACCGTTTTCGCAGCGTGTCGGGGTGCCAAATCTTGGTAGATGCCATCACCATCAGGGCCATGGATAGAACCTGGTCCCCCAAAATGGCCTCATACGCCTTAGCATTCATCACTCCATGCAGGGCTATGATGGGACCTGCAGAAAACCACGATATCACTTCCCATACTGTAACAGAACCACCCTAATGCTTTACAGTTGGGAGCAGACAGTCTGTATCTTGGGCCTGCGACGGTGTTGTCCATACGTAAACACGACCGGTTGTTGGAAACAAGTTGAAGGTCGATTTATCGGACCACATTACGTGTTTCCACTGCTCATGAGTCCACGCCTTGTGGTCCTTGCACCTCTGGATACGCCTCTTCGCATTTACTGCTCTGACCAGGGGTTTGGCGATAGCAGCCCTGACATGAATTTTCATTTTATGAAGTTCCCGTTGCACTGTTTTCGATGAAACCGGGTTCTGTAGGCCGGAATTGAGTTCAGACGTAATTTTCAATGTAGTGGTCTTCTTTTTAGCTGCTATAACCCGTTTTTATGCCCTCCGTTCCCTATCTGATTGGATTGTCTTTCGACCACTGTTGTGCTTTGCAGACGTCGTTTGCCCATGAATTGTGTTTGCCCTCGTGACATTGGACACAGTGCCTTTCGATACCCCAACAATGTTCGCCACTGTTGCCACTGAAGCTCCAACCAGACGGGCACCAACGATCATGCCACTTTGGAAGTCTGTCAGGTCGCCCATTTTACCGCACCACTTGCACATCACGACACTCACAGGTGAACTGGTTACTGCTGACGGAAGAGGAAGGTGCATATGACACATTGAAAACAAAAAACGATCGGCAACCTTTATATATATGTAGGGTAACTTCGGCAAAAAATCGCCACTTGCTTTACAACAATGATAAGGTGTTAGAATTGTAACGAAATACATTTTGAACACAATAAAACAATGTTCTTAGCAATTAATACAGACCCTGTCCATAAGACCCGTAGGAATTTTGAGGTGGACTAAGTTTCTCTTCAGATACAAGTAAGACACGTCTCAGTGATGGAAAAAATCTTGGGTGATCATCTGGGAACCTAGGCATAAGTTGGCAAATTGGAAATTCAATATGGCGGCCATGCGAAAACGCTATATTTACCTAAAACACGAATATCTCATCATTAAATGGAGCTAGAAACTTCATTCTTGTAACAAATTCAAGATAATGAACACTGTAATCAAGAAACATTCGTAAGGTTGAAACATAGTGCCGCCATTTTTAAATATGGCGGCAGGTTTTACGAAATTTCGATTTTTTTCGTACAATATTATCATTTATTCGAAGATAACTACGAAACTATAAGAGATACCATAAACATACCTCAAATAAACGGGATAGAGCATAATGAGAGCTTTCCAACGGTACCAATATCTTTTCTCTATCTTTAAATTTGACGGAGTTATTGAAATTTTAGTAGCTCAAGGTGTTTGGCTTCAGATTAAGTTAAGAAAGGTTAAGCGCTAAAGCAAAACTATCCATGATTTTTCTGCAGAAGTTTTAATGCTAATAAATTACTCTAAGATCTTACAGTGAGATTTCTAGGTAAAAGTGCAAATGGTTAATAATAATAATAATAATAATAATAATAATAATAATAATAATAATAATAATAATAATAATAATAATAATAATAATAATAATAATAATAATAATAATAAATCGTGGTTGCTAAAATAATAATTCAACAATTTCAGTAGAAAAAAGCAATATAATTAAAAGTGATGTAAAGTTAGTACACTAATACAAATAATAATAAAAGCACCATATTTATAATATAACAAAGCTTTATGAAATTACTTGGTTTTGGTTTTCTTACAATCCTGTGATGAAATATTTTGATCGGTCTTGTTGAGGGCAACTAATTAAATGTTATTAATAAGTTCGTTGCATATTTTGTCTACATGGATTGAGTTACAGTTCGTAACGTTACCGATTATTACAAATCATTTTGCACTTACAGAAGGTCGTACAACTAACAATTTTTTTTTAGGCATTTGCATCGTCTTGTAGAACAGCTCTTGCAAGTACATGTTCGAATAACATCTTCTGGTAGCTCATTAATGCTAGTATCCGGTGTGAGCGATGAATCATCTGCATTGTATGTCCATCCAAAATCCGTTGGATCTAATGGTTCTTCTGCGCCTAACACTGTAGAATACGAATATACCATGTAAAAGGATCTTTTCAGGTGACCCTGTAATGACGAACTGGTGCAAGGTAATTCCTGTAAGCTATGAAGACTACTTTGATTCATAATTTCAAATCGGAGAGTGTCAAATGTCTTAGATCTTGAGCCTGATTTTTCAACCCTGACCAAATATTCTTCAGCAAGTTTCAAGCACTCAGAACTTGGAGGAAGACTTCGTCCAAATTTGCACATATACTTTTCCGGTTCTGCCTTAAGAATATATACCAAAAAACAAAAAGTCAATTAATGGAGGATAGTCGACTACTTTTTCAGAACATTCTAAATAATGGCTATGGCTTAACCCTTTCTGAGATTCCTGATTATGTTAACAAGCAGGCTGGAGAGAATTTAATTACTAACAAAGAGGTCAAACTATACATGAAAATATATTTGGTGATTCTATTCAATTTTGCCAACTACTACAAAGAAACCAGTCCCAACTTGTTTATTCATCAAACCTCACTATTGATGAAATAGCTGACAAACTACGTTCTGTTTCTTCTGTCGGAGAGGCTGGAAAGCTAATTAGAAAATCACTTCTGGAAACAGACTTCAACCTAGACAATGAATTTGAAGATGCGAATCAACTAGAAAAATCATGGAAGACAACACCTATTCCCCAACCGCTAATTGACTTTTTCTCTCATGTATTCAACGTGGATAAATTGACACTGTTTTCTCACATCAATGATAACAGTCAAGCATTTATGAGCTCAGACGAAGAAGAAGCAGAATGCAGTGAAATTGAAGACAACAACGATAGAAGAGAAACTCCTATAACAAATCGAGTTAAAGTCCTTTTCCAGATAATGTTTTATAATGTTCATAAGGAAAAAAGGAAAACCCCTTTGCATTTAGTGACTGGCCATTCAATTCATGAAAAATGTGAGAGTAAACAGCTGATAACATTATTCAATAAAGCTGGGTTATCAGTCAGCTATAATGAAGTTATGGAATCTCGTCATAATCTTGCACAATACACTATGATGGCATGCTCACAGAACCTTGCACTTCCAAGTCATTTTGTCAGTAGTAACTTTACTGTAGGTGCTATGGATAACTTTGACCACGAAGAGGCAAGCCTTTCCGGTCTACAGGGTACGCATTATACTGTTATGGTATTATTCCAGAAAACTCCAAGTGTAAATCCTAGTAAGCCACCACTATCTGAAGTAGCTCTTAACAAACTCAGAAAACGAACTGGTGTCCTTTTACCATGTCAACAAATTAGAGATTACCAGAAACCATCAACACCGCTGAACATTCCACAGGATCTTAAAATCATTGAAGATGCTTACACTTTGCCGTGTGATGAGATCCAGAAAGAAGAGGTAGTGATAAGTATGTTGCAAGCTGTTGAAGGATTGACAAACAAAAAACATTGACATGGTCTGGAATTCATGCTGTTATTTCAGAAGTTGATGTTCCACTACAACAAGTTGGTTTTCTCCCTATTTTGCCTTATCCAGTAACATCTTATGATACTGTATATTCATGTATGAAAAACTTTCAAAGCTTGCTTTCAGTTCTCGATCAACCAGCTCTGCCAATTTCATGTGATGAAGGCGTTTTTCATATTGCAGCAGAAATTCAGTTAGTTTCAAATGAATTTCCAAACCTAGTGCTACTCTTGGGATCTTTCCATATGACCAAAATTTTACTTTCTTGTATTGGTAAGTACATAAATGGGAGTTGATTAGAAAATGTTCTCATCGAAAATCACGTGTTTGGTTTTAAAGTTGCTGAAAGTGTCCTTCAAGGGAGTAATTATGTAAGGTCACTCAAAGGAATGTTAATGTTAGCAGAAGTTGTGGAGAGATTAAAGTGGAAAGCATTTTTGCATACTTCTGACGATGATTATCAGTTATCTACAAGAGTTGCAGAAGTTCTTACTGCTATGAATCACTCAACAACAGAAGATGCGCAAGCAAAGTTCAAAGAGCTGATTGCAGCATCACAGGAAGTTTTGGAAGCCTTAAATGTTTTCACTGAAGAGCAGATGAGGATGTCTGAGCACTGTCAATTCCTTGAGGGGTTCTTACATCTAATAAGTGTTTTAAAGAACCTCATAAGAGCTGACAGAGAAGGTAATTGGAGTCTCTATCTTCAAACACTAAAAGATATCCTTCCAGTTTTTCAGGTATTTGACAGAATAAACTATTTGAGATGGGGTTCACTATTCTTTGAGCAAATGCTGAATCTTGAAACACGCCATCCTGAAATATATAACAAGTTCAAACAAGGACATTTTTTGTACGAAGGACAAGTGGAAAATTTAACGCTGTGGGTATTGACACGGCTCTCGAACAGACAATAAATCGTTCTCAAAAATCAGCTGGAGGGATTATTGGCCAAACAAAAAGGAAGGAATATATTGCAGAATGGGAGCTTGTTTACCATGAAGTACTGCTCATACGAAAAACATTTCAGTTTGTTCTTAATGTTATACCGTGTGATTATGAGTTAAAAATGCATCATGAATTAACGGGAAGGCTCAGAAATAAAATGGAAGAAAGCATCCAAAACATGTTCCAATACATTGAGAGCAGAAAAAAAAATCATATATTGTGAATGGCGAACTGAAGCTTCACAACCTTCTAACCAATGAGTGTGTCCCGGAATCGAGTGCTAAGAAACTTTTACAATTTTTGATGACTGCCGAAGAAGCTTTTGCCACATTCCGACAGGAAAGGTTTATATCTCGCTCGAAATCACTGATGGCACCCATTCACAGACAAAATCTTCGTACATTTCGAAATATAACACAACCTAGCATGCAGATGAAAAAGAAAACTGTGAGAAGCGTTATTAAGGATCAATTACTGATTCAAAGAAAAGTAGAAATTGCCAAGGAGAGAGGATTGTCGATGGCAGAAATTCTTAGTTATGATATTTCACCTTCACCCTTACCAGATGAGAACGGCGCCACTACGAAACCCTCAAAGTCTCAGCTTATGAATATTTTGATAAAAAGATTAGATACCACGGCCATAAATTTCCAGAAAAATGATCCTCTCGAAACCTGTGTTGTAGTTATGTAATGAACCAGTTTCGAAGACTGAAAGTTAAAGGAAACGTTACATTTAAAGACTTGTTCACATCACTTGACACCATTGTAAATAATGCCTGCAAATTCAGCCGTGTCGACTATGTGTTTGATAGCTATCTTCCAACATCAATCAAAAGTGCTGAGAGGGAAAGAAGATCTTCTGTACAGCCACTACCATTGACATCAATAAGCACTACCACAACACTTCCTGTACAGATGGACAGATTTTGGGCATCATCTGAGAACAAAGTTTTGATTCAGGCTGCTCTGGCTGAATTTTTGAAAACAGTTACAATAAATCGAGATTGGGAATCTATTCTCAGTGGCGTCTTGCTTGACGGTGGTCCTACTCCAGCTGTATCAATCAAAGATAAGAGATTCACGGAAATATCAGGAACTCTCAAAGTAGCTGTTGAGGAGGCTGGCATACGCATTATCCCTCACGTTTTCCATGCGGTTAAGCATGGGATGCAACGCGTTGCAGTGCTCTCAAATGACACAGATGTGTTTGTTTTACTGATTCATTTTTACAAGATCCTACATGAAAATGGACTTACAGAATTATGGATGCGAAAATCGAGATCCGATATTATACCAATTCACACACTTGTCAACGAAATATTTGCAGCAACAGATGCCCTTCTTGCAGCACACTTTCTTACAGGGTCTGATGTTACCAGTAAGATAGGTAACAAAATATCCGCTCTTAAGGCAGAACCGGAAAAGTATATGTGCATATTTGGACGAAGTCTTCCTCCAAGTGCTGAGTGCTTGGAACTTGCTGAAGAATATTTGGTCAGGGTTGTAAAATCAGGCTCAAGATCTAAGACATTTGACACTCTCCGATTTGAAATTATGAATCAAAGTAGTCTTCATAGCTTACAGGAATTACCTTGCACCAGTTCGTCATTACAGGGTCACCTGAAAAGATCCTTTAAATGGTATATTCGTATTCTACAGTGTTAGGCGCAGAAGAACCATTAGATCCAACGGATTTTGGATGGACATACAATGCAGATGATTCATCGCTCACACCGGATACTAGCATTAATGAGCTACCAGAAGATGTTATTCGAACATGTACTTGCAAGAGCTGTTCTACAAGACGATGCAAATGCCTAAAAAAAATTGTTAGTTGTACGACCTTCTGTAAGTGCAAAATGATTTGTAATAATCGGTAACGTTACGAACTGTAACTCAATCCATGTAGACAAAATATGCAACGAACTTATTAATAACATTTAATTAGTTGCCCTCAACAAGACCGATCAAAATATTTCATCACAGGATTGTAAGAAAACCAAAACCAAGTAATTTCATAAAGCTTTGTTATATTATAAATATGGTGCTTTTATTATTATTTGTATTAGTGTACTAACTTTACATCACTTTTAATTATATTGCTTTTTTCTACTGAAATTGTTGAATTATTATTTTAGCAACCACGATTTATTATTATTATTATTATTATTATTATTATTATTATTATTATTATTATTATTATTATTATTATTATTATTATTATTATTATTATTATTATTATTATTAACCATTTGTACTTTTGCTTTAGCGCTTAACCTTTCTTAACTTAATCTGAAGCCAAACACCTTGAGCTACTAAAATTTCAATAACTCCGTCAAATTTAAAGATAGAGAAAAGATATTGGTACCGTTGGAAAGCTCTCATTATGCTCTATCCCGTTTATTTGAGGTATGTTTATGGTATCTCTTATAGTTTCGTAGTTATCTTCGAATAAATGATAATATTGTACGAAAAAAATCGAAATTTCGAAAAACCTGCCGCCATATTTAAAAATGGCGGCACTATGTTTCGACCTTACGAATGTTTCTTGATTACAGTGTTCATTCTCTTGAATTCGTTATAAGAATGAAGTTTCTAGCTTCATTTAATGATGAGATATTCGTGTTTTAGGTAAATATGGCATTTTCGCATGGCCGCCATATTGAATTTCCAATTTGCCAACTTATGCCATATGCCAGATGATCACCCAAGATTTTTTCCATCACTGAGACGTGTCTTACTTGTATCTGAAGAGAAACTTAGTCCACCTCAAAATTCCTACGGGTCTTATGGACAGGGACTGGACTAAATGTGCTACTTGCTTTACTAGTATACAAAACTCATAGTCATAGTACATGTTAACCAGTAACTATTGTGATGATTGTGAATCTCTTAACATGACATTTGCAGTCACATGGAGCACTACTCGTAGGAGTCAGACAACAATGCACTACCAGTGTCACACTATGTACACAAATCACATTTAACAATGCTGCCAGAATCAGACGATTCGTGAAACCAAATCTTGCATTCAATAAACTGAATTCCTCTCGGACCCCTCGGGTCATATTAGTATTTCTAGAGGATGCTTGTTTTTTCGTACCGGAAGAAGTGGAAGGGCCAGCTGTTGCAAACAGGTCTGCTGTTACCAACACTGCTCTGGTAGTTAGAGAACACTCTCTGGGATGACATTTACTCCTAGTTATTTTAAGTGTAGGCAGAAACTCGTGGATGGAGTGAGCACTCGGTGGTGTTGAAGGAGAGATGGAGGCTGGTCGTATGTTTGGTGGTGTTGGTGCAGGTTGCTCTTGCTGTGAGACATCACATGGAGCAAAAGCGACATTGGGAACAGCATTTCTGTTAATAGGATAGATGCCTGCAGTGCTGAAGCCTGAAATTGCGTTCTCAGGTGTTGCGGAACGGAACCATGCATGTGAAAACAGTTTTCGAAATTGTAACTTCCCAAGTGTTCTTCCGAGATGTGTTCGTCGATAATTGTCAACTGCTTCAGACCAGTACGGTATTAGTAACGACTTGCAGAAGCTCTTGTCGAGTGGTTGGAGATCGTGGGCATCTACAGTAAGCAGTTCTCGGCCAGGTAGTTACTTGTTGAAATGTTCCATAAATGTGCGGAATTCTTGCTTTGTCATAGCCTTTAGGTGTCATTGCATAGGTGCTACCTGGAGGAAGATCATCATCAAACTCTTTTATTCCATACTTTGTTTTGTATAACAACATTGGAGGGATCCAATTTGAACCTGATGCATTGGTGCACGCAATAACACTCACAGTTTTACCTTTTTCGCTATACACGGCATTATGTACTCGCTTACTACCTTTTTGTGCCAAAATTTTTAGGCTGCTGCTGTACATTAGTTGTAGCCTAGTTTCAGAATTGTCACGTAAGTTCATACCATCAAGTGTATTTTTCAGTAGCGTATTAAATTCGTTCAGTATAGTTCTGTTGAAACATGTGTCTATCAAAAGTCAAAATTTCTGCCTTTCTGCACACGATATCCAGGTATCTTGCCATGAACGCATAAAACCAGTATTTTTTTCGACTCTACCACTACGAAATGGATTAGTTAGGGTGTTCTCTTTACATATTCTATACGCGGTCTCACAAACATGTTTTCTAGTTAAACCAAATCCAACTATCCGTAAACGAATTATTCTCTGTTTTAATTCTTCTTTCAGTTCTTGTGACAATGCAGAGCTGCGATCAAGTTTTCGAAGAGGTTTTTTGCCCTTTCCTTTTACCTAGTCTCTTAACGTTCTGCGAGGAGTGTTAAACGCACATATACCGGTAGCCCTTGCAATTTTCATACCCTGCTCGATGCGTTGAAGTAAATAATTTTCAGACCAACTTGCCCGTATGTTTTGACATTTCGTTTCCATTTGGAAAAGAAAGGAAAAAAAAGCATCAGGCATCTCACATTTCATAGCCACTTAGAAAACATAATATTAACAATAAAAAACTTTTAACACCAGTATTAGTTTCGGTTAGCGATTAGATGAAGCGGTGTTATTTCTCGACGAAATAGTGGCGTTATTTCCAGAAGCAATAGACTTTGTTTTGACCATTCTTTCTATACAGGAATAGCGGTCCTGCATATATTATCTATATCATACTGCTATGCAAATATGGCCCTATCGACGCATAACTTCAGTAACAGCAAAATCTTAGTTTACAAAAAAAAAAAAAAAAAAAAAATCCCCTACCTTATTCACTGCTTTCTCTCTACTGACGCGTGGCTGGCCTCTAGTCTTTGTGTCTACAAAGACAAGAAGCAGCGCTGCTTATCTCATACCCATAAGTGATCGCCTTACAAACCATGTGTTCAAGCTAACACTATGGAAAGTTTTAAATGGCGTTATTTGCCGAAATTTCCCTATATATATATATATATTCCAACTTCAATTTTCACGTTGTTTACACTGCGACAAACCAAAATTTCCGTCCTGTACAACGTGATACTGCTAGTTAGAAATAACCACACATCAACTTATTATTTTTTTTTTTAAATTAAAGATATTCGTTGATGTTGAAAACCGGAATGCTATAGATATTGACAGCGTACCCCTGACATTTTAGTAGCATACCTAACAAAACGAAAAATGAACACAGCTTAAATTACCACGTTTCTCTCCAAAACCGACACCGTTGTGTTATATTGAAAGTGAAATTGAATTGGACTTTGCATGACATGGGAAAGAGATGTAAACCTTCTGCGCAAGCCCTGAAACATGGCTATTTATTGCTTACTTGTTACTCCCTCTTTGACTCATTCCTCCATAACAGCTTTACCAATAAAAGAGGTATACAGGGTGTTTCAAAACAACACCGACAATGTTTGGGAAGTGATTCCTGACACAAAGCTAAGACAAAAAGTATAGCCCAACTTGAGTGTACAAATGTTTACTTTCGGAGTTATAGGCTGCCAAAAACATGAAAAAATGAACTTCAAAAGTCCATAGCTCCAAAACTATGGGATCTACCGTCGTCGGGTCAAGACTTCACTTAGGAACTAGTGTGTGTCCTATCCGAATATCCTAGTTTCAGAATCCTGTGGTACTTCCGCAACAATTTTTATAGAGGTAGTTGGAAAGTATTTCAAAATATATGGCCGTAGCCAAACTCTCCCTATAAAAATTGCTTCGTGAGTACCTTAGGACTCTGAAACATGGATTTTTGGGTACCGCACCTATTAGTTTGCAAGTGAAGTCTTGATCCGACTACCGTAGGTCCCAGGTACGCCAAGATATCCCCCCAACTTTAGAAAATTGAAGCAACGACTAGATCATTCGTTTGTACTACGTTTGTACCGTTTGCACCGAAAATATTTTCGTTTGTACCATTTTCCTTATAGGGTTACTTGAGAGGTCAACTGGGGAAGCTATTTTGGCGCTAAAACAGCCCCCGGTATCACAGCACAAAAAATTGAAATACACCATTCGAAAGCAAATTGTTTGTACCGAAAAGTTTTGTTTGTACCCTGATAGTTTTCGAGAAAGAGGAGATGACATTTGGGGGGCTATCTTGTACGCAAGATAGGCCCCGTAATGTGTACATGCCCATTAATAAGTATTATGTGCCCCTCAAGATAGCCCCCCAAAAGTCATCTCCTCTTTCTCGAAAACTATCAGGGTACAAACAAAACTTTTTGAGGTACTAACGGTACAAACGACTTGCTTTCGAATGGTGTATTTCAATTTTTTATGCTGTGATACGGGGGACTATTTTAGCGCCAAGATATCCCCCCCCAGTTGACCTGTCAAGTAACCTTATAAGAAAAATGGTACAAACGAAAATATTTTCGGTACGGACGGTACAAACGTAGTACAAACGAATGACCTAGTCATTGTTTCAATTTTCTAAAGTCGGGGGGTTATCTTGCCAAACATGTAGGTCCCCTAGTTTTGGAACTATGGACCTTTAAAGCATTGGCGCAAATCCCAGGGGGATGAGGGGGACATGTCCCCTCCAATCTTCGAACTGGGGGACTGTCCCCGCAATAATCCGCTTTGAAATGTGTGTTTTTTTGGGGGGAAGAAATGTGATGATTTGTGCCCGATTGCCAGAAAGGAAAGTGAGATGAAATTGATGGCTCCCCAGAATAAGCTTCAAATCTGTCTGCCTCCCAATGTTGAAGACAACTCTGCTCCCTGAACCTTCACAGGATTATTTTGAAACTTTACAAATATTTTGAGCATCGCTTAAAAAAAAGAAGAAACGAACGGTCTTACTTGCACCCCCCCCCCCAATGATGAAGACAGATTTGCGCCGCTGCATTAAAGTTCACTTTCTCATGTTTTGGGCAGCCTTTAACTCCGAAAGGAAGCACTTATGTATCGAGGTTGGTTTATACTTTCTGCCTTATCTTGGTGTCAGGAATTGCCTCCCAAACGTTGTCGGTGTTGTTTTGAAACACCATATATATGGCTGCATAAATGAGGATATCAGTTTTGAAGACTTTTAGTGGAATCAAGGGTCTCAATCACGAATTAAGAGCTGATTTGGAATGGGTTACACCAAAATTTCGAAAAATTAACCTTTCCTTTACACCTATCTCTCACACTCTTCTTATATTTTATACGAGGATGAAAAGCAGGAAATTACATTACATGGTTCTGAATTCAATCTATACACAGAAGGTGGCAGTAATAAGCCATTTTTGGTCATTTTCTGATTTTTGGCTCAGTTCGTTCAGTTCCCAGCATATAGATTTGAGTGTGAAATCTATATGCTGGAAAAATTTGATAATAGCTTATTTCAAAATGTCCTATTTAGCAGTACATCTAACTAATTCTGTGGTCTATGGAGCCCGGAGGTAGAACCTGATGTTCGAATGCTAAATTCATATTTAAAAAATCATTACTCGCTATTACTTACTGTTTTGAATCTATCGAGATTAACATTAGAAGTGGAAGTTGTTGTCTACCAGTTCTGATTGCAATAAAGGAATAAATGTCAGAGGTGAAACCTATTTTTGGTATTGAAAAGTGCTTCTCCTTAACTATTTCCATGTTTATTCATCATGCGAACAGTATTGTAACGGACGTAACCGAAAAATAGTAGATTTTCACCACTTTCGGTTTCAACAGATGTATAAAAATCGAGAGAAACCTAATTTTTGGGAGCTGAATCTCTCGGAAATGTCTTTTTGATATTCTTTACCGTTTTTACTCTATGAAAATAAGTATTAAAACCGGAAGTACTACCAAATTCCAACCATTTTCAATTTTGGTAGAGTGTTTCGGGTGGGGATGTTGTTTTTCCTTAAAACCATAAATGAACTGCTGAAAACTTCTTATCTATATATGTTACCTTTTTTTTTTTTTTTTTTTTTTTTACGACATTTAAATCAAAAACATTTGATTTCTACGCCTTCTAGTTACAACAGAGGGCTAACGGGAGAGATAAACCTATTCTTGGGACGGTAAATCGATGGCAGAAAACCGCTTCTCGATCTCTCTTACAATTTTTACTGTATGTAAATCAAAATTAAAACCGGAAGAAACGGTAAATTTCAACCATTTCCAGTTTCTGTAGGATATTCCAGGTATTGATCGTTATTTCTTTTAAGAGGCTGAATTGAATGAAAAAACACTCCTCGCCATCTGTTACGGTGAGAAACGTTAAAACCGGAAATGGCTAATCTCAACCACTAACGGCTTGAATAGGGAATTAATGGACGAGATAGAACCTATTCTTGTGATGCTAAACCGATTGCAAAATACCATTCCTCGATATCACTTACCGTTTTTGCTCTATGGAAATCAGTATTGAAACCGGAAGTAGTATTAAATTTCAACCACTTCTGGTTTTGGTAAAGTATTCTTGGTGATGACGATATGTTCTCTTAAAACGCTGAATCAACTTCAAAAGAAAAAGAAAATAGTTTGTTTCTATCTGTTACCGTCTTTTTTCTATGACGATAAATTCAAAAACCATTTCTACCACTTCCGGTTTGAATAGGAGTTAACGGAGATCATGATGTCCAATCTCGAGACCCTAAATTGATTGAAAGAAACCGCTTCTTGACCTCATTTTACTGTTTTGGCAATACAGAAATCAGTTCTGAAGCCAGAAATGCTAGTCAATTTTAACCATTTCCAGTTTTGATAGACTGTTGCAAATGATAATGATTTGTTCCTTTAAGACGCTATATCAATTGCAAGAATACGCTTGTCGCTATCTTTTACTGTCTTTGTTCTACGGCGAGAAACGTTGAAACCGGTAATGACTAGTTTCAATCTCATCCGGCTTGAAGAAGGAGATAGAACCGATTCTTGAAATGCTGAATCGATCGAAAAAAAAAAAAACGCTGCTCGATATCTCATCTTTTTACTCTGATACAGCCAGACGGACGGACGGCCATAACCATTCTACGTGTAAGAGTTGAGTAGATTTGAATTTAACGTCCCTTTCAGCAGCGAGGCTATATGAGATAGGGCCTACTGATTAACGTGGAATCCGAACAACATGAGCGGCCGCCAGGAATCGAACCCGGGTCTCCCACGCTAAAAGCACGTTTGATGACCGCTTAGCCACGAAGGAGTTCCCGTTCTATAAGACTTCGGACACTTATGCATAGCATACTTTGTAAGTCTAAGATGTGGTAAAGCGCTCATCCCTTATGCGAGAGACCCTTGGTTTGATAAAGGGACAATGCGAATTGGAGAGTGTAAATAATTACTGGATTTCTTACGATTCTCCTGTTGGCTCCCACATCTTTATTCCTTCAATTTTTTCTCAATCGTTCACTGTCACTAATCATTTGTCTGTTTCAGTCTAACGGTATCCCACATAGCACACGACATCCCTAGGACATCCCATTTTGATCTCAATTATCCGATATAGTTCCTGGGATTATCGGGACAATGAGTAGACATCCCATTGACATCCTGCGTGGGACATGCCAGGATTTACCAGTAGACATCCCTTTAAGGTCCCGTTTTGGGGGTTATTAGTGGACATCTGGATATCCCGCGGAGGTCCTATGGATGTCCCGCGAGCAAATTCGGATGATCCCGAATGTCCCGTTGTCCATTGCGGATCAGTCTCGGTCGTGTGCGATGTGGGTATAATTAACAAAATAATGATAAGTGGTGATTGGTTACGCCTTATACATTAGTACTTAGTATTTTCAGTAATTGAATGATTATAAAGCTCGCGTTTTAATGCTCTTGATCTTAGCTTCTACTACTTACGTTACATAGAGCGTGATTCTATTGCACCGGCCGATTAGTGCTGATTGTTCGCTTTTACGTAACCCGCAGCAAAGCAGTTTCAGATTGTATGATTGGCATATCACATAAAATATTGGCGATAACACTGAAATTTGAATTGAATAAATCTGGTAGGAAAAGCACTCATTAACAGATGTATAAACTACTGTATTCATTCAATATTATCATAATGAACACAGAGTTCCATTCACTTTGAACATATGAAATGAAGGCCATACAGTAAAGTCACTGTAACAGTTAATCTATACACTATACAATTAAGCACTTGACGATAGTGGAAATACTATCAGCATTGAAAATAGCGCAGCAGTGTTCCATATGCCATATAATACAGTTAAAAAAACTTACTGTAGCATTTTGTCTATATACTGAAGAGTAAATTGATTGAAAACATAGGTTGAAAAATATTTGTAAAAACTACATACGAAATTATTAATGAAATTAGAGTAAGTCTGAATTTATAACGTAAAGCAAACTTTTATTTGATTTTCAAAAACATTGATGATACTCGTATGTTTGCCCATCTTGTGGATACAAAACGATTGATTTGTTTTACTTTTCCAATGCTTTTATTAGATTACAATATTTGTGTTCGTTCTTGTCAAATTTTGCAACTTAAATTTTGAATTGAGTAGCCTATATTTTGAGTTTAACGTCCCTTTCAGCAGCGAGGCTATATGAGACGGGATCTACTGATTAACGTGGAATTCGAACCAGATGAGCTGCAACGTAAATTTTATTCGTTCCTATACTAACTAGAGTTTTGAAACAGGGACGCCATTTGGGAAAAGCAGGGTAGGCAGTTGTCCCTCTCCCCTGAGCTTGCGCAAAACATACCTCTTAATAAATTGAATTCTAATATATTTCTAAAATCATGAAATTTTTTTGTCGGTGTACAAAATTCCCCGCCTCCGGCAAAATCTAAAATAACTCTCCTGGTTTGAAATATTGTACAGTTAGGTAAACTAAGTGATAATATAATATTTGCGCATAATTCTCGCTGTAGCTTTTCGTTTTACTATTAGACGAATTAAGTTATTACAAATGTAGGATTAACTACTGTTGAAATTAAGAAAATACTTGTTGTTACTTGTTTTTGATGTTGTAAGGGGCACTATAATGGAGGTAGAAGAAATTATTTGGCCGAGAGGTACACTTGTTATGATTTATGGGAAAAGCAGTGTGGAAATGGTGCGTAAATGACAAGATTGTCACATACGAGTATCTTGTGTATTATCGAGTTGTACAAAAATAAGGAGTGTCAGTTGTTGAAATTGTGTGAAAGGAATGATCTATTAAACAGGTGAACAGTTTGCCGTGAAAGTAGAAAGGAATTGAAACTACAGAAAAGAAGAGGAACATCTAACAAAACCTAATCTAATCTAACATAATTTAATACATTTCAGTACTTTTTCGATGTATTTAGTGTCTCCCCCAAAAGCTGTGCAACATGTAAGCCATTCATTTTATGACATATCAAGTGTCTTTCCACTATTCTCTTTTATGAGTGTACCCACCTCCGCTGACGCGCCTTCTCCCTACGGCTGCATCCCGTCTCGCTGCTGCTCTTGCACCCCTGCTGCGCTCATGCCTTGACTCGATTAGATAGAATTCGTGCTTTTTAGTGGGCATCTAGCACAAGTTGGTTCGTGTTTTGTGTCATACGTGCACACTGTATTTCGAACAAAAATCACTACCAACCGTGCTAGGGTCATAACCTAGTATTTTGGGGATGAAACTAAATAATATTCCTTTTTTTATTTTCGTGTAGTCCGGCATACGAAACAGCAGTAATGCCCAAATGTATTTAGTGTATATTAGTAGGAAACGCCATTTAATTAAGAATTACTTCAAAATAGATCGCAGAGTAGTTTAATGTTGGTTAAATACCTATATGTGTCGCTTTTAACGGAAAACCTAGGCACTATTTTCAATTAACTGTACTACATTTTTTATGTAAAATGTTCTTAGGAAAAATATGTAAGCTCACAATATTGAATTCATTTGGATTTTCGAGTTACGGAAGTTTAAAGTAAAGAACTGTTTGCAAAATTACGAATAATCTCTTAACTAACTAGCAAGCCAAAACCATCTCAGAATTATAATTATTACGATAATTCAAAATCTACAAAATATAAGGGTTGCCTGTACATAATATTATTATGAAAATTTTGTTTAAACCCTGTTGGTCGTATGGTAAACCTAGTTGTTGTCATAGCCGCACACTGATATACAATTCGTACTTACTTGCATGAGGAGAATCGGTTATCGCATCAGTAATTACAACTCATTCTTCAATTGAGAATGAAAGTGCTAAGGAGGAACGCTAAAACAAATGACTAGCCAATCAAGATTTCGAAACATTTTACAAGTACCCCCAACCCTCCTGCAATATGCATGATATGTTATTACTTATATAACTTTTATTTATTCTGTTTCCCTGAGGTATTAGTTAGGTTACTCTTTTAACTTTCATTTACTCTGTTTACTTAAAGTCTTAGTTCGGTTATTACTCATATAACTTCCACTAACTGTTTCCTTGAAGTTTTAATTGACTTATTATTTTTATAACTTTCAATCTCTGTTCCGGTTACTCTTATAACTTTCATTTACTCTGTTTCCTTAAAGTCTTAATTCGGTTATTACTCGTATAACTTTCACTAACGCTGTTTCCTTGAAGTTTTAATTGGGTTATTACTTTTATAACTTTCATTTTCTCTGTTTCCTTGAAGTTCTACCAAGGATGTACAAAGTGGGGGGTGATATATATATTTCCTGAAACTTGGGTCAAGGTAAATCACAACCAGTTATCAAAATTGGAGAAGTCTCCTGCATTCCTCTTGGGGGCAGCACTTTACTAATTTTTTATTAAAATCTAAGCGTGTCCATAAAGTCCATTGCAACCCCGAAAAATCTGAAATGCTGAGACAAATATGAAAACAGAAAAGCATGTCTTTCATTATTCCAAAAGTACAACGTATTTAAGTAAAATAAATTGTCCCAGAGTCCAACGTGGGGTCCAACTGAAAATTTTTAAATGGATAGTTCGGTAACTCATAAAACTTTTATTTCAAGATTATCACTGGTCGGCAAAATGAAACTTTTTTTCGCTCCCACGAACGAAATAGGTGATTCCTATAGGTTTCGAGCTCCTGAGTTCGAATCCGTAACCCGTTTTTCTCCAGAACGTACCAGTTTTCAGGTTTCAATATCCGCCCAAAGATGCTATTCTCGACACATAATAATTTGCACGTTATAATTTAAATATCAATGTAAATTATGCAGATAAAACACTTACGTGTCACTTGGTTTTCCTACTACTCCTCTTGTAATTACTACAAGGTGTCTCGCGTGTCACATTCCAACAGAAGTCTACCAACATATTCACACTCCATTTACCACTGTAGCGCCTCTCCATGGTAGCTATTTGCTGGTGAAACCTTTCCCCGTGTTCGTCAGAGACTTCCCCCAAGCTGTACATTTCAGGGAAGAAGTCCAGATGGCAATGCAGGAAGTGTAACTTTAGGGACATATTACATCCCATGTTACGAAATGAAGTAAGTTCGTACTTTCTTTTCTGCAATATGTTTCGCATGTTCTCGTATGTTTCTTTCATATGTACAGCATGAGCAATAGGGATGGCTGGCTTGTCATTGCCATTGTGTAGTAATATTGCTTTGAGACTTTTCCTATAGGAATCTACGAATAGCCTCCAATCTTCATTGTTGTAGTTCAACTTCAGTACGATGCGATGGAATGTCACTCCAATACACCAAATCACCATCCTTTGTAAAATTAGGAACTAGGCTCACCTCTCTTTTCCTATACATCGATATATTCACATCTTGGTTTAGTAGATTCCATTGTTGAAGTCGGGATACAAGCAACAGGGCCTTAGACTTGGGAAGGTTTAAGTCTCTGATCAGATCATTCAGCTCGTCCTGACTTATCACATGTGGTTCATTAGTGTCAGGCACTGGAGCGTAATTGAGTTGTGACTGTGAACTCGAAGATTGTGCAACATCCTCACAAGCAGAGTGTTCTTCATCGGATGAAACACTGCACAGGGTGTATGAGTCTGGTGGTACGGGTACAGGCAGACAAACATCATGTTTCACAGGTCTCCTCGCGGAATCCAAAGTAGGATACTGTATTTTATGCTTCATGTTTTTGGAGAGACCTTTTATATTAGTCAGGCAGAAGTAACAGTCTGAAACATGATCACGGAATTCGCGCCAAACCATAGGTACGGCGAACGGCATCGATTTATATGTACCTTTCAACCATCCTGTGAGAGTATGCGCACACGAGTTACAACTTTTTTCGGAGCCCAAACGCGATCCTGGTCGCCGATTTTACACCCGAAGTACAGATGGTAGGTGGTCTTCAGGAACGGTGACAATGGCCTATTTTGTCCCTTGAAAATCACTTCCCCACATATGTAGCAGAATGAATCTGTCGAATTGTTGCAAGTTCTCTCGAAACTGAAATATTTGTTTCACGCGACAACGTGGTGTATGTCTTGGCGCCTCTTTTCAACAATCTGTCTGTCGGCTAGACAAAAGGGAGCCGACTAATGATCGCAAGTTGATTACGAAACCTTTCTCCGTCAATAACGCATATGTCTTAGTGTATGCAGTGTGGAATGACAATAAATCTTTGCAACCTAAGGGGAGGGGGTACGTTTCCGAACGGTCGTGAGCTAGAGAAAAGAATGTTCCTGGGATATAGCCTAGTAACAGTTCTTGGATTAAGATAAAAATTCAGAATTATGCACTCCAAACACGGAAAACACATATTAAATACGAAAAATACGATTTTTGTGTCAATTATGGAAACAGCACCCCGCCGAAAAAAAAAGCCTTACGTGCTGGAACATTCTTAATGAGATATTTGTAATCAGCTTCTCGAAATCTATCCGGTACAGCCTTTCACCCTCGTAAAAAATCAGAATTATGCACTCCAAACACGGAAAACACGTATTAAATACGAAAAATACGATTTTTGTGTCAATTATGGAAACAGCACCCCGTAAAAAAAAAAAAAAAAAAAACTTACGTGCTGGAACATTCTCGATGAGATATTCGTAATCAGCGTCTCGAAATCTATCCGGTACACCCTTTCATCCTCGTGGGAGGATTTTCATGCCGACCATTGGTAATGGCCTCTCATTGACAATGAACATTAAAGTTCCTTCAATAATAAATAAATAAATAAATAAATAAATAAAAATTAACAAGTGATAAGTGTAAAGATAAGGGGATAAAGATTAAAAATAAACAACATAAAAATAAATAACTGAATCCATAATTTTATAAAAGGAACTTACAAAGTAAAAAATATTTTTCTTAAAAATGAAATGAAATCTTTGAGTTTTACGTCCCACAGTTATGCCGGTTAGGCTAAAGGAGACGGTTATGATGAGTAATGTATGAAATGGTGGAATGAAGAAAGTGGGAGGAAACGGGAGAACCCGAGAAAACCCACGCACATGGTGTTTGTCCACCACAAAGTTCACTTGGCGGGGGCTGGGATCGAACCCGGGACCCCAAGCACCAGAGGTGAACGCTCTACCACTAAGCCATCGCGGCTCCTATATTTTTCTTAGTGTGATAAAATTAAGGAATGGGAGTGAACATGAAAAGCATTCTGCGATCTTTCTAAAGATAAGGGCTAAGGTCTTATAGATGTTAGTGAAGTGGTTCGCTCTAATCCATTTCCATGGTCGATGTGATGTGCTTTCCTGAAATCAGAGACATATTATTGGTCTTTAAGAAATTGCCATCTAAACATTAAATCACGCCTAATACTTTTAATCTCTCCATTTCGTCCCACCAACAAAATTATTTTCTACTCATTATTATTTTATAAATGAACTAGCCTTTGGCCAGCTCGTGGCGTTGACTCCACACCTCCACGTTTGCTTCAAGAGTGAATTTCGTGCATTTGCTCTTAATATTTCCTGAATTTGGCCAGCTGGGGGCTTGGCCCCAGACGGCCGCATATCTCTTGAGCGTGGGAGACTCGGGTGCGATTTCCGATTTCAGATCAAGTAATTCGGATCCCTTGTTAGGTTGTGGGTCCATGTCTCATATAGCGTCGTTTCTGAAAGGGATGATAAGTTTAAATCCAGTCCAATCCAATCCCACTAATTCTCATGGTTAAAGCAATACAGATACTAATACTGGTAACTGCGTTATTCCTCAGCGATTGGTCAAGTCTTTCATTACCTAAGAACAATAACTTAGGAAACACACATTCGCCTTAAAACCCTGTATATCACTTATATGGTGTTTTGGGCACAAAAACCTCACGACCGAAACCACGCAAAGCCAAAACCTCGTCACCCAAAATTGTGTGGGCCAAAATCTCGTGTGGGCTAAATATGACATGGCGAATACCTCCCCGTTCAAGATCTCGCTTACCATCATCTGGCATGGCCAAAATTTGGTGATCAAAACCTCAAAACCCAAAATGTCTGTAAAGTTCGCCAAACCAAGATTTCGCGGGAAAAAAATCTCGCCTGCCCAGAACCTCGTGAGACGAAACCTGGTCTAGAACAAAAGTGCATTATTCAGGTAAGAATATTGTTGTCCCGCGAAAAGATCTGTCCCGTAGTACTACATATATATTCATTTCACGGACACCCTCAGATATGCACAGAGATAGTTTTCCCTCTCCCTCTCCATAACGGACAAGAACAATTCTCAATCGAAATTTATTTAGCACAGCAACATTAAATTTTCTGCAGTTTAAAAATAAAACTGAGTATAGTATAGTAGATAAAAAATTCATTTCAAATGGTTCAGCCTTTTTCAGACGATGATAACACAGACAATATTAATTTGAATATGATAAAAAAAACTATATAAATTGCTCCGTATCTTCTCCTCTTCAAAAGCTGAATTTTTGAAAACGCCGGGACACGGTTCTATTTACTTTTAATGAGTTTACGAAGTTTCATCCTTTTAACTTAAGGAATTCGAGATGCACTAGATTTTTGACATAAATTGTTGTACCTTGTGAGATTGGCAATTCACTCCTACCAAATAATTTAATTAAAATAGATTCTATGGACATCTCCTAATTTGGGTTTTATATATATATATATATCGGGTGTTGCAAAATAAGTGTTACAACTCTTGAGGTGAATCCTGCAACTGAGACAAGAAAAAAGTTCTCTTGAACTTTCGGCTATCAGACATAGTTTCAGATCTACAAGGTGCCGAAAGCGTGGGAAAATGACTTTCTGACGTCAATAGTTCGGAAACTACCCAACGTAAAGAGGGCGGGTAAAAAATTCACTGAAGAAATCATACCTGCTCTATTTAATTTTGCATGTTTCACAATCCTACCATGCACGCGCAAGGGATTCCCCAAAGGAACGCGGGGAGTCCCGGATAATTTGCCAAATGAAAACTGGTCTAAATGGATATGAATTGATGGAGTTTCTACCAGGTAACAATAATTCGTTTGTATTAAGTCGATATCTGGAACAAATACAAAATGGTGGACACCTTCATACTCGTGTGTGGTTGCATAATCGCCAGGTACGGATGATGGCCAACAGTGAAGTTCTGAGTATTAAGTGTAGCGAATTTGTACTCAGATGCTCTAGAAAGACATCTGGAGTGTCGGTAGAGCACAACAGATGGAGCAGGGTGATTTACATGTGTGGAAACAGGTAACGAAAAATGCCCAGAAATGCAATCATACTCACAAGTAAACCTTACGTTTGGGTGAATCGAGTTGCTGACTGAGACACATATGAGAAAGTAGTACTAAATGTGGTCAGTATTTCAGTGAAGTTTTAGGTGCGAAGCTCCAGGGGTTTAGGAGATACAGCTACCAGAACATCACATGGAAGTACAGAATAGTCTTCATACAGTTGGAGGTAAAAACTCTGTAAGACCTCTTGTAACAACAAAAGATGAATAACAAATATATGGGTACATATTAGGACTAGGGGGAAGTCATATAGTAAGGGTATACCTGACGACGGCCATCTTGAAATCCGCCATTTTGAATTAAGATTAAGTTTTTAAAATAGGAATAGGGTCATGTGATACATGATTTAAGGCGCAAATTTAATCAGAAGAACAATGGTGACGTTAATTTTCATTTACTGCAGCATATATATTAGTCATTTACCCCACCTTGTAAATTTTGTGTTAATGATAATAATTAAATAAAAAGCAGATGGATAAATATTAGGTCTATGGTAAGAATTGCCTTGATGGCGGCCATGTTCAAATCCGCCATTTTGAATCAGACAAAAGTTTTAAATAAAACGCATAACAGTGAGACCTTATTAATAGCAAATTTTACCATAACTCCAACGGTATAACCATTTTTGCTTTATCATTAACCAGCACAAAATTAAATGGATTGCTCCTTACGACTACTGCTTTGACGGAATTGTTAACGACAAATGTGTCAAGTGTAACTCGATTGCCTTTGTCAGGTGTGCTCACTGTGAGCAGAGCATTTGTGCAAGTCATGCACTCTTTTCTGAATTACATATTGATTGTACTAATTGAGGACTTTTCTGGAAAAAAGACCCAAGTTCAATTATGACTCAATTCCACTTTGGTCATTTTTCCTTAAATTAGCAACTTGTTTATGCGATAACAAGTGCTGGTTAATGATAAAGCAAAAATGGTTATACCGTTGGATTTATGGTAAAATTTGCTATTAATAAGGTGTCACTGTTATGCGTTTTGTTTAAAACTTTTGTCTGATTCAAAATGCCGGATTTGAACATAGCCGCCATCAAGGCAATTCTTACCATAGACCTAATATTTATCCATCTGCTTTTTATTTAATTATTATCATTAACACAAAATTTACAAGGTGGGGTAAAGGACTAATACATATGCTGCAACAATATTTAATTTCCCTGTAACTTTTTACCAATTGCGCGTAAATGAAAATTAACGTCACCATTGTTCTTCTGATTAAATTGGCGCCTTAAATCATGTATCACATGACCCTATTCCTATTTTAAAAACTTAACCTTAATTCAAAATGGCGGATTTCAAGATGGCCGTCGTCAGGTATACCCTTACTATATGACTTCCCCCTAGTCCTAATATGTACCCATATATTTGTTATTCATCTTTTGTTGTTACAAGAGGTCTTACAGAGTTTTTACCTCCAACTGTATGAAGACTATTCTGTACTTCCATGTGATGTTCTGGTAGCTGTATCTCCTAAACTCCTGGAGCTTCGCACCTAAAACTTCACTGAAATACTGACCACATTTAGTACTACTTTCTCATATGTGTCTCAGTCAGCAACTCGATTCACCCAAACACAAGGTTTACTTGTCAGTAAACGTGAGTTCAAAGCGTCGGAAATGTAAGGATTAGCGTCAAGAACATGAAAGCCATTGCCAATTCACCAATAATATTCCATCAACCCGATGCAATATGATGTGCACGGTTGCATACCAATAAGGATGCAACAACTGAGGCCAAGTTGAAATTGTGCAAAGGGACTCACTAAGAAACTGGGTAAACTAAATGAATGTCTCTAGTGGGATCGCATGATCGATATTGAAATGTGGCCAATGTGTGTATTGATATCGACATGTAGCTAATGGACAAATGTCAACATGTCCCACTACTGCTGGGACACCGTCTCACATGCAAAAACTAGGAAAATAACGTTGTACATTCTGCTATTACATCTGGTGCACTTTTTGGTAGAACGTAACTAGAACAAGATTGTATCAATGTCCCACTTTGTTTGGGACATTGTCCCACAGTCGACACATATGAAAAGAAATCTCTTAATCCATGGTTCAAATTGTGATAGAGCGTGAAAATAACAAACTTGTATAATGTCTCACGTCTTTTGGGACATATGACGTACTCGATATCAAAATACCTCCAGAAATATGTATCTTACACACAGTACACATGCCAAGACAAAGACGAAAATGAACCAATTTGGCACATGTAACACTACAGCTGGAACACCATACATATGGAAAATAAAACGACATGAGAAATAGGAAGAAACGTCTTAAAGCTCTGATTGTTTACAACTGTGCAGTAGGAGTAACAAAATGTAACACACAAGTATGTCAGGAGGCTGTACAAGAGCGCTTGCCAAACAAAGTGGGTACTCCTCAAAGAAATGTATATAGAGAAAGTCAGGCTCCCTCGAGCCTCAGCGCTAGAGCGCTCGCTTTCGCTCGCGTGGTCGCAGTTTCCAATCCTACTGGGAGCCCACGGCCTCAGATTGAACACCCGAGTAGTTATTTTCCTATTTTCCCACGTGGGACGGTGTCCCAGCAGTAGTGGCACATGTTGACATTTCTCCACTAGCTACATATCGATATCAACACACAAATTGTCCGCATTTCAATATCGATCATGTGATCCCACTAGAGACATTCATTTAATTTACCCGCTTTCTTAGTGAGTCCCTTTGCACAATTTCAACTTGGCCTCAGTTGTTGCATCCTTATTGGTATGCAGCTGTGCACATTATATTGCTTCGGTTTGAGGGAATATTATTGGTGAATTGGCAGTGGCTTTCATGTTCTTGACGCTAATCCTTACATTTCCGACGCTTTGAACTCACGTTTACTGAGTATGAGTTTACTGAGTCCGGGCATTTTTCGTTACTTGTTTCCACACATGTGAATCACCCTGCTCCATCTGTTGTGCTCTACCGACACTCCAGATGTCTTTCTAGAGCATCTGAATACAAATTCGCTACACTTAATACTCAGAACTTCACTGTTGGCCATCATCCGTACCTGGCGATTATGCAACCACACACAACGGAAATGAAAGTGTCCGCCATTTTGTATTTGTTCCAGATATCGACTTAATACAAACGAATTATTGTTACCTGGTAGAAACTCCATCAATTCATATCCATTTAGACCAACTTTCATTTAGCAGATTATTCGGGACTCCCTACATTTCTTTGGGGAATCCCTTGCGCGTGCATGGTAGGATTGTGAAACATGCAAAATTCAATACAGCAGGTATGACTTCTTCAGTGAATTTTTTACCCGCCCTCTTTACGTTGGGTAGTTTCCGAACTATTGGCGTCCGAAAGTCATTTTCCCACGCTTTCGACACCTTGTAGATCTGAAACTATGTCCGATAACCGAAAGTTCAAGAGAACTTTTTTTCTTGTCTCAGTGGTAGGATTCACCTCCCAAGAGTTGTAACACTTATTTTGCAACACCCGATATATATATATATATATATATATATATATATATATATATATATATATATATATATATATATATATATATATATATATATATATATATATATATATATATATATTAGCCTTTGGGTAACAGGAGGCTCCGAAGCAAGACCCCTGCGTTTGCTCGACCTACGGCCTCGCATCTTTTATATATCAGCCTTTGCATCAAAAGTGAATTTTGTGCATTTGCTCTTTAATTACATTTCTTGAAGTTGGCTCCCAGCTGGGATCCTCGCACCCTGACACCCGCGTTTACTGTGCAACGATATTGTTTGTCTATGCGATAAATTACTTCCATTTTCGTAATTTTCTTAATTTTGGGCAACGGTGCGTAAAAGTGCACAATCTATTGAGTAGAAGAAGAAGAAGAAAAGAGATAATATGTTGTTGATTCTAAATATAAAGAAATAAGATTTAATCGTAGTAGCTTAAGATCTATGTTGATTTTATATGTATAATTGGTACTCATATTTACCATAACAGCAAATAGTTGTTTATTAATACGTTGCTATGACAACCGAAAAAGTAAAGCATTATTAATGAACTTAAGTGAAAAGAAATAAAAGGTAATAATCACACAAGGTGACGTGTCTTATTTAATATATTTTGACCGTGTTGACGTATCTAGAAATTACACGAACTGTGGGCTGGAATGTAACGTAAAAACTAATAGGTTATAATCGTTACATATTAGATGGTGTTATCTCGCACAGGACTTACATTTTAGATGGTGGGTCCTATATACGTTACATTTTAGATGGTGGTTTACCGACCAGAATTACCTTGAGATTACTTTGAAGCTAAATAAAGCAATCTCATCATAGCGTTCAATACGAAGTATACTTTAGTCAGAAGTGGGAAAAGAATTTATAGAAACATTAAAATGAGTGTCTCTGGGAATGAAAATATGAATGAAGAAAGTATGATGTAGAGATACCAGGTACGAACTCATCAACAAACGTAGCTGGTCTTATAAGACAGCTTGGTCAATAAATATCTCAGCAACAGCAAACAATGGATAACAAGCTAGAGCAAATACAGCAAAAAATGGATACTCAGCTAGAGCAAATGTCCCACCAAATATCGCAGCAACAGCAAGAAATGAATACTCAGCTAGAGCAAATGTCCCACTAAATATCGCAGCAACAGCAAAATATGGATACTCAGCTAGAGCAAATGTCCCACTAAATATCGCAGCAACAGCAAGAAATGGATACTCAGTTAGAGCATATGTCCCCCCAAATATCGCAGCAACAGTAAGAAATGAATACTCAGCTAGAGCAAATGTCCCACTAAATATCGCAGCAACAGGAAATATGGATACTCAGCTAGAGCAAAAGTCCCACCAAATCACTCAATCCACAACACATCAACTAACACAACAGGTGGATGCTAAATTTGAGCAAATAAATCAACAAACACATTTTAAATTAGAACAGACAGATAATAAGATAGAACAGGTTTTACATCGATTTGCTGATGTACAAACTTCGGGGGAAGTTGTGGAAACTGTAGTTAATGAGTATGGATGCGCACGAATCTAGTCGAGACAGAATTTTCCTGAGAAAATTCGAGTCGAGACACAGCTCTTCCAATAGAAAAATATACATTTTTCGAGTCGAGACATCACTTTTACAGCACATTTTCGAGACGAGACAGCTTCAAATCTTGTCTCGTGCGCATCCCTATTAATGAGCATACCAATCGGATCCGGGAATTGCAAGAAGAAGTTAATGCGATCAAAGAGAAATTTAATACTCCAAACAGTGATTGAGTTTCGGCTATCAACGGTGAACCTATTCCATATGAATCTAGAGCAGTAGGGGAAGATAATAATTCATCGGAAAGACAAGACGATAGTGATGCTACTATAGAGAGAAATGGGAGAAGAAATCATCCATCTCACCGCCGGAAACACATTCCCATAAATCCCAAGTATTGTAAACATTATAATAAAGGTAATTATTTTCGGTTTAGCGAAATTAGATCATTAACAAAATTTAGTGGAAAGATAGATGACATCCGGCCAGCACATTTTTAGAAAAGTTCGGAGGAGTGTGATTTAATTGGTGTAGACCGATCTCATGTTTTTAAAAATTCTGCCTCATGTTTTATTACCACCGTGTTCCGTATGGTTTAAGGCAGTCAATTTTGAAAATGATTTCATGTTAGCCAATAGAGGCGCCTTAGTTCGAAATAGACATTATAACTAGGGATGGCAGGATCCAGATATTTTTGGATCCGGATATCCAGACACTGGATCCGGATCCGAAAACCGGATCTTGGATCCGGATCTGATGAAACGGATCTTGGATCCGGATCCGAAAAACCGGATCTTGGATCCGAATCCGAAATTTCGGATTTTGGATCCGGATCCGAAAACCTGGATCTTGGATCCGGATCCGAAACTCCGTGTCAAAAAATTCGGGTGTTCCGAATCAGCAAAGTTTTCATGATTATTGACAAAGTGATTTTCAATCCTATGCTTAAAATAGGATTTTAAGACACTTGTGGTATGTGATCGTGTAACAGCCTTGCGTTCTCTTCATTCTGTTGATATTTGGTTTTTGTGCATTAATATGTCACAATTACACCAAATTTGATTGACTAAAACTGTCGACTTCGGTGAGAGCAATCTCACTGTCAGATTCGATTCTAGTGGAAATACTCGATCGAGAATGTAGTAAATCTTTTTTAAAGCGGACGTCCTGATAGAAATTTGACCTTTGTTTTCTGTAACACTAGTCAAATGCTGGGATGAAACAGTCTCAAGCCCAAGCTTCTTTATTAGGCGCACTCTGCTTACTTTTCTAATTCTTTCTGAGTTATTGTGGTCACTGAATAAGGCCATTTCCTAGTCGTGATGGGCTAGGCCATAGCTAATAGAACAGCCCATAAAATAAAGATCAAATCAAATTAAGAGCAACTTCCTTTTCTTGCTCTTGATGAGATTTTTTCTTTCTTTAATAATACGTTTCTCTGTAACCGTACCATCCCAGTTAGTATTAAGAATTGTAGTAGAGATAAGGTTCTATATGTCAATTAATGTATCAAAATTAATGTATTAATGTAGCTGTATGTGTATACAAAATACCATATGCAGCCTCGAGCAGAAACACATATCTTTATAATTAGTAATCCACTACTATTAAGTCTGCATAGGTTGTATAAGGAGCTATGTCATTCATGCAAACACATAGGTGGATCCAGAGGGAGGTCGAAAAGTCGTCCGCCCCTACCCAGAGGCACCATTAACAGTGTACTTTGGTAGTAATTTGTGGCAATTTCAGATCATCTAAGTAATTTTTCACTGCTAGCATCCCCAATCGCCCCCCTAAGAATCCATCCGCCCCCTCCAGGAGTCCGTTCTGGATTCGCCCCTGCACAAACATAATATAAAACTCAATCAAGAGTACATTTTGTTGGCTTTTTAAAATTTTTATTTTAAAGGATTGTCATTTCTCGTGGCTACTTAGGGAATTTTGTCCACAGGGATACATGCAATTTCCAGTCATTACGCAAATACATTTATATACTTACTAGACTGCGGCTAGTTGGGGCTTCGCCACTAGACCCCCGTTACTACGGCCTCGCACCACAAAAGCCTCTAATCATAATCATTTTTTAAAAAAATGTCTGGGGATTCGCTCTTAGACCCTCTGATATCTCATTTGATCGGCCTACGGCACCTCGTAAACCTACAACCATAAGGAATCTCAGTTCAAATATCAAGTTGTATGTAGCAACATTCCGGTATCCCGAGATATACCGAATTTCAGTGCGAGTACGTGAGGGCTGCCCACACATTTGCTCGGTCTACGGCCTCGCACATCATACGCCTGCAAACATAACGAATTTTTGTTCAAATAACAAGTTTCATTTCTCTAACATCCCAGGATTCCGAGATATAAAAATCTTTTCTTCCCGCCCCTTTTCTTCCATTCTAAGACATACATCAAACAACGCTTAAGTACATATCTAATTATTTCAAATGAAAAGTCCAAATACTAAATTCTATGCTCCTAACCTTAAGAGGTTCCCAGATATCGACATGTTATTATAATAATTACAATTCTTACCCTCTTTCCTTTCCATCTCTTTTCTTTTCCTTTTTACTAAAACATCAAAAAACTTTGAAACACATGTCAAATTATTTTCAATGAGAAATACAAATACCAAATTTCAAGTCTCTAACCTTAAAGGATTGAACATATTAATACAATAATTGTAATCACCACTTAATTTTCTTTCCGCCCTTTTTCTTTCCTTCTGGGCCACATATATAAAAAACGTTGAAATACGTATCTAATTATTTTAAGTGAGGAGTCCAAATACCAAATTCCATGTTTCTAACCCTTTAAGTTTCCGAGATATAGGCATATTATTATACTAATTTCAATAATTGCAATTTCCAACCCTTTTTTACTTTCTACATCTTCCCTGCCCCTTCTAATTCAAATATCAAAAAAACACTTAAACAGGTATCAAATTATTTTCAATGAGAAAGCCAAATACAAAATTTGAAGTATCTAACGTCAAGAATCTCGGAGATATGGCCATTTTATTGAAATATTTTCCACCCCATTTCCCCCTTCCTCGTCGAATATTTTCCTTAGTGGTATCCTACGTCACAGATCCTATATACTGTCCAAATTTCAAGTTTCTAGCTTAAGCGGTTGGTCCTGTATGGTGATTTACCACTCACTCACCCAGTCACTCAGGATTTTGCCCTTTTTATATACAGAAATTTAAGATTTTATGGGAAAGCCATGGATTTTGTTCTAAGACCGCCAGTGTCTTAAGCAATCAACTGACAGATCTGCGTCTATATGTATTATGTAAAATACCACTCATGATATTTATTTTGCTCGTAATAAAAAAAACAGAAATGACGACGTAAATTCAGAGACATTCATGATTTTAGCGTAATGCTGCAGGAGTTCAGATCATTGGATTAATCATAAGAGCCGACTGTATAAGATAGACTACATTAATTTCCAATGTGAGGCAAAGAAAATATGCAGCATTACTATGCAGTTTTTCAACGTTATAACTCAATCTGAAAATATTATCATAGGTCTCACAAACAGTCGAATTTTAATCCTAACTCGTTTAATATATAACAAAAGGTAGATCTATACAACTACTGAGTTGAGATGAAAGTGGCATACTTGTAGTGCGTTTAAAGATATACTAAAGACTAAATGATTGGTTGTGCACAACAGTGGTCTAACCCCGAAACATGTGAAAATGAGATTTTGATGTAATCTCTTAACATTTAAATTGAATTGTCTTCCCACTGAGTTAGATAAAATTCACCTAGTAAATTTTATATATATTATATACATATGGATATTTAAGTCTGGGTCTGAATCGAAGGCCTAAAATATTAAAAACAGGAGTCCGAATCTGAACTTCGAAATTTCGGATCTGGATCCAGGAACCGGATCCAAGATCCGAGACTTTGGATGCGGATCCAAGATCTGAAATTTCGGATCCGGATCCAAGATCCGAAACTTCGGATCCGCATCCAAAATCCGAAATTCCGGATCCGGATCCAAGATCCGAAATTCCGGATCCGGATCCAAGATCCAAAATTTCGGATCCGGATCCGGATCTTATAGGAGATCTAATAGAACCGAATCTAATTTTAGGAGAAATAGGAACAATAATCGTAATATATTTGGGAATCAAGCGAAAAATAAATTTAACTTTTCACGAAATGGATTTCGTAATAGATTCATAGGTGGTAGAAACTCTCAAAATAGAAACCAAGATATCGTTGAAATACATAATAGGCAGGATCGTACACAAGATTGTAGCCTATAATTCAACTTAACCGAACCCTTTGGCAATGTAACTTAAGCCAATGCTATGGCGTCTCAGAAACACATTCAATTGATTTTTTATTTTATTTCACTTTAAATACCGTAATAATTTCATTTGTTATTCGTACTTTGTTTGAGTTCTATACAGATAATAAAAATAAGTGATACTAATGTCTTTCCAACCTTAGAACAAAGTAGGCGTAAACAAAGCGAAATGTATTACTCCCCGGCTCACACGTGCTTCGGCAGTGAGAGGCGTGAACAGCAACCATATTCTTAAATCGTTATATAAACAAGATTGCCTCTGTTCCTGTTGTCCTCTTTTGTGTTTTATAGCACGAGACGAAGATGGATTATTGTCACTCATCCTCGCCATGAAACTCTGCATTCTACAATTTCAAATGAGCGGTGTCGGCGCTCGAACGCATACGCATGCGCAGTAAATACTATATGTCCAAGGAGGGGTGAGGTTGAAATAAAGCTACATCTGTTGTTAAATATTACATTTACTGCGTTTCTTATCAAAAAATGCAGGGTAATTTCATACATTTTTTATTAAAATTAATATTTTAGTAGGGATTATATTGCGGTAGGATACTAGTGCAGTGAGACCAACAACCAATCACTACTCATCGACCCATTGGTAGTCAGGTGGGTTGTTTACATCTACTTTTTTCTAAGGCTAGAAAGAGAATAAGTTACAGCAAATTGTGGTATGAATACGAATATTGTTTGCTAAAAGTTATGATAAATAGGCTCGAATAAATAGAACATGTTATATTCTATTTTAACCCACAAAAAATTTGCTGATTCTTATTATGACAATTTCTTATTATGACGATTACAATATGTATTGTAATTTATACACAGCATGTACGAGGGCTATTCGGAAAGTAATGTAACCTTATATGTAAAGATAGGTAACAGTCCAGGATTCTTTCTTAAATTGTAACCAATTCAAGAAACCTCGTCGGAAGCCATATATACAACGATAATGTATATCTATGCGATAAATTACTTTCATTTTCGTATCTTGATTTTGGGCAACGGTGCTTAAAAGTACATAATCTATAGAGTAGAAGAAGAAGAAGAAGAAGAAGAAAAGAGATAATATGTTGTTGATTCTAAATATAAAGAAATAAGATTTAATCGTAGTAGCTTGAGATCTATGTTGATTTTATATGTATAATTGGTACTCATATTTACCATAACAGCAAATAGTTGTTTATTAATACGTTGCTATGACAACCGAAAAAGTAAAGCATTATTAATGAACTTAAGTGAAAAGAAATAAAAGGTAATAATCACAACAAGGTGACGTGTCTTATGTAATATATTTTGACCGTGTTGACGTATCTATAAATTACACGAACTGTGGGCTGGAATGTAACGTAAAAAATAATAGGTTATAATCGTTACATATTAGATGGTGTTATCTCGCACAGGACTTACATTTTAGAGGTGGTTCCTAAATACGTTACAACTGGGCCTACGGCCTCGCACTTCTCAAACCCACAGTTCTACCGAAATTCAAGTTTCTTTTCCTATTTCAACTATCCAAAAGATAAGATTTTATAGCCCAAGAAAACGTTCGTTTAATTAACATGGGAATTTCTTCAGATCCCCTAAAAACTAAAGATATTCACTTTCAACAATTTTCCTGTGAGTTAGTTCCGGAAGGTTATAATCATGGGAAATTTCATAATTCTAATCCTATCCGAAGTGCCTAAACATTTTGGGGTGCAGAAGATGTCCCATATACATAACATGGGAATGATTTTTCATTTCCCCACAAAAACACTCTCGGAAATTTTTATTTTTAGTGATTTGCTTAGGTAACACTAAGAAAAATGTCAAGCATACCAAATTTCAAGCTTATATTCCAATTCCTAGTACCTAAAACATGAGATTATAGATCCCAATAAAAGGACCATTTAAATAACATGGGGAATTTCTTCATGCCTCCTTTAGACCTCCTAAAAATTAGAAATATTCTCTTTTGACAATTTTCCTGTGGGTTAATTCCAGAAAACTACAATCATGTCAAATTTCAACTTTCCATGTAAATCGTAAACACTTGTTTATTTTGTTAGTTCATGTTCTATATATAGTTAGATAATATATACAGTGCGTTCCACTAATAACACTAAGGCTCCTGAAGAAACCAAGGAAGATAGAAACATGAAACGTTTTGTAACCTTCAAGGGACATAAAAGACAACATTATGCTGATAAGGAGAATCCCCCAAGAGAAGGGCGTAAGAGAGTTACGGGGGGTAACTACAAAATTTTAAACAGCAACCCCCATCGTGTTGTACCTCGTTTGAAAAGTAATCACATGTAGAGACCAGTTTTGGAAACTACATGTCGCTAGCGTGTCACTATCCAACATGGTGGCCATCCGTAAGTACGGTCGAAGTACGTTCCACGCATAACACTAAGGCCCATCTCCTGAAGAAACAAAGGTAGATAGAAACATGAAACCTTTTGTAACCTTGAAGGGTCACAAAAAACTACGTTATGATGATAAGGAAAATACCCCATCAGGGATCCTAAGGAGGTTACGAGGTGTAACTACGAGTACTTCGACCGTGCTTACAGATGGCCGCCATGATGGATAGAGACACAATAGCGACAAGCAGTTTACAGAACTGGTCTCTACACGCCATTAGCTTTCAAACCAGGTACCACATGATGGGAGTTGCTACTTAAAATTTTATAGTTATCCCCCGTAACCCCCTTGAGCGCATCTGATGGAGGATTTTCCATATCAGCATAATGTTGTCTTTTATGTCCCTTGAAGGTTACAAAAGATTTCATGCTTCTATCTATCTTGGTTTCTTCAGGAGACAAGCCTTAGTGTTATTCTTGGAACGCACTGTATATATCTATCGGAATATATATTCATTATTTCTCTTCTAGGACATACATTAAGCATTTTTAGATTCTTAGTTTTATTTTTTTAATTATTATTTTGACATCAGAAGTTCTTATACATAATTTTATGATGCAGGTTTGTCCGTACAAGAATTCAGCCTGAGAATTTTGGTTCCGAGGTTGTGGCAGCGATGTTTAGGTCAGGCGATATTTCGGCCTGCGAGGTTTTGACCACACGATGTTTTAAGCGGCGATGTTTCGGCCGCGAGATTTTGTCCGTATACAAATAGTTATACTGGAATTTTTAAGTAAATTACATTGAAAATTTGTATTAATTTTTATTTTGAGCTTTGAACAAAGCTCTACTCAGTATATCTGACATTTATTCCAATTAACGAACAATCTTTTACATTATCTATAATTTTTGACGTAAATATAACATAATCTTTTACGTAACAAAATTTGCAACTGACAAATAAAAAAACAGAAAAATAACCTTTTAAAAAAACATTATAATGAACAATTTTGAATCAAGATTGTAAATAATAGGAAAGAAAATTGAAGATCAGAATAACTGGAAATGATATTGCTTTTTGGAGGGAAACATGTCCGGAAAACTTCGAGCGGAGAAACGCATCAGAGACCATGAAAGCATCCCTGATGACTTTGCTAGATTCTAAATATGCATGAACCATCATATTGATAATAAACTTATGTCATCAAGATTTATTGCATTTTGTATAATTTTCCTTTCACTGCAAAATTAATGATCTACAGTAAAATCATTTTACATCTTCCTTTAATTTTACAGCAGTAAAAGCAACCAGTTTTCATATGTTATGATACCATGATAATGATTGCAGAATATGGTACATTGGTAAGAATCGTTTGTACAGCCAGTGATTTTAAAGTTACGTTAACTCTTTAAATGTAATTTTGTTCCAAGTACGGCACTCTTATATAAGAGTAATTTCTTCTTTTGAACTTGAAAGCATCTTTTCGTCCTTAATAACGCGTAAGATTGCTTCTAGGAATTTATGCACCATAAAAGTTTGTTAAGTTCATTACAATTCTAACACCTCCAGATAAATATACCTGAACCGCTTGCTTAAGAGGATGAGGGTGAATTTTAATGAGGGAATCAGGATTCACGACCTCGTCTTCAATGTTCTTTTGCAAGATTTTCCTCTTCAAACTTCCTTACTGAGCTATCTCTATCGTTTCTTCGTGTCTGCCTTGCGTTACAGAAGTGTAAGGGAATTTTATCCCCAACACATTCAGTTTCCATCTGCAAGACGACATTTAGTCTATAGTGTGTTCACAAAGTAGTTAATAAATCGAAGACAATATGTTTCTTTCGTTAATATCATGGATCTTTGCTTCCAACGGTGGATACTAATCATTGCACAGCTGGACAAAATCAATCTTCTGAAGAAAAATAACCTTTGTTAAGAAATAGCAGAATGCCTGTTCTTTGTACGTGAAGATTAAAGTTTATGGAAAATATTTGAAACATACAAATGGTGATCAGAAAAATGAAAACACCTGAAAGAAATTGCAACTTACCAGAGTAATATGGTGTCGGGCCACCTTTCGCCTTCAGAACAGCCTTGATGCGACGTGGGATGGACGCATAGAGGTCGTGAATGGTAGCAAGTGGAATTTTACACCATTCCTCGTGTAGGGCATCGGCCAGTTCTGTGAGAGAGGATGGAGGTGGAAATCGTCGCCGGAGTCGTGTTTCCAAGACGGACCACAGATGTTCAATTATGTTGAGGTCTGGGGATTGGGCGGGCCAGGGGAGGTGTTGAACTTCATCCCGATGTTCCTCAAACCACACTGCAACAACGCCAGCTGTGTGAATGGGTGCATTATCATCCTGGAAGATGGCGTCATTGTCCGGGAACAACATCCGAACCATAGGATGCAAGTGGTCTCCTAAAATTGCGACATAATCGTTGGCAGTGACTCGTCCGCTAAGTGTGACCACAGGACCGAATGAAAACCATGATATTGCGGCCCACAGCATCACCGAGCCGCCGCCATGTTTCACAGTTGGGCGGAGACACTGCAGATCATAAGCTTCTTTGGGCGTTCTCCACACATAAACACGGCCCGTGGTTGGGAATAGGGTGAAGGATGACTCATCCGACCACATCACACGTTTCCAGTCTTCAACGGTCCAAGTTGCATGGTCGCGGCACCATTTGCGGCGTGCGAAAGCGTTATGGTACCTGATGAGCGGTTTGGCCCGTGCAACACACCCCGTAAGTTCATGTCATGTAATTCGCGGCGGACTGTGATTATCGAAACAGGGTGGGGGAGGTGCTGATTGAGTTCCTCCGTCACTTGCTCCGCAGTGGCACGACTGTTCTGCGTGACAATGCGCTTTAATACCTGGCGTGACCTGTCACTCATGATTTTCTTCCGCCCACTGTTCCGCTTCCCCGATGTGGTTTTCCCGTGTGTTGTGTAGGCCGTCATCACCTTCGACACTGTCCCACGAGACACACCTAACACAATAGCCACTGCCGTCACACTCACTCCACATAACCGCACACCAACAATTTGTCCTCTTTAAAAATCTGAGAGGTCTCCCATTTTACACTACTTCCGTCTGCTGCAGCCACTGGACACTGCAGCCACTGCGCCTGACGTAGTATGGAGACCGACCTAACAGACCACCACCAGCGGTGCGGCGCTGCGGGCGCCACGACACCACTGCCAACCCATACATCTGACGTGTTGCCAACTACAGGTGTTTCCATTTTTCTGATCACCATCTGTATATACATATACAGGATGGACTTGAAAAATGTCCACAAACTCCAGAAGGTTATTCGTCACATGAAAAGAAGACAAAAAGTCCTCTTATATATATTATCCAATTCCGTTTCGTGTAAGAGTGATAGGGATGCCAACTGGTAATCGAAAATCGAATGGTGACAATTGGAACGGAACAGAAAGATGTGCACATATGTATTTCGGGAGGTGATTCGTAACATCAAAAGAAGCCAAAAAAAAAAAAAAATCTTGCATATTGTTCAATTTCGCGTCGCGTACGAATGACAGGGGTGCCAACTTGGAATCAAAACCCCAATCGTGACAATTGGAACGGAATTGAAAGGTGTGCACTCAGTTTTTCCTCTTAATCATATCTTCTTTCTTTCTTTCTTTCTTTTATTACGTTGACTTTCTTGCTACAACTATAGACTAGCTCTATTAAAATTTGTTAATACATGTCATGTGCCAATAGTTGTCCAAATTTGTTACGTTTGAGTTTTCTTGATAACAAATACTTACAGACCCCGTTTGCAGTCATTGATGTATAATGTAAAACGTATCCAAAGGTAATACATTCACATACATGATACATAAACTGGTACTAATTAATAGATCTCACTGAGCGAAATAAAATGATATAGGTAAGTATAAATCCTCATGTGTAATTTTCGAGACAATTTTTAGGCTTCCAATAAAAAATTCGTTTGATAAATACATAAGCCGTTAAGGTGAAACGGATAGTGGCGAATACCTTTATCATATTCTTGATTATAACACAAAGTTACAGTACATGGTATGGATAATGAGACATAGCCCAAAATGTTAAATATATATCACTTTGTTCATTACATTAATTAAACAGAAATTAAAGTTTTGAAGCTAATGAACATTTCGGGCTATATCTCATTATCCATACTATGTACTGTAAGGGTGTAAGTGTTACAATGAATAATTTAATGAGTCTTCTGTATCCGTTTTATCTTAACGGGTGACGATGTACTTAGCGCGTAATATCCATTTTATTAGGCTTCCAATAAATACTTGTTTGTCTTGAAACTTAGGATGGGGATATATATATACAGGGTGGTAGGTAACTCCACCGACAAACTTTGGGAGGTGATTCCTTATATGTAATAAAAGGAAAAAAGTTCTAATAAACATAGGTCGAAAAACGTCTCCTTTCAGTGTTATGAACTGCCGAAAATTCGAAAAATCATGTTTCGAAACGCCCTGGCTTAGAAACTACAGGACCTATCCCAAGCGGTTTAAGGAATTACACAGGAACTACCTCCTTTGTAATTCCTTAAACCGCTTCGGATCGGTCCTGCAGTTTCTAAAACAGAGCGTTTTGCAACGTGAATTTTTGAATTTTTGGCGGCTCATAACTCTAAAAGGAGACGTTTTTCGTCCCATGTTTATTAGAACTTTTTTCATTCATTTCATATAAGGAATCACCTCCCAAAGTTTGTCGGTGGAGTTACCTACCACCCTATATATATATATATATATATATATATAGGGTGGGCCATTTTAATTAATCCACGGAAATATCTAAAAAATGATAAAACATAGAAGAAATGTTTGAAGTACACGTTATATATTGCTAAGGAGGAAAACCATTTCCGCCAAAAGTACCCCTCTCCACCCCCCGCAAATGGGGGTAACGGGGGGTAACTTTGAAATGTCAAATGGGAACATGGGTCGACTAATACCTCGTTCGAAAGGTCTTGGAAAACTTAGTAACGCTGTACCAAAATTTGTTTCATATGGAGCACCAGTTTCAAAATGGCCGCCATGATATAGTTCGGAAACTCCAGTAGCCGTAGTATGAAAACCGTGGGAGGTAAATGAATGGAACAAAATTGAAATACGTAAATATCATAGGGCATATCGAATGATGTGACCCCTGCGATCCCAGCGTCTTTCCTGAAGGGATCTTGTGAGCTAACTTCAAAATTTCAATGTCCGACCGGACACGGTTCGGGCGTACGCTTGACCTACCCAATGCTGTTTGGAAGGCAGACTTCAGGGATAGAGAATTAGAGCACTCAGTTAATGCGGATTGCCACAGTCAAGGGCGCCCATAAGGGGGGCAAGGGGGGCTCTTGCCCCCCTAGTAGAAATTGTGCTTCGGAATATCGAAAACTCAATAGAATTTTTAGAATAGCTACAGCAAAATTTGAAACTATATTTGAAATGTCGCTTTTTCTTGCCTCCCTTGGAAACCACAACATGGGTGCCCTTGGCCACAGTTACATTTTGATTAACTATTAGCACTCATGTCATATTGTGAGCTTGAGGGACGAAACAGTGTGTACGTATATCCCCGAAATGCTTTCCGAATAACCAGCACGCATTGCATAAAAGTTTCTGTGGCGACGAGAATTAGCAAATTCACACGTTTGTAAGTTCCAGCAACAGCATTATTCGACAACTTCTTTCGTATAACGTTCTTTCTGTTTTCGCATCAAATCATACTTAGCCATACAGATATGCGTTACCATTCAAATAAAATTTCACCTTTTTATAGTCACTACAGCGTCATCCTTACAAACAAATGTTTCAACCATACCATACCTATTTGTAAGGTAGCCTTAATTTGCGAATTAAAGTACAGTTCTCATTTGAACTTTCACTGTTACTTTCCACCCCGCTCACATACAGAGCACAGGAAAAGATTATTTTGCAGGACTTGGATATCTCTCTATACATTATGGCGATTTTACTCTAACATTTTTATCTCTGTTGTATCATTCTTGAGCCTTGGAACGCCTCCGTGGTTTTCCTATTTAATTTTCGTTATTTTATTTATCTCTACCCGTATTCATACTATGGGCACTAGACGTTTTCTTAGACACATTCACCATGTCTTGGCGATCATTTTGAAAACGGTGTTTCATGTCGAAAATATTCTTACAGAAGCTGTTTGATATTCATTTGTCTATGTAACATGATGTTACTCGCTTCAAGTTGCTATTTGAAATTTTCAAGTTGGCCCCGGATACCTTTCAGTGGAGTCACCCCGACAACACCTCTCGATGTGCCTTACGTCAGTTACCTATTCCAGTTTTTCTTTTGTTGATTTATCTCCAATCGCTTTCATACTACGGATACTAAACCTTTTCTCTGACACTGATACTATGTTTCGGCGGCCTTTTGAGAACACTGCCATTTCACCTCAATCGTTTTCTCCTGCAAGATGTTTGATTTTGCAAGATTTATCGAACGAGGTACCACTCGACTCATGTTACTATTTGAAATCTTGAAGTTAGCCCCCAAGGCCCCTTCAGGGAGGCCACTGGGATCACAGGGACCACACTATTCGATATGCCCTGTGATATTTACGTATTTCAATTTTGTTCCATTCATTTACCTCCCATGGTTTTCATACTACGGCTACTGGAGTTTCCGAACTATATCATGGCGGCCATTTTGAAACTGGTGCTCCATATGAAACAAATTTTGGTACAACGTTACTTAGTTTTCCAAGACATTTCGAACGAGGTATTACTCGACCCATGTTCCCATTTGACATTTCAAAGTTACCCCCTGTTACCCCCATTTGCGGGGGTGGAGAGGGGTACTTTTGGCGGAAATGGTTTTCCCCCTTAGCAATATATAACGTGTACTTCAAACATTTCTTCTATGTTTTATCATTTTTTAGATATTTCCGTGGATTAATTAAAATGGCCCACCCTGTATATATATATATATATAGATAGATAGATAAATAGATAGATAGATAGATAGATAGATAGATAGATAGATAGATAGATAGATAGATAGATAGATAGATAGATAGATAGATAGATAGATAGATAGATAGATAGATAGATGTAGATATAGATATTTAGTCTGTTACAAAAATATGTCAAAATATTTTGGGAACAGATTCCTAACATCGAAATAAGAAAAAAAATGTTCATACGGACCTGTAGTCGAAAGCGCTTAGTTTTGTAGTTATAGAATGCCGAAAACGTGAAATAAGTGAAATTTAAAAGTTCATAGCTCCACTACTATGGGACGTATCGTAGTCGGGTCAAGACATCACTGAGGAACTGATATGTGAACTATCCAAATATCCATGTTTAAGAATGCTCCAGTACTTGAACACCAATTTTTTAACGATGTAGGTGGAGAGTAATCAAGTACTCCTAGACAGCCTCTCTAAAAATGATTGTGCAAGTACCGGAGGTTCTGAAAGATGGATATTTGAATAGTTCACATACTAGTTCCTCAGTGATGTATTGACCCGACTATAATTGGTCCGATAGTAGTGGAACTATTGACCGTTAAAGTTAATTTTTTTTCACGTTTCCGGGCCCCTATAACTCCGAAACTATCCATTTTTGAGCACAGATCCATATGAACTTTTTTTCTTATTTTAATGTAAGGAATCTATTCCCAAAATATTGTGACAAGTTTTTGTAATACCCTATATATATATATATATATATATATATATATATATATATATATATATATATATATATATATATATATATATATATATATATATGTATACAGACTGTTCCATAATTCATGTAATTTTCTACAGCACTGGGAGAAGATGAAGTTTTCACACTATTAATGTAAAATTTGGCATTCTTTTTTATAAATATCGGATTTTTTCGAATTTCTAAAGGAAATAAGAGAAAATTGCTGTTTAGCCCCCGTTTTGGGGGTGTAAACACAAAAGTTCATTTTCCTTATGGGAGATTCAATGTTAAATTTCGGAAGCAGTTTTCTCCAATAATTATTCGTAAAGATTTTGGGGCAGATGAGTTGTCTTTGTTACAAAATGCAAAAACACTCATTCACAAAGCTAATAAAGCCGTTTCAAACATTATTTTGGCAGGGCACCCCTTTTGGGGGGCAAGGGGCGTAAAAAGGTGGTGGGTGATGTGTTACCAAAATCCCAAAATTTATTTTCGGAGTGCCAGTAAACGTCAGATTAATCACGAATGTCACAGAATTAATGCTCCAATGCTCCTTACATGTAAGAGTGACTGATAATGGGGCTAAGCCCCCTTTCAAAAATAAGAAAATCACCATAAATATCCTTAGTAGGGACATACGAGAAGAAGGTATTTTTTTAAAATTAATGTGAAATTTAGCGTCATTGTAGCAAAAGAGTATGCGTTTTTGAAATTTGGAATGCTATTTTGGTAACGCATTCCAAAAATTTTTATAAAGATCCAATAATTTATGCTTCATCCACAACCTTTTTACGCCCCTTGCCCCCCAAAAGGGGGGCCTTCCCAAAATAATGTTTGAGACGGCTTTACTAGGTTTGTGAATGATTGTTTTTGCCTTTCTGTAACAAACACAACTCATTTGCCCCAAAATCTTTACGAATAATTATTGAAAAAAACTGCCTCCAAAATTTAACATTGAATCTCCCATAAGAAAAATGAACTTTTGTGTTTACAACCCCAAAAGAGGCGCTAAACAGTAATTTTCTCTTATTTCCTTTAGAAATTCGAAAAATTCAGATATTTATAAAAAAGAATGCCAAATTTTACATTAATAGTGTGAAAACTTCATCTTCTCCCAGTGCTGTAGAAAATTACACGAATTATGGAAGAGTATATATATAGGTCTATCAATTAGCTCAGGTTTATTTATCATATGTGAATGTATCACCTTTGGATATATTTGCATTTATACGTCAATAATATTCTAAAATTTACTGTTGAGCAAGTTATTCGGTACAACAGGGTAAATAAGTACTTATTAAGAAAAACCCTAACGTAACAAATTTGAGCAAATATTGGTACATATAGCATGTATTAAGAAATTTTAACAGAGCTAGTCTATAGTTGTAGCGTGAAACTTAAAAAAAAAGACGAAATGATTAAGAGGAAGAACCGAGTGAACAAATAGATGAAAGACGCTTCAAGTTATCTTCCATTTTTCTTCATTTCTCCCTTTTTTCTCTCTTTCTTCCCCTTTCTCGTCTTCTGTTGAGATGAATTGTGCGTGGAGATGCGTGTGTCTGAGTATATATATAGCAAGGGAATGTCGTATGTATATATGTGTGCGTGTGTTTGAGTGTATGCGACAATCGATACCACTCTCTGCAGATTGCCTCTGCTTTCCTCGTCTCTAACTCATCCAATTGAATTCAGACGAAATACCACAGCACACGCATCGCATCGCATCTTCAACATACTTTGACGTGAATGCACTTGCACAATAATAATAATAAGAGGAAAAGAAGAAGATGTGATTGAAAAAAAGAGAACATTTTCACAATAAGAACTTTAGCTACTTTGCATGTTATTAACAGGATGGGTAGAATTAATTTTAGAAATACGAAACCCGTATCTGCTACGTGTATTACCAAAGACAAGGAGTTAAATTTACCTACGCTGTTTTCAAGTGCGTGTTGTATATTATATCTATTGAATTTAAATTAAAATTTTAAACTAAACCAATAACAGAAACCTTTGAGTAGTTCTACTTTACATTTATCGTAAATGATTATACACCCTCCATTCCAAAAGAAACCGAACTTTTGAAAACAAATAGTACCACTAGTGCCATCTATTGTAATATTTTACCGGTAGATGGCGTAGTCCCTCATTGACAACTGGTATAAATGTCATGACATTTGGATGCACGGCAACATAGTTATTGCGTTTCAACTGTCAGTGTGTTGTGTACATCGGTCGGAAAATGAGTTTCAAACAACGAGCTGCAATTGAGTTTTGTGTTAAACTGGGTAAAACTTTTAGTGAAACGCACCAAATGCTACAAAATGCATATGGTGATGAGTGTCTATCCCGTACGCAAGTTTACGAGTGGTTGAGGCGATTCAAATCGGGTAGAGAGACGCTGGATGATGACGAAAGATCATGCCCTCCCAGAACCGGATTATCGGAAGAAAACATCGAAAAAGTGCGTGAATTCATCAAACATAACAAAAAATCGTCGGTGAAAGTTATTGAAATGGAATTAGGCATTCCTCAAACAACCGCATACCGCATTTTGACCGAAGTTTTGGGCCTTAAAAAGGTTAATTCGCGGTTTGTACCACACAAACTCACCGAAGACCAAAAAGTTGATCGAATTGCGCATTGCAAAGACATCGTTAAAAGTGCTCGGCAGGATCGAAACTTCTTGAAATTGATTGTAACTGGTGACGAGACGTGGTGTTTTGAATATGAGCCCGAAACAAAGCGGCAAAGTGCTGAATGGAGAGCGCCGGATGAAGGAACACCCAAAAAAAGTCGCTTGGTGAAGTCAAAAGTTAAGGTGATGCTGATTTGTTTTTACGATTCAAAAGGAATTATCCACAAAGAATTTGTTCAGCCCGGCCAGACTGTCACTGGAGAGTTTTACTTGGGCGTCATGAAGCGTTTGCTGGCAAGAATTCGTCGTATTCGGCCCGAATATCGCGAAATCGGCAGTTGGACTCTTTTGGACGATCATGCACCATCACATCGTTCGCGACTTGTAACTGAATTTTTGGTCAAAAGTCACATTATTCGGTTGCATCATCCGCCCTATTCACCAGATCTCGCTCCGTGCGATTTCTATCTGTTCCCGAAACTGCATTTGGCGATGAAAGGAAAGTGGCACGCATCGATTGATGCCATTGAGAAGGCGACGACCGCCGTCCTAAAGACCATTCCAATAAAGGACATGGAGAAGTCGTTTGACAACTTGTTGGAGCGTGCAAATATGTGTATCGATGCAGAAGGGGAATACATTGATTAATAAAAATGATTTGTTCCAAAATGTACATTGCTTTTTTGTTTTTTTTAAACGTTCGGTTTCTTTTGGAATGGAGGGTGTATATATAAAAGATAAAATTAAAAACAACGTTCATGTATTACATACAGGGTGGCCAGAAAGTCCCTTTACACCCGAACTAAATGCCTATAATAACAAAAGATGTTTAAGATTTCAACCTAATATTCTAGTTATTGATGAGAAAACAGCAGCACGCCTCACTGAATTGTCAGATAACTGTCACGTGACTGCCTACGGAGGAGGAGAATAAAGTCTGTACATTGACCAGTCCATTGTCTCGTTTTTCGATGTTTAGTGAACAACGATGCCAGATACCAGTGACTTCACTTTGGAGCAGTGCATAGTGTCAAGGGTGTGGGTCTATGAACCGAAGCACAACAACGAAAATATGCCGCAGGTGATGGATAGGTTACGTCAACGGTTCGGTAATTACCCTATAATTCGTCAGACTTTGAACGGAACGCTTTTCGGCTAATAAGTGTTTGAATGTTTCTCGTTCTGGTCGTCCATCACTCCGAAAGGAAATGTGTGCGGAAGTTTGTATGTCTGTGATTCGTTCACCTTCCAAGCCGGTCAGAAAGCATTCTACACAACTTGGAATTGCAAAGAACCCAATCGAGCTACACATGAAAATGGACATATATTTGCATGCATTCCGGCCAATGGCCATCAATGAACTAACTTATAATGACTTAAACCACCTGTAGGAAGCATGAAGGATCTTTCTGGAGTCCTTCCCCACCATTTCTCCTCGGAAGTGCATTCTTTTCCCAGATGCATGTTCTATTTATCGGAGTTCGCGGGAGAGGAACATTTACATTGGGTAAAGGAAAATCCATATTTTATATCAAGAAATTGAGAACAATTCTCCCACGTCATGCCTTGGGCGGAAATGACCGAACAACGCATCTTTGGTACGTACTTCTTTGAGAGTTCCGTGACACACGTTACTTATGTGTGCAGATGTTGAATCGTTGCAGTTCACAGTTGCAGAATCTGGACCTCAACAACACTGTTCTTTACCAACACGATGGAGATCCCGCCCACTTTTCCCTTGCTGTTTGTGAAGCCTGAACACACTTTTCCCTGGCCGGTGAATAGGATGTAGGCAGGGAGTAATCTACACCCCTCCAAATTTCTTTACACACACCCCTGGATGGAAGAGGAATACTCCCCCAAATCCAATTTTATCAATCAATATCATAATGGTTATTTATTACATCATGTTAAAAAAAGATTTAGCGTTTAGGAAAGAAGGGAATATTCTTATTTATTTATTTCACTTCAAAATACGAAGCGACCTCGTTCTCATGTACGGCTTCGAGAGCCACATGACCACATTGTTTCGGGCGGTGTTTCGATTGAAACAATTGACAAAACAGACCCGCTCATACCTACCCTCCTGGGCTCCGCGGTCGTTTCTGAGAAAAGAGATTGATGGACATACGCAGATGACTGAAATTGACAAGTCTTGAGGGTCATTCACCTACCTCCTCCTCAATAAGGAAAAATCTGACAATATAGTAATAAGCCTATACCAGATTCAGTTGGTAAGTGTTACTCTGCAACAGGCTCGCAACCAGAGGGAGGCTAGGGAGGGCCTGGCCCTCCCTTAATTTTTCATGTTCCCTCCAGGCCTCAATGCAAAATGCACAATTTAGATATTTGTAAGAGAATTTTTAATGACTTGGCCCCTCCTAACATATTCATGGCCCCCCAAAGCTCTGTGGCTGATTTCGAGCCTGCTCTGCAAGTGGTGTATCAACGGACGGACGTTAGAAGGATGTAGTCAAAACGTTTTTAGAAATGAAGAGATCGATCGAAGTAAGAATTATATACATATTTTAGACTGAGTCTAGTTTTATCAGGATCGCATTTGGCGCTAGCTTATTTTTTTGTAAAGTACATTTTTATTCATGTAAATTCATTGAGTGGAACAGGGCTCATAGCGAGTCACTTTTTTAACTAAAATTTACTTTTTTTTCAAGTTGGTCACTCAAAGTTACTTTTTTTTCAAGCTGGTCACTCAAAGTTACTTTTTTTCAAATTTGTCACGAAAATTTACTTTTTTGAGAGGTAAAGTGACTTTCGTGTGATTTATGTTTTGCATTGGTAGTTTTCTAAGAAAAATATAAACACAAATGGAAAAAGGCAGAAACTTGTTACTCATTACTCTTCTGAAAGCTTCAGTACTTCCTGCCACATGTGAAACAGTCAACTTTGTTCTCACTTCAGCTTTTATTCTTTCTAAAGCATACTAAACGGTTGGTGGATGCTTAAGCTCTCAAGGTGGGGTTGAGAACCCTTCTGTGTCTATTTTTTCTTTTATCATAATAATCTTTTAGAATTTCTATCGTAATAGTTAACGCTCAGTTGAATGTCGTGTGTGTGTGTGTGTGTGTGTGGTTCATCATGTTCGTCTTGTGTTATGCTTCTTGTATGTTCTTAAGAGTAGGTGATGAATTTGAATATTTCACGTTTTTGAGAACTCTTAATGCGAATTTAAATATAATGTCTGGGATAAAGAAATTCGGAAATAGGCCAGAACTGGTTCCACTTACTCACAAGCTTTTTACATCTGCTAAGTCTGCTTACCGTAACTACAAAGCTTACTTTGGAAACCTAAGAAAGGAAGAAGCTCAAAAAGAAGAAACAAAACAACAAAGAGAGAGGTGGTGGAGAAATTGACAAAGGAAAAAAGGGGTATGATGAGATTTTGGTCACTTTTTCGTGTGCTTTTGCCATTTTTGGTCACTTTTCAACTATTTACAAGAGACCAGACCACTATGAGCCCAGTGTTTATTAAAATTAGGGTATACTAAAGACAAAACAGAAAGATACAAAATATTTGTAAATTGAAAAACTGGATTTTTGGGAAACAACTAAATCAATGAATAATTTTCTTATGACGTAGCCAGGAAGGGGCACGAACGGAGATTAAGAGATGAAATAATATTACAACAATTAACGTTAACAACAGGGTTAGAATATTAAAATAATGAAATTGGAACTATGTACAGTATAAATTACTAAACGAATGTGATTTCAACATGGGACGAGGGAATTTTTTCCCAATTAATATTTTGGAAAAATATCACCCACTAAAACTTGCTGGGGGTGAATAAATTGAAATAATAGCAGAATTTTGCAAAATAATTACAATAATTCGTATGTAATCAATTCACATGTATGATATCCTTTTATTATTGGGAACGAGCATTTCCTTTCTACTGCGCAAATAGTATAGACTTTAAACGTCCACCATTAAAATCTCCGTTATCAGTGTTGATGTTATATAACAGGTTGACTTCATTAATGAACTCAGCCGAAATAATCGCTCTAGCTGTCTATTCCCAAGATAGAATTTAAAAATTCGCTTCCATTCAAGAGTTATTGTGAACAGACAGACAGACGTACTGACGTACTTTCTTAAATCTGAAAAGCCGTTTCTTATCTGTGCACCGAGAATATCTGTTCTTAGAATCAAAAGTTTGAATCTCTCATTAATGAGAAATGAAGAAAAGTAGATGAGGTTGTATAAAGCGAAACGAGAAAATTATACTGTTACTTTCCTTATGAATGAGAATTGCCAAAACTCGTTTCTAAGAAAATATTGTCTCGGTGCACAGATAAGAAACGGTTTCTCAAATTTAAGAAATTATTTTTAACAGTGTACTAACATCACAATCTTATAAGACTCTCTAATGTGATCCTAATAAAAGAAGTCGTTATTGATTGTTTAATTCCTAAGCTGGGGCAAACAGACATCTCTCTCTCTCTCTCTCTCTTTTTTTTTTAACAGCATCGTCCCCGTTTTCAGGAAATCATCCAATGTTCCAAGAAAAATGGAAACGGGGTGAAAAGTGTCCTTTAAAAAAATAATAATCCTGACTTTGGCTCATTGTTACGTAGTATAATCCCGAAGTGGGAGGGGGCGCGGTGGCTCACTGGTAGAGCGTTCACTTCTGGTGCTTGGGGTCCCAGGTTCGATCCCAGTCCCCGTCAAATTAACTGTGGTGGACCAACACCGTGTGCATGGGTTTTCTCGGGGTTCTCCCGTTTCCTCCCACTTTCCTTTCCACCATTTCACTCATCTCTCATCACCTTCTCCTTTAGCCTAACCGGCATAACCGTGGGACGTAAAACTTAAAGATTTCATTTAATTTTTTCAATCCCGAAGTGTCATTTTAAACATATTTCCTGTGTACCTCTAGAGTTTCTTGAAAGACACATAACCCCTTCTGCAAGAAGTTCAGTCATCAAAATGAAGAATCACATTCAAGTGACATGTTGATGCCGCTACTCCTGATTCATGTAAAGTGTTAAAGAAGGTAATGTGAAAAACTAAAATTGAAAGAACGTTAAATACATAAAAATCTGCCTATTTTGAAAAGCTATCTTATCCTTACTGGCATGAATAACGAAAAAAAAAATGTAACGATAACTATAGCTAGGTGAATTGTCAAATTACGCCAATTTGCCGAGTGTCCTTTTTTAAAAACTACTCTCTAAATGTGGTCACTCTAGCCTAGGCCAAACTGCTTGAGCTAGAAGTTAGAAATTTGGACAATATTAGATTTGTGACGTAAGATACTAATGAAAAAGGATGTTTAAAAACTCGACTCAAAAAGGAAAAAAGGGGGTTTCCAATTATTATTATTATTATTATTATTATTATTATTATTATTATTATTATTATTATTATTATTATTAGCTCTCTATATTTCAAAATGCATTAAGTTTAAAGATATGAAATTTGGTATTTCTTAGAGATGGAAGGGCTCGGAAAAAAACCGGCTTTTTTTGGGAAAAAAACTCGGTTTTTTCTGCTTCGCTTTTTTGCTTGGGAAATTTTGGGCTTTTTTCAAAATTCTGCTTTAAATTCATAAATCAGATTTTGTTTCGCTTCTCTATAACACAAAAAGTCATTTAATTAGTGGTTGATGCCGATAATAATATAAAACCTCGAAAATAAACCATGAATTTCGAAAAGATGTTTCAAACAATTTTAGTTCTCAACATATTTCCATTATGAATTCCAAAGGATTAACCAATGCATATAAGATTTTTTTTTTAACTTCCTATATACAAAAGTAAGTAGGGTTGGGAAGAACCATGGTTTTTTGTTGAAAATGCCCAAAACCCGCTCTTTTTTTTTGGAAGGGGGAGTTTAAACTAGGATTTTTTGGCTTTAACCAGATTTTTTGGGTTTAGATATTTTGCTTTATGTATTTATATTTCATATTGACAGAAATAAGTTTGTTTTGCCTTGGTGTTATTATGCAACAACGGGATTATGCTGGAAGAGGTCACATAAGCTTAAATAAATCCGGTCAGTACATTTCTTAAATTGGGAAACTCCCGCCCTAGCCATCGGGAAAATCCCGTTATTACTCTAAATGTAAAACAATAACGGAAAAATCCTGTTATTGCTTTGCATGTAAAATTTAAAGGTCAATATATCATAATCAGTAGGCTAAAACTGAGGTATTAAATTACAAATTTATTACGTACATATCATTGAAAGTCCAATCCAAGCTAATATTGGAAGCTACGTAGGCAATCGATAAATTATGCCAATTTCTATCAATATATTTAAGCAACCTTGGCTTCTTTATAAAACAACAGGCATTCAGGCATGCACAAATATACAATTTAGTTTCGTTTCGTAGTTTAGGCTTAACATCCTTACGTAATACCGAGGTTATCACGGAGAAGACTTTCGCTTAAAGTTACATCCGAACCGCTACTTTGTTTACGCATGAAAGAAGGGTTGTGGTTCGACCGAGAATTGAACATGGGACACCTTGATTAAAAGATGAAAAGGAAATAAAACTAATGCAGATTGTTTGATGTGTGTAAACGTCACCATGAAGTTCATAGGATTCGCATTTTTCGTTTTTTATTTTTTTATTTTTTTGGTTTAAACCAGTTGTTTATTTAAAAAAAGAAAAAAAAACACCTGGTGTAAACCAGCCAACACTAAAAGTAAATACTTCCTTTAAAAAATACACAAATAACTAGGAAAATTCTATGTAGTATATTTACTTCAAAATATTCCTTACCCTGTTTTTGGAACAAATTAAAATTAAAATAAAACATAAGAGAAATACTTAGATTTATATAATACACTTACAGGCTGCACATCTAGAGCTTTTGGTTCTGTATATTCTTGAAATTCTATAGTTTTGTATAACCACCATCACGGTTTACTCAGTCCTCAAGTTTTCTGAATTTTAACAAGAGGGATTCAACATATGAAGGGTGTGAGGCAAGAACATGGTAACCCACAATTTTACTATTTTAAGAAATTAGAGATTTTCTGCTGCACAATTCATTTTGAAAGTCGGAAAGCTGATTTTTCACATACGTCTATACATGAGGGATTAAACGAAGCGGTATGCGTTGCTGTCTATCTGGTGCTGCATTACTCAGCAATTAAAAATTTGTTCGTTACCATGTTCTTGGCTCACACCCTTTATATCATTACGGAACTCTCCCCACCCCACCACCATCAAAAAAGGAACTACGGAATATATTTAAGTTAAGATAAATACAACTGCACAACAAACATGACTGAGTGGAGCTTTTGCGCTTCTATCGGGAAGTTCGGATTCAACCCAGCATTCGACCATTCTGACAAAGCTTTTCTTCATTCCATCTGTGAAGTAGAAATACTGCGTGTACTGTGAGTTGGCCGACTTCCTTTCTTATTGTTTTTAAATCGTTATTATTACTAATCACCAGCAGTGACAGCTTGGTGAAGGTTAGAGGGGCGGTCTTTCGGGCTGAAGCCTGTTCCCCAAAATTGCGGAATGTCTAAAGCAAAGGAAATATCGGGAAATATCTATTAGTTATGCCTTTATTCATAAACTTTAAACTTCCGTCAAATAAAAATTACGAATGTTTAGAAAAACTAAACATTAGTAAGAAAAACCCCTCCCAAAATACTCTTCTAAATCCGCCACTGATTCTCAGAATAAAATGATCTTCAAGGTTGTATTCGGAGGATTATCGCTAAATATATAAACGAAACGAAATATTATGCCTGTACTCATAAACTTCAAGCTCCTCCCAAATAAAATTAGGTCATTTTAGAAAATGAAACAATCAGAGAAACCCGTCCCAAAGTACTTTTCTCAATCCGCTACTGATTATTTGTATAAATTAGTATTCAAGATTGTACCCGGAAAATTATTGCTAAATCGTTGCACAGCTACAGTATAACAGAAATGTGGAAGTACGGATTGACGGATATATTAAAAAACGTACGCTTTGACAGATATATAGAAAAACATAAGTTTAACTTTTACGCTAGAAGCTAGAGTACTAAGCTCTTACAAATGAAACACGGATGACAAACTATAATGATCTAGAGAAGAAAAAAATGTTGATAACTCAAAAGTTAAATAGCCTCTAAAATTGCCCTCAAATACTACATTCTTCATGTTAGCTTTAATTCGTAAAACATGTGCTCCATCCATCTTGATGGTGAATTTTAGAGTGAAATATGGCATTTTGGTCTTGGAATTCTTATCTAACTATAGAATATACTATAAGAAATCTATTTAGATAGAAAAATCATGAAAATGAAAAAAGCCAAAATTTCCAAAATTTCCAAAATTCTCGTTTTTTTCCCAAAAAAGCCGGCTTTTTATGTGAAAAAAACCATCGATTCAAAAAAGCCGGCTTGTTTGCATCTCTAGTATTTCTACTTTTCATTCAAAATAGTTAAAGAAAAGTGTTTCAATGTTCTCTTTTTCTTTCATACTTGATCTAAAATGGAAGAAAAAAGGTTTAGGATGAAAATGAAATGAAATGAAATTTTTGAGTTTTACGTCCCACGATTATGCCGGTTAGGTTAAAGGAGACGGTGGTGATGAGCAATGAAAGAAATGGTGGAATGAAGAAAGTGGGAGAAAACGGGAGAACCCCGAGAAAACCCACGTACACGGTGTTTGTCCACCACAAAGTTACTTGGCAGAGAGTTGAATCAGGGTCGAAACACACCAGAAATAAGAGTTATACGACTGATTCACCATGCGTCCCGACATAGCAATACAATATTCCACTGTTACTTCTGTATATTCATTTTAAACCTAGATCTTTTATTTAATTTTAGAGGTCGATATCAGTCTTCTCATACTCAGCGAGTTTCATTCTCAAAAATCGGATTATCAAATGGTTAAGGGTTAACATTCACAAGTTCGAACAAAATTTCAGATTTTTTCCATGATTTTTCGTATTGAAAAATAAATTAAAAATTCAGAGCGCAAGGTGGATTACCTTGCTTATTAGGAAAAAAAAGTTATATTTTCATCGGTTAGATATGATACCACTGATTTCCCATAGAGATATAGGGACAAGATCTTGTCAAAAGGTATAATTAACATCGGAATGATACTTTTTGGTAAACGGAATAAGTCGTTTCTTAATGCAATCACTTAGGTACACTTATTGATTGACTACCATTCGCGAAGGTTGTGAAATTCCAGCTAGTGAAAAGGTTACCCATACCAGGATTTTATCTCAAATTTGCTTTTCTTTTTACATTTAACATCTTCAAAGGGTGTGCTATAGTCAGTCAACTAAAATCCTACGTTTACTTTTTTTTTATTCAAATGCTGAAATATAAAATAACTTTCGTCATCGAGAATAAATTGCTTTCCATGATTTTTTTTTCTATCAAACGTATGCATCTTCGTTGAATTTGTTGCTGGTTCTCATTTGTCTCTGGAACTTGTATTTTTCTCCTGTATTGCATTTAACATTTGTTCTTAAGAGTTTTTACTATATAAGACTGGCTACATTTGAAATGTTTTGGCTAACATTCTCGTTGATTTTTCAGGTTTGTTCTTGACTGTTGCTCCAATCAACGAATATTGGCTTTGTTCACTACAATTGCTCTCCAACCTGATCCTGATTTCCGATTGGGTGATATTCCAATAACGAATAAAGCGATATATAATAGTTTTAGGCACATTTTCTTGTTTAAAATGATCTGCTATATTTTTTTTCCTTTATTATTGTGATTATCATAAACGGAGTACACTCTAGAAATCAATCCTTTATAATTCGTGATGCAATATCCCTCTTGTAATAACTTACTTCACTCCAAAAACTTAAAGATGATGACTAAGCTAACTATCTGTAGCAAACAAATGAAAATCCAATTAATATTAGTAAAATATATAACAGATAATTATGAGTGCGAAATTTTAGGAATCATCCGTTACATTCGACTCATAAATTCATCAATTGTAATGTAAGTGAAGTTTTGTACATGAGACCGCTCTCCATGCTTTTCTTCCCATTCATGTATATTGTCCCGGACTCGATTCTCGATGGAAAAACATGAAACTTGTTACGCTGGTTCGTATTACACCTTATGGGTCCCGGGTTCGATCCCAGCCCCCGCCAAGTGAACTTTGTGATGGACAAACACTGTGTGCGTAGGTTTTCTCGGGGTTCTTCCGTTTCCTCCCACTTTCTTCATTCCACCATTTTATTCATTACTCATCACCACCGTCTCCTTTAGCCTAACCGGCATAACCGTGAGACGTAAAACTCAAAGATTTTATTTCATTTTTTTGTATTACACCTTAAACTGTAAGTGCACCCCTCGTTCAGCCTCGATCTTCAAAAGGAGCGCTTCACTTCAACAACGCTATAGGAATGGCGAAAGAAACATTTAGGAAGGAGAAATGTATATTTTGTGGACTCTCGAATAAAGTGTTAGGAAAAGACTGATAAAATGTTTCGTAAAAAAACAAAATAGTTTAGTTTTATGTTCTACGATTACATTCTTTAGAATGAATAAAATTAATTTATGAAGTGAATAATTATGAATAAAATTGAGGAATGATGATGTCATACAAAACCGGAGCACCCAGACACCCTTCGCTGTTTCCTCTCCCCACCTCCCATAAAATATGTAATGTGGAGTACTGTACTGTACCCTACAGAGTATGCGAGGGCGACGTAAAAAGAAAGACTAAATTCTTTGGAAATGTGAGTGAAGAGAATAATGGAAAACGGGACAAAGGAAAACAAATGAAGAACTATTCGAAACAATGAGAAAAAAATAATGTTATACTTAACTAGCAAATACCACCGTGTGTTACGGTACTACCAATACTATAGGTAATACTTTACGTTCCTCTTACTGTGCTTTTCATGGCTTTCATGTACCGTAGAATTCATCTGAACCCGAAATCTTACATTGAATTCTAACAGCGCGTATGGACATCTTGGTGAACCATCCTAAACCTTGGGGCCGCGGTGGCTCAGTGGTAGAGCGTTCACCTCTGGTGCTTGGGGTCCCGGGTTCGATCTCAGTCCCCGTCAAGTTAACTTTGTGGTGGACAAACACCGTGTACGTGGGTTTTCTCGGGGTTCTCCCGTTTTCTCCCACTTTCTTCATTCCACCATTTCATTCATTGCTCATCACCACCGTCTCCTTTAACCTAACCGGCATAATCGTGGGACGTAAAACTCAAAAATTTCATTTCATTTCGTTTTCATTCTAAACCTTTTTTCTTCCATTTTAGATCAAGTATGAAAGAAAAAGAGAACATTGAAACACTTTTTAAATAACATTTGTATTTTAATTATACTAATAATTAAAAATTATTTATTTTGTACTCTTTATTACAAAATAAATACAAATATTATTGAAAAAGTAGTTAACAAGGAACACAGACAGTGTGATAAGTCATCAATTGCCGTTGAGTTCATTTTTCTAGTCGCTGCCATAACCTAGATTTTTGTGTAATTCAAATTCTAGTCACACTGTAGTTTCTATGGATGACAACACTGAAAATTCTTCTGATTCGTATTTTCAGGTGTAGAATAACATTATCTATTGCTGAGGTAAGTTACATTTCATTATCTCTTTTCACTTACGAAAAACTGGCAAAAGATTAAATTGTTAGCTTTGGAAAATTATTTAGTAGTCTGCCCCCTTAAAGAAAAGCATGCATTATTGCTTATCTTTCATATTAGAACTAGTTCAAGTGCAAGCAATGTAGTATATTACATTAAGTAGGGGAAAGCTTTCTGAAGTTGTCTATTTTTTATCCAGTCGCATGTCTCTCCTTGATAACCATGACAACCTTGTAAGCTTTATTTTTTCAGAATTAACGTTTTAATCACCTTTCTCTTTATAGCGTCCAGTGCTAACTTCAGTAAATTCACTAAATACCACCTTAAAGGCATACTCTACCCTTTTTTCCCCTCTGCTATGTGTCCTTACACTCTTTGAAGTTAATTTTCCACAGGTATAAACTTCTCGAATATTTAATCAATACAGCCTAATGAAACTCTATTAAATTTAGTTCTATTCAAAGTACTTAGTTACTACAAGCTAAATTGGTATAGGCTATATAAAAGCGACAATTCATCTCTCTAGAAGTTTTCAATTACAAAATTCCAATTTGTTTTTCGTTGAAAATAGAAATATTTTTCCGTTCCATTCAGGAAAATCTAATATAATAAATTGTCTTGAATCAACAGTTGAAGCTCAGACATTTTTCCATTTCGTAACACTGTTTACAAGAGGAAACGTTATCTAAATATTATGGAGGAGCACGAAATAAAACGTAGTTGGATTACATCATTTTCAGGCGTAAATACTAACAAATATGTAGATATACAAAAAAGGTAGCAGCGTCACATGTATACCACGTGAAAAAGTTTTGGTTCATATGGCTTGATATTCTCTCCTCTCCTTGATTGTGGTAGTATATTTCTACCATTTCCGGTTTTTGTACAGTGGCTAGAGTGGAAATGCAGTGCTATTATGGGACACGTTGATTTCAGAAAACTTCCTCTCGTTATCTATTACCGTTTTTACTCTTTCGATTGTTAAACCGGAAGTTGATATTTTTGTTGCCACTTCCGGTTTGAATAGAGGGTTAAAAGATAAAATAGTTCCTATTCTTAGAACATTAATTTGAATTTTTTAAAAAAGCTTATCGTTATCTATTACAGTTTTTACTCTTCTACGATGAACATTAAAACCGGAAGTAGTTGATTTCTGGCATTTCTAATCTGAATAGAGAGTTAAGAGAAAAGAAGGTTTTCTTAAAACGCTAAATCGATTCCAAAATAAAATTGCTATCTCTGATCATTCTCGCTCAATATAGATCAATATTTAAAAAACCGAAAATTGTAATATGGATTTCTGTGATTTCCGATTTTAGTAAAGCTAAGGATAGAGACAAAAAATGTTCTTGGGACGCTATTTCGATTTCAAGAGACTTTTTTGTTATCTATTAGTGTTTTCCTTCTATAGTAAAGGATGTCAAATCTAGGAATGGTTGATTTCTAACACTTTTTGTTTTGAATATCACTTATATCAAAGGGTTCGATTCTTAACTTTTAACACTCAGCATCCTGGCCAAAATTAACGTTAATTCATCAAATAGTTCATGAGATATTTTTTGTGTGTGTTCCGGACGAAAGGACACACACACACACGGACAGACAGTATAAATATACTAGATTGTCTAAAAAGTATTGTAGTGCATGGTGGAGAAACGGTACAAGAGTTTTCCCTTACCTCTTTTTTTTATTATAAAAGTTTCTATACAGTTTATACACTGCCTTACAATCCAAATGTTGAACCTCTTGCCCAGAGCAGCGCGAAGATTTAGGGTTGTTGGTTAGGAACCTCTTGTCTAACATAGTGCAGAGGTGGGGTAGCATCTCATCTCTAGTGCAGCGCGGAGATCAGTAAGGAGCCACTTGCCCAAAGCAACGCAGAGGTAAGCTTAGGGAGTTTTTTCTGCCCAGAGCAGCTTGATGTGATTGGTAGAATGTAATCTGTTGGTGATTGTTGTCTTCTGCCTCTATGTGCCAATCTTTGGAGGCGAAGTTTCTGAACAGGATAACAAGATCCTCTTCGTGCCTTTCTCTTATTTCTTCATGTCCTCCTAGTATTTCATCGGCCGCTTGGTGGTGCTTGTGCTGAAGCACGCGGTGTTGTTTTGTTCATATGAGGTGATATCGTAGTATTGAGACTTGACATGTCAAACATGAGATTATATTTATTGTGATTTTTAGAAGATCAATAAGGAAGCACATATGCAACATTCGATAATCTTCTGGCATTTCTCTGTCAACATCATAATCTTATTGCTATAGAACTTCTACGGTTTCTGGACTAAAAATTGTGACACGTGGTTCTAATAGGACTGTCTTGAAACTAAATCAACATTATTCAGAGAGCTCTACAGAAACCGAAATAAATAATAATCTGGGGTTCCAAGTGCGAGTAATACAGTAAATGCATTAAAACCTCTCTGCCATGCTCTTTCTATTTCTAACGAGTTATTAAAGATGTATGCTGTATGACATTATCAGCGTGGTATATGACACCCTTTCTGTTTTTCTTTTAATTTCTTTGCGCTAATCATCGATAGTACAAGTCTGCACATAATTCACACGATCCCTTTCCAACCCCACCAAACGTACAGCACAACCTTCGTCGGCGTAACTGTGGAGCAATGACTCGAGTTCGTTGCGTATCCGTACAGATTCGATCGAGTAAATATTTTTGAATCAGATCGTGTTGCACCCAAACGTCAAGCTTTTGCTTGTAATCACCTTTCTCTAAATCATTTTGCACTGTTTGGTGATGAATGTTTGGGTCATTGGGTAATGCCTACTTACATGTCGATCATGTTTAACGTTGGTTAGAACTTTTGCTGTGATTGGCCGTCCACTGCGAGGAGCATCTTCGAAATAGAAATTTTTTGAACTAAAGCAACTGCACCACTTTTTGCCTGTTGTTTTCGAAAATGTATCTTTCACATAAACAGTACAAATTTCTTTGTAGGCCTGCGCAGTATTTAAATCTTTATCGAAATGAAATCGTAAAATGTAGCACAGATTTGCAGAAAGTTCACTCATGTTCACCGCGCAATATCTTTTGTCTCTAAGATTTCCACACTTTTTCCACATAGACTAGTCAGACCCGGTGCGACTCATATAAATATCCTGACTTTTTTTTACACTAACGCCATCTCGCGGACGTGCAAAAGACTTAATTTCTGAATCAAACTTCTTAATGAATAATTACCAAAGACGTGTATTTACTTTTAGGATAATATACTTTTCTTTTACATTTTTGTTTAGTAAACTATGTCATACTGGTGACGTTACCTTGTATAACCCAACTCTCTTTAACGCGAGAAATGACCTTTGAGAGTTGATCTACTGATCGTGCTTCCGAGCCCCTATTAATAGTAAGTCTCGTCGTTCATAAGTTCGGTGTTACATAAACACGCAAAAGACAGAAACTCTGAACTCTCTTTACGCTATGTGTACCATATTTTACCTTATCAAAGTTAGTAGCATTACCTTGATCTACTTAACCATGATCAATCCTTGACATATGTAATACCAGGGGCGGATCCAGGACGGACTTCTGTGAGGAGGCGGTGAGTTGTAATACTGGTACGTAGAGCTACTTTTAAGAGCTCCGAACTCTTGGGTGGGTTTCATTTATATATAAAATCAGAAAGTCTTCTCTTCTGAGAAGGGGGAGATTGGCTCCCTTGTATCCGCCACTGCGTAATACACATTTGCATGTTAATACTCAGCTATATCTATGATACCCAGCGACATACTACTTCCAAAGCTACTATCCGACAAATATGGATTGCAACTTCTTATTGTGGCTCCGCGTAGCGTAGTCGCTTATGCTCTCATCTTTGGTGTGAATGATCTCGGGTTCGACTTCCGGTGGGGACGCGGTCGAAAAAGGGTAAAAGCTTTTGAGGTCAGCCATCCTGAGTGAGGTTTCCTAGGTTTTCCTTTCTCAAACCAGGCAAATGCCGGGATAGTACATAACATACAGAATTCAGACTGCTTCTTTCCTTCCCCAATCCTTTCTTTCTTTCCTTTCCTTGGATAGTGTGATCGCTAAGGGACATCATACCTTCATATGTGATTGGCTAACAAGGGTATATAGATGTCGAAATCCTAGAAATCTAATTTCTAATCCTAAACAACTTTTCCCTTACTCCTCCACCTTCTGGAGAATAGAGTGATTGGGAAGAAGCTGGACTCCACACTGAATATGAATTTGGAAACAGCAGCTTTGTACAGAGGACCATTGCCATGCATCTTTTCTAGACATCGCTGAGTATCAATGTTCCGCACTTTACTAAAATTGAACGAACGCATAACTAAGATTGAACGACGAAACAGAATTTCGTCATCCCATGATTGTTGCGCTACCTTTGGGCGTAGAATATAATAAACACTTCTCGTATGTGTGTATAAATTGTTGTAAAAATAGCAGAATTTAGTATGTTTACAAAGCAATTACAAAGTGTGTTAAAAAGACTTACCTCTCTCTCTATGAGAGTTTGGGGCAGTGTTAACGCTCCGTATGTGTCCATCAGGGTTTTCCAGTCAGACAATCGGAATGTTCCTTCATATCTTGATCGATCTGTCCAATAAGAAAAGAGAAAATAAATTTCAATTGGAATATACGAGTATAAATATTCTAAACTAAAACATTCAGGAAAAACATATATTACACAATATTACGCAATATTATATTACAATTTCACATAAAATGACCTGGGTGCACGAACACTTCCTTTCAGAGTTATAGGTTGCCGAAAACATGAATAAATGAACTTTAAAGGCCCATAATTCCAAAACTATGTCACCTACTGTAGACGGGTCAAGACTACACTTAGAAATTAGTACTTTCCTATCCAAATATCCATGTTTCAGAATCCTGCGGTACTTCCGGAATAATTTTTATAGAGGGAGTTGGTGAGTACTTCAATTTATGTGCCCGTAACCAAGTTGATATATTTGTCTGTTTCCAGGTCACTGGATCTGCCCAGATCAGACTGAGTCTAAGAATCAAGACTCAGTACCTGGTGACCTAGAACAACTCTTGTCCTGAGTGACGTAAGTGATTCAGTTAGACGTGACACAATTGGTGAATAGATCTAAATGTTCCTCCTCTTTCTCGTTCTCTAAAGCTTGAACAATCATGGACAAAATTAAATAACGTACCTATAAAAATGAAAGTGAGTTTGTGTGGTGTCTCATAACTCCATAAGTACTGAATTGCTTAAAATGATACTTTGGTCGAGTACCAACCTTAGACCTCCCAAGGGTCTTACTATATTACATTGATAATTTTTTCGCCATGGGGGTTGAGGGAGTAAGTGGGAGAAACAGACATTCCGGATGAGTCGAAACAATCAATATTAGTCCCCAATTCATAGTTTTCGGGGTCATTGAGATAAATATTGACACTTCCGATATAATTTCAGTGCAAGTTCGGCATTCATTTGCATGGAGGATGAGAAATAATGAGTAATGGATGAAATTGCAGATTTTGTTTTCATTACGCTTGCACTTCAATGCGTATCCAAATGGGGAGAGTTTCAATTACTTTCATAAACCTTTTCTCTCTGTGCGAAGAAGTTTGAGCTAGTTTTACAAGGTGTAATCAAAAAGCACGGTGAATATAGTTGCAAAGTGCCATCTATCGGTGTATCCATTTCAACTAGTCAACCTGGTAGCCTAAACCTTTGGTGGAGGTTGAGTTAAGGCCGAGTTTGAACGAGTTGTTAGTTGGCTTCCAGAGGCAGAAGAGTGAGGACGTGTTTAAGAGTGTCGCGTGCCAATATTAAGTTTTGTTCTAAGCTGCAAAAAAGTGCCAAAGAAGTTCGCGAAATGTCGAAATCAGTGTATAGCAATGAAGCAGTGGTTCAAGACTGTTTGCAAGTGGTATGAGCGATTCAAAAGAGGCAATGAGTCGGTTGAAAACGAGCAAATGATTGAGAGTCCTTCGACGTCAAAAACAGATGCAAACGTTCAAAAGGTGGCACAAATGATTTGCTCGAACAGACGAATGACTATTCGAGAGCTTTCCGAAGAGTTAAACATCTCGCATGGGTCCGTAAAAAGCATTTTAACCTCCGATTAAATGGGCAAATCGCTTTCTTCATCACCACGAAAACGTGCCGTTGCCACACTTTGCTTTGATCCGCGAATGTTTGGCCGAAAATATATTCTTGTCTATCCACATTCGCTGTACTGTCCAGATATAGCACCATGCGGATTCTGGCTCTTCCCGAAAATTAAAACCGTACTTAAAGAAACACGTTTGGACACCATTCCTGTCACTGAGAGACAGGACAGAGCAGCTGAACGTCCTTCTGAAATACCTTTCCAGAAATGCTTCCAGTCATGGATTCAACATTGGGATTAGTGCTCTCAAACGGGTCGGGTCAGGTCAACTCGGATCGGGTCAGTCGGGTCAGCTCGAGTCGGGTTACGGGTCGGGTCAACTCGGATCGGGTTGTCGGGTCGGGTCAGTCGGATCAGCTCGTGTCGGGTTGTCGGGTTAGGCCTCTCGGGTCTTGTTGTCGGGTCGGGTCAGTCCGGTCAGCTCGGTCGGGTTGTCGGGCCGGGTCAATCGGGTCAGGTCGGGTCGGGTTGTCGGTTTGGGTCAATCGGGTCAGCTCGGGTCGGGTTGTCGGATCAGGTCAATCGGATCGGATCACGGGTCGGATCGACCAATTCGGGTCACGGGTCGGGTCGGGTCGGTCTTCAACCTGACCCGACCCGACCCGTTGAGAGCACTAATTGGGATAAGTGCATTGCTAGTCAAGGAGTGTACTTTGAAGGATTTTAAAACAAATTCCATAAAAGCTTTATTACTTTGTTTCTAACAAAATTATTAACCGTGTCTTTACATCACACCTCGTATATATGGGTTACATGTAAAATATGCTATTTAACTTTTGTCGATGGTTGTACACATGCTGTACGCGTTATATACATAGCCTATCAACGCCGTTATTCGATTGTTCTGTATGTTGATCAGTTGCCTTAGGTAATAAACTTACACAAGCTATTTGCTCAATTTATGCTAAAAAAGAATGATATTTGACTCACGCTAAACACAATAACCCCTGCCGCCTAACTGCATTCAACTAAGATAGAAAAAATTAAAAAAGCGATATTCAAATTAGAATATATTTACGATTAGAAAGAGATATCGTAATTGACTCTCATATAACCATCACAGATAAGCAGAATAATTTTCGCACAATGGAAACACATGCTGTTTTTCTTTTATCTCTAAAAAAATGTTATAATATCGTTTATACAAGAAAGTTTATGATGCAGAACAAAATAGCCAATACACTAGCTATCAAAAATTAAAAATCGATTCATTGAAACGCATCATTAAAAAAAGTCAATTTACAAAAAATTTTACCTGTTACAATAAGAGCTTTTTTTTTTGTTTTTCAATTTTTAATCTTCCTTTGTCACTTCAAACATGTATTATGTCATGCTAATGTAATCGTACGTATGATAGTTATTGCATAGTCGAAGATCGATGTTGACTAGATTTTTTATTTGCATAATACACACATACACACACGCATCACCTTGCTTTGTTCCAACGAGAATTAATCATGCAAAACAACCATGTTCGTTTTCATGTAACATACCAAATGTCATGTATGTAATGGTGGAAATCAATGTTGCTATAACATAAATACGAAATGGGCACAATTTCCGGTAAGGTTTTGGTGTATCCCAAACAACACTGGGTTTTATTTAGGTTCCTTATTTGTTTTCTGCATGTCTGCAAAGCGTATTGAATGTACGTAATATATACACAAATTGTTCGATTAATCGCCGAGAAAAGCAAACAAAATGTTTCTGTCGTACTCTCTCAATAGTCAAGTGCAGATACGTGGCGTTAACGGTGATCACCCCCTTTCCAATTAATTTGTTATATATTGGGAATTACTTTTGTTTTCTACAAAATAAGTTGGAATTTCATAACAAACAAAAAATACAAATCACTGAAAAAAAAACAACGTTTATTTAAAAATAATAAATGTGTTGCAGTTTTGCCAACTAACTGCACATACTGTCTTCGTCAGACACCGTAACAAACAAGTACGCAATCCTCCCCTCGATTCGCCCCTGCAAACAACTTCCGTATCATTGAAGGTGGAATCTAGTTTTTCTTTTAATTTATTTAACAGATGTGGAAGGAAAATCAAGAAATAAAGATAAAAGAGCTAGTTGCACTGAAATTGCATACTGATATATTGATATTGAAGCTCGATATGAATTCTATAAAAAGGATTACCACCTTTAGCTGTATTTGTTTTATCTTCCACTAACATAATAGGTTATTATTTAAAGAAGAAAACAGATACAATGAGAATTTGTATTTGTAGTGTTTAGGCATTTCCGAGTGCGAGTGCTTTTTGTCCTCTCGTTGTTCATGATGAGGTAACATACTTAAAATCGTGGCTTTTAAGATTTTTTCTTCTGAAGAAAGGGAGTCGGCAAATTATCTAGGACCGGCCCTAGTTTAGCAGACCAGTGACATATATTAGCATGGTTGTTTGTTACTAGATCGGATTGAGACGTTTATAAATACAAGATAAATTACCATTATAGAACACATTTCTAGACCCTTTCGACTTTTTTTTTTTTTTTTTTGTTATTTGAAGAGGAGAACTACGTGTCTGAAAGTCGTACAACACTTGTTTCCTCTAGCTCATGTTGCCTGACGTCATTCGTATCCTTTTATCTTTTATAAAAACCGTCAACTCTTTAACTTAAAGAGTCTCTGTCATTTGTATGATGTATTTGTAATTTGAGCTTGTTTCTATGATTCGTAAAGAAATTTGTTTAAACACGTAACAAATAAATAAGTGTATTTAATTAGAAGATCATACAGCTGTTATAGTAGCATCAGAGAAAAAAGTTTACAAAATTAAGATATTAATACAGTAAGAAAAGTGTTACGTAAGTTGCGGAAAATCTGTCAGAAACAAGGGATAAAAATGAACGTTGAAAAGACAGTGAAAATAGTAACTGGAATAGAGTTAAAGCATGGAAGTAAAAGAGGACGAAGATAAACAAATACGTACGCACAGTAGAATTCCGTGAACACGACTCCCGATTTCTCAACATTACGTACACGGTGGCCACAAAGTTCCGTTATTCCTTGATAAATGCTAATGTAAGTTTTCCTATTATCCCTTGATAAATGCTAATTTAAGTTTTCCTATTATCCCTTGATAAATGCTGATTTCAGTTTTCATATTATCCTTTGATAAATGCTAATGTAAGTTTTCCCGTTACCCCTTTATAAATGCTAATGTAACGTATTTGATTGTTTCAGATTGTAGCGTTGGATTGGTCGTGGTAGTCTGGATCTGCCCGCACTACGAAGCCCAGATCTCACCAACTGTAATAATGTGCTATGGGGGTTTATAAAGGGCATCGTTGCACAAAACTGTTACGATACTGCTGCAGAACTAAGAGAAGTTGCGAATCAAGCTTTCACTCAAGTTACAACTACAACGCAGCGCAAAATGTCGCACAGAACGTGACGGCGTGTTATCCTTTGTCATGAGAATGACAGTTGACAGACTGATCCTTTGGACATTTAATGTTTCCTATCTCAATGAAACTTCTCGAAAGCATTGTTGTTCATGTCATTGAGTTCTTTCCATGTCATTGAGTTATTTACGTACGTTTAGTGGTTTATGTTATTTTTTATAAGGAGTAACGCGACTTTGTTGCCACCCTGTATAACTCGACAATCACTTTTTATTTTTTACATCGCTAAATGATGCCATAAGCAGAATACTATCTTTGAAATAATATGGTATTCATGGTATTCTATTAATGACAAGACTGCAATCATTTTTAACATTCAATATACGATGCAAACAATTTAAGTACATTTTAGTTATTGTATTATTGTAATTACAGTACATATATATATATGCGTATGAATGTGCGCAAATTTTCCAATTCTGTTCAAAGTATTGTTCAGCATTAATTTTTTTGGGAATGTGTGTCCTTCCGCTTTGTGATATTAATTCTTGGAAATATGTAATGAATTTTGTTTTACAGTTTTTGTTCCTTCTGTTTTAAATTCCAATCTATCTCATCCTCCCTTCTGCAGTAACGAAGTGGTTGTTTGAATAAATATGTGAAAGAGAGCCTAGCATCACGATATATATATATATTTTTTTTACATAGAACTAATCGTTTCTTTAGTTTCACATGTAAAAAAAATGAAAAAAAGAAAAATAAAGAATTTTTAACAATTAAAGTGTTTCGTGTGAAGTATTGTGCTGTCTGGGTTAGAAATATGGACGCAAAAATGATGAAAAACGACTGGAAACTTACAAAATGTGGATGTGGAGAAGAATTGAGAGAATCAACTGAGTTGAGCAGAAAACTTATGAGAGGGTGTTAGAAATGGTGGAGGGGAAAAGAAAGAAGATAGATATTATTAAGAAGAGGAAGAGAAACAGGTTAGGACATTGGCTAAGAAGGAATTCTATCATGATGGACGAGGACGTGCTAGAGGGCATGGTGGCAGGAAAGAGATGGAGGGAGAGAAGGAGACTACAATTAATGGGCGATACCATAGCAGGGAAATCGTACGTGAAGACTAAGAGGTTAGCGGAAGACTGTGGAGCATGGAAGCTTCTCATTTGCTCAAGTGACCTGCCAATAATGACAGAACATCTATCATGATGATGATGATGATTTTAAGATATGATATACTTTTTCGTGTTCTGTTGAACCTTCGTTGCAGTAATATAGAGTAAAATAGTACTAGTTGCGAAGAACCCAACCTTTATTACGTAAAACTCGACATGTTCGATAACTCATCACACTCTCAGTCCAGTCCTTAGGTCGAGTTAGCTTGAGTCTATTCTAAGTTAGATACTTATGTAATATTATTAGTGAAGATTTAAAACGGGAACACAAGAATTCTAGAACATTAGAAAAAAGATTTCAAGATGAGCAAATATTGATCGATAAATATTATTAACTTGAACAAAATCATTCACAAGATAATAAGAGCTCATATGTAGTTTAAGAGAAAACAGAATTAGCATAAATTTCTTTGTAAAACTAAGAATAGACACTGTATAATAACCATACTACTTATTTAGATGAATGTGTTACTGAAATGTATATACCATCATTACAAGCTACATTAGAACATTAAAGAAGCGACAGTAGATATGGCACGGTTACGATCTAAAATTATGATGAACTGTTTATTTTAATTTTTATTAAGGTGAAACTTTTCGAGAATCTAAAGTTAATAACATACTTGGAGGTAAATTATCATGTATAGCTTTCGAGAAAATTAAAGTCCTGGGGCTCTGTTGTTCTTTGCCAATTATAAATGACAGCTTTAATTTTCCTGAAGAAACCATTTTTATTTAAATTTATACGAGTAGCGTCACACGTTCGTTAAACTCATTAATACGACGCTAAAAACGACTCTGCATAGGATTCGTCAAGTCTGAATGTTTCTGTGGTGAGATCCTCAGAACCTTTGGCGTGGAAAACCCGGGTTCGATTCCCGGCGGGAGCTCATGTGGTTCGGATTCTATGTTAATCAGTAGGTCCACGTCTCATATAGCCACGCTGCTGAACGGGACGTTAAACTCAAACACAACAACGAGATCCTCGGAAATTGAGATTTGAGATATTTCGAATTCTTTGCTAACGCTATTTGCGTTTGTACTGTAATATTCTTTAAAGTTCATCCATAATAATCATTAGTTCCCGTATGGCTGTCCACTCAATTTTTCATAAATACTTTTGTACTTTTCTGACAGTCGTGGTAAAAAATTAAAATTTAAGTGTTCATGTCTCTTTTCTTTCATTCCTAGAGAGTAATTTACTGAAGTTTGCTCTTTAGTTTACAAAAGGGCTAATAAAAAGAGAGAATAACTGTATTTTAGTTACAACTTTTAGAATTTTTTTTAGACATAATTTCAAGATATCCCAGTCTTAGGAAGCTCATACATCCGTTAATATAAGAGATTAAGCTATGAAAGTTCTATGCTTGATAGAGCAAATTAAATAAGGATGCATGGTGTTCATAACTAAACTCTCTATTTTTCGAGATATGCCACTTCGTCCTTTTGCCGATGAATTTTCGACAAATCATTTGACAATAATGCAAAATACCTATGATGATGGTGATAATGATTCGGCCATGACATAAGACTAATGAAAAATGTCTCCAAATGAAAATCAAATCAATATTTCTGTCAAAAACTCTTCAGAGACTGCAACACTGATGTCAATGAAAAATAAGTCATTGAGGTGGCAAAAAGCAACATTAGCAAAAACGAGACGTCTTCTACCCAACGGCGAAAAAGCTATTTGGCTCTCAGATTGTATGCGTGTGCGTCGCTGTTGCCAAAGCACTGTTTAATTGTGTTTCGGTCTGGGCGCAATTGTTACTTTGGAGGTGTAGTATGAAAAAAAAAAAGTACCACATACACAAACACTGAAAAGTTAATTTCCAGCCGCTTGATTCAAACTCGTGATAATTTCAATTTCAAACCTTTGTGTGTTCTCTTGTAACGCCTCCATAATCACAGCATTTTCAAAAGAGCGGGCAAAGAACTGTTTGTTTTCGTTTCTGGAAGGCCAATCAGGTGAGAGATGCGTTGCGTAATTACAAAATAAATACAACGTGTTACGCTCTGCGCTCCCCCTGATGTTTGCCCACTTCATTATAGTTTTATCAAAATGTGAGATTAAAGGATTGGACAGTGTACAAATGTCTTTTTATCGGCATAAAGTGATTTTTTTTTCGTGCAATTAATCTTTCCACTTCTCACTTTTGTGATACAATTTTATCCATAGAGGAGACATATCAAATTAGAAATCTGTTTTGCAATCTTATTACATCTCAAATATTTGCATGTAGATAGAATTTTCATTCACTCCTGAAACACATCATGTCCTATGTTTACAGACTTGTATTTCGTGTCAGATTGACTTTCTTCATTGATCTACACTGAAGTGTAAATTATATGTAAATATACATATATTTTTTACAGTGATATAAAACTTGAAAAAAGTCACGGTGGTTCAGTGTTGGTGCACTCACGTTTGGTGCGTTAAGTTCCTGGTTCAATGCCAGTTTCAACCAAATGGACTTTGTGGTGAACACAAGACTATGCGTGAGTTTTCTTGGGGTTCTCCTTTAACTTTTTTCCTCTCACTTTCTTCCTACCATAATTATCATAATCTTCATTAGACTTGTTGCATAATCAAGGGACGTTAAACTAAAGAAACGTTAAAAGTATTAATCGACTTCAAAAAAAGTTATAAAGAACAAAAAATATTCACCTATCCTAATAATAAATTCAGTTAATTTGATTTATTATAAACCAGTGGCTTTGCAAAACTATGTATATGAATACCTATATTATATCTATCTATTAGTTATGTTTATTATTATTATTATTATTATTATTATTATTATTATTATTATTATTATTATTATTATTGCGTCTATCGAAATGCTTGCTTTATAATAAATTAAATGAATTATTTTATTAGAATAAGCTTTATAAGGGTTTTTTAAAGTTTATATATATATAAAGTTTATTTTCCTAAACATTTGCATTTCAATGGGTAACAAATGTGATCACTAGTATCACTACTCCCACCTATAAGCTTGTTACATAACATGACTAAGTAATTGACGAAAAAGAAAACTTACGAAATTTGCAAAAAAAAAAAAAAAAAAAAAAAAGAAGATAATATAAAAAGTGAACACTATAGGATTCTTTAAAAAAAGAAAATGAGATTCTTACACACACTACCAACAAAATATATGGCAAAAAGTTAAGGCTATACACTACTTACTCTTGTTTAAGGATAGGGCAGTGCTGATGACAAATCAAACGAGGCAAATTATCAATGTACTGTCTAGTTCAAAAAAAATCCTGGCCACCCACCTTCGTTTACAAGGTGGTATTCTGGCAACTGTACATATAAATTTCTAATAGTTTGTCTCTGTAAAAGTAAATTCCAGCTGGCCAAAGAAAATCCAGATTTGTTTGTTTTAACTCAAATTTTAAGTAAGAATATAAGACTTTTGAATGAGAGCTGGGAGGTGGGAGTACAGGATATATATATTTTCCAAGTAATCGAAGGCGAAAAACGTTGTCCAAAGATAGCGTTGAAGAATCATTCTACGTTCACGTGACTTGAATTTCTGTGCTTATGATTCAAATGCATTACATATTACAGTTAAAACAATCTGACAAATTTGAATCTTCTATGACAAAGCAAAACATGTGTGAAAAAAAATATTCTCTACGTAACGAAGTACAATTGAATGAAGTACAACTTGTTGTACGTCAACACTGTTGGTCACAGATCTTGGAGCACTCATTTCAACTGTTTTGTACGGATGTATTTAATTCCATTTCTTTTATTGTGATACTCTGTCGTTGCATTTTTGGCACTAGTGTCATATTTGGATTATTTAAGAAGAAATCAACAAGAACTGAATTGTCATCATATTCTTCCAAAACTTTTAAGTAATAATAATGATAATAATAAGAAAAGATAAACTAAAAAAACAAATCGAGTTAGAGATCGTAAGTAAATATTTTTGAATGGTTAAATCGTTATTTTAAAGCGAAACTTATCAGTCTCCGAGCGTAAAGTTAATGTGCAATCTTCAGAAAATATGAGAGTTAGGAGTCTACGGCTTGCATAAAATATTTAGGCGAAAATATTTAGATATTCTTAATCCATGGGTTGCATAAAATGTTTAAGCGAAAGTATTAAGACTTTTAATCCTTGGGTTACATAAAATATTTAGGCGAAAATATTTAGATATTCTTAACACATGAGTTGCACAAAATGTTTAGGCGAAAGTATTTAAATATATTTAATCCTTGGGTTGCATAAAATATTTAGGCGAAAATATTTAAATATTCTTAATCCATGAGTTGCACAAAATGTTTAGGCGAAAATATTTAAATATACTTAATCCTTGGGTTGCATAAATATTTAGGCGAAAATATTTAGATATTCTTAATGCATAGGTTGCATAAAATGTTTAGGCGAAAATATTAAGATTTTTATTCCTTGGGTTGCATAAAATATTTAGGCAAAAATATTTAGATATTCTTAATCCATGGATTGCATAAAATGTTCAGACGAAAATAAGATATTTTTAATCCTTGGGTTGTATAAAATATTTGGCCGAAAATATTTAGATATTCTTAATCCTTGGGTTCCAGAAAATGTTTAGACGAAAATATTAAGATATTTTTAATACTTGGGTTGCATAAAATATTTAGGCGAAAATATTAAAATATTTTTAATCCTTATTATAAACGCTACCCCAACAGATATCGATATTGGGTAGGTAATTCAAAGACAAGCAGAAGTGTTGAGGAGAAATACCAGTCTATTCTAATATATAAAATCACGTATATGTGTGTCATCATGAGATTTTCACAGAGAATCAGAAATGTCATGATTTTCACAGAGAACGAAATCACCTAAAGCCACCAAAGGTAGTTCGCAGTTATGTCTTATCCATATCTAACCGTGTACGAAGTCGTGTTTTCAATTTTTGATTCCGGGGCATTGGGAGGAAGGTCACACGTTTTGGAGATTCTAAAAAAAATATTATTGATTATTTCAGAAGCCCGTTAACTTAAAAAATACAAACTACTCTATTGTGTTTGCGAGTTGTGTTTGTGAAGAATCTGCAATATTATTGCACTGCGGTCCGGATGGCAACCCTGATTATGATCTTGCTTCGTCCTTGATGCCCTTGTTATGCTTAGTTTCTTTCTTTTGGTTGACTTTCTTTCTCTGTTTGCCAGAAATTAACTTTTCCCGTCATTTCTGACTTTCTCCAATTTTGCCGACATTCAAGGTTTCCCCTTTCCTTGCTCCGCTCCCTATGGCCCTTAGCACCTTAAATTTCTGTGTTCTCCATATCTTTTCATGCTCAATCAGATGGCGTATGTCTGCATCTGATTTGTGCGACAACCATATGGTCCCTTACTTGTAAGTACTTGCATCTTCCATTTCTCCCGTAAATTTTGTATTTTTTACGTACTTCTGGACCCCGTCTGCTAAACATTTACCTAATAATATAATATAATATAATATAATATAATATAATATAATATAATATAATATAATATAAATAATATATTATATAATAAAAATATAATATAATTTATATATAACATATTATGTTTTACGTATAAGGTCTAGATATTATTAATTTCTGAAGTGTTTACATATGACGCGCAGTACACAGAATGCCAATGCTAATTCTACTATAGTTGTACAATATTGTTTTAAAATATAATAATTTTAGTCCAAGTTAACAAAATAAAATACAGTACTAACAAAGATTTCTAGAATTATCAATTATTTAAAGCGTTTCAACGCTTCTAACCAATTTCTCTATTACAAAAATTCCCGCAATTGACACTTTAGATATGCTTATTAATGTCTATCGTGGCACAATTTACTTTTCAATAACAAAAGATCATCGAAAATAAGCAAACGTATCATTCATCGGCATAGAGCATCTTCAGCACATCATTACTAATAAAATAAAAGAACTTAGATGAAAATAGGACAAAATACCACTTATGACTCTTTATATGTGGTATGCAGGTATAGTTCTTATTTGCCAATTGCTGAATGAACTCTAAACTGTGTTGAATACTTAATATTGTAAAGAAAAGAAAATCAACTAACATTCTTATACTTGCTTAAATATGAGATATTTTGGTTTAAGAAAATGGACAATTAATGGAAGTGAATGAAGGAAACCCCGAGAAAACCCACCGACAAGATGTTGTCTATCACAAACTCACATAGTGTGGTATCTAAGCAGGGACCTTTCCAACCAGAGATGATCGTTCTACTTCTGAGCCACCGTACCCCCGCTCTTGGAGGTTAGTGTGGGATGTTTCTGGGTTCTTTGTGGGATAATCACAGAACGAATTTTGGTTATCGAAATATTGTTCTGTGACAGGCACACTTCATTGAAATCCAACTGAAATCCTTTGGATATTTCTATTTATTCTTCAAGTTTCGACTGGGAGTCTGAATGCCCAGGGACAGGGATGGAACCTATGAGACGCACAACGACATACCATGGACATGTTATGATAGATGGACGTTAACCTAAGAGCAATAATGACTCAACTACACATACATGAAAGAATTGCTATTTTTGGTTGACTGAAATACGTATAGCATCCCTTTTAAGCACCGCACTGACGCATTTTTGACACATGAGTCAATTTAACGTAGACTCCGAACCCTCTCCAGCGAACCCGGAACTCAGTTACGCAAAACCCGTCAAGACAATGAATCGGATCGGATCAAAGTACATTCAAATTACAAGATTCTGCCACCGGGAATCGAACCTGTGACACTGCATACCAAATACACCTGAGCTAGCCAGACTGGGAGGACTATAAGTGCTGCTGTGTTAACTGATATGTATGTCTTCCCAATCACGTACCTAAGCCGCATCATTTATTTTTATATTTTGGAGAGAATGTGAAACTTAAGTAATGAAAATTCAACTTAAATGTTTTAAGAAGAAACATGGACATTGAGGGAAAAAATAAGATATTCTGGAACTCTAGTACAGGTTTCACTGTGTCCTATATATGATAGCGAAGGATTAAATTTTGTTGCCTTACATTCTGAAATGTAAATTAGGCTAATTGAATGGAATTAATCGCTCCTTAGATACTTGTTAAAATTTTCTCTTCTCGTTCCCAGGAGAAGAAAAAAGAAAGAACACACGGAAAGAATTAAGATCCTATCACACTGCATGTGTAAGAACTAAAAAATCTATTCTTGTAAACTGTTGCGGATGACGTTTAACTAACATCTCACTCCCAAGATCCAAACAAGTCCCGCTGAGAAATGTAGCTGAAGTTTCGGAACAAGCATCTGGTAATCCCCTGTCACTCAGACGACGTGGGAAGTAAGCAATTTCCTTGTCCTAAGGGACCCCAGTCGAGGATTAATGGAGCAGCAAAAGACGCTTTGAAATGTCTTTCTCCGTTGATGGATTGCAACGATGAAAGGTATTTGCTTTCGAAGAAGGCTGGAATTAATTTTCACTTTCGTTTTCGGAAGCGAGGAAATCATGCTTCCTATCATGATATTAGTGAAGCTACTAGCTTGAACGTCTGCAATGATTCTATTGTTTACTTAAGGGAAATAATCTTCTTATTAGACTTTTAAAGGATGCTATTTATAAGTATTGGAAGACTTATAGAACGGAGGGGGCGCGGTGGTTCAGTGGTAGTGCGTTCACCTCCGGTGCTTGGAGTCCCTGGTTCGATCCCAGCTCGCGCCGTGTGGACTTTGTGGTGGACAAACATCGTGCTCGTTCGTTTTCTCGGGGTTCTTCCGTTTCCTTCCACTTTCTTCATTCTACCATTTCACTCATCTCTCATCATCGTCGTCTCCTTTAGCTTAACCGGCATAAACGTGGGACGTAAAACTTTAAGATATTATTTCGTGTCACTTATAGAACGGCTTTGTCCGTCCAACTATCTATCCATCTATCTATCTGTCTAGAAATATCAGAGCAAAATGGTAATAAGTAGCCAGAAGCGATTGGTTGGTATAGTTTCAATGTCCAAAGAATAGGTTCCTTCCCTATTGGTTCTTCAAATAGGAAATGGTAGAAATTTAGATCCAGTAGGATGGCAAGAAGCGTTTTTTTTGTTTTTATATCGATTGAGTATCCCAGGAATGCATTTTACCTTGAACTTACTTCTCTACTAAAACCGGATGTGGCAGGAATCTACAGTACTATCACTTCCGGTTTCAATATTGATTTTCAGATAGAGGAAAAAACATTAAGAAATAATGAAAAATTATTATTCGCTATGGATTTAGCGTCTCACAAATAGGTTCCATCTTCGCTTCTACCAGTCTATTCAAACCAGAACAACTGGAAATAACATTTCCGGTTTTAATATTGATCAGCATTGAGCGAAAATGATTACAAATAGCGATAAGCGATATTTTTTTTGGCGTGAAATCAGCGTTCCAACAAAATGAAAGTTTTATTTATACTCTTATCTCTTAAATGGAGAAAACGGTGGCTCAATCCTGCTTACTTTTGGTGGTTGTGGTCTCTGTTTCGATCCTCACCCAAGCAACCTTGTGGTGGACAACGTTGTTTCCATGGGTTTTCTCGGGCTACTCCCGTTGCCTCCCACATTCTCATTCCACCAAATCTTCCATCATCATTCACTTATATTAATTATCCTCTCTCTTAGCCAAACAGCATAATCGTGGGACGTTAAACTGGAAGATTGTTATCTCTCTAATGACACAAGAGTTGTTAAAAATCTACTGCAACTTTGAGTTTTTCAATATTGATTTTCATAGAGGGGCCGCGGTGGCTCAGTGGTAGAGTGTTCACCTCTGGTGCTTAGGGTCCCGGGTTCGATCCCAGCCCCCGCCAAGTGAACTTTGTGGTGGACAAACACCGTGTGCGTGGGCTTTCTCGGGGTTCTCCCGTTTCCTCCCACTTTCTTCACTCCACCATTTCATTCATCACTCATTATCACCGTCTCCTTTAGCCTAACCGGCATAACCGTGGGACGTAAAACTCAAAGATTTCATTTCATTTTTTCATAGAGCAAAGCTGTAAGAGATAACGGAAAATTCGTTTCCTGAGTAACTTGACCTTACAAGATAATTTCCACATCTGTCCCTCTGTTCAAACAGGAAATAGTAGAAATTTATAATTTCCGTTTCTAACATAGACCACCATAAAACAAAGATAGTAATAGACAGTGAGAAGCATGGGCACCCGAAGAAAATTTTCTAGGGGGGCTCAAGTCCCTGGTTGCTATATACGGTTGGTATTTTTATTTTTATTAAGAAAATATTAAGAAATGTAACACATTTTCGTGAGCCAGTGGGGGCTCGGACCCCACCCTGCCCTCCCCTTCGGTCGCCCATGGTGAGAAATGCTTTGTTTATATTGGCAGCGTTCCAAGAGTAGCTTCCATCTGCACTCTTATTTCTCGACTATCACCAGAATTAGTAGAAACCTATTATGATACCTCTTCCGGTTTTACTACTGAACCTTGTTGTTAGGAAGTCTATTGTAGTTTTTGAATGACAAAACAAAACCACTTGGGGTTCGTTATATACTACAAGTACAACGTTACGTGTTAATTGCTAGACAAGTACGTGTTCAAATATAAGCACATTCTTTAGTAAAAATTAGATTAAAAAAAAAACACTTTTGTAGGAGGAGGGAGCAAGAGTATGTAGGAACTAAAAATATGAATGGCTAAATCCAGTAGAAAAATTATAGGTATTGCAACACTCCCATAATATCACGATAGTCAGTTATGGCGGCGAACAAATAAACATTTATGAAGTTAGTGGACAAAAACTCTAACTAAACAAATTTGTTTTTCTATATTTATGGTAATATTGTGGTGCTAGTATTTAAGCTATATCCAATATAACTTACAAATATGAAATGTTTGAGTTTTACGTCCCATGCGTATGCCGGCTAGGCTAAAGGAGACGGTGATGAGAAATGAATGGAATGGTGAAATGGACAAAGCGGGGGTAAATGGGAGAATCCAGACAAAGCCCATACGCACACACTACTTGTCCATCACAAAGTCTACTTGGTGCGAGCTGGGATCGAACAAGAGACCCCACGCACCAGAGGTGAACGCTCTGCCACTGAGCCACAGCGGCCTGCGCGATACAACCTACAATATAATTGAAAGCGCTAGTAATGACTACTTTTTACTATGTATCATAAAGCACACCTTTTATTTACTTCAAACCAGTTTCACGAGACAAGTGTTCGAGCACCACCAAATAATTCATTATATGAACAGGGCAAAGAAGTAAGCACGTATAGTTGATGTAAGGACGTGCACACATACTTTTCCACACACGAATAACATGTGACTAAGAAAAGTTCTTATATCATAACAATATAGTCCTGCTAATAGGCCTATATCAACTATAGCAACAAATTTTAAGCATATACCTATCATACAAGGAACTTATACTAAATTATTATTCTGTAAATAAAATGTATGACTTTAGGAAGATTTTAAAGCTCAACAACCGAGAGCTTATTATAAGGTTCCAACCGATGGGAAGGTTGTATCTGGTTTATTCAATTGGTATTGTTCCACAAAATGCAAATATCTTCACTGATGCACATTTTTTTGCCATCTGCTGTATTAAATTTCGAAACCGAGTCTGGAAAACTGGTTCCGTTGACGAAAACACTCCTTCAGTTAAAAAGTATGTTCGAAAAATGAAATTCAACGAACATGAGCTTACTGTTCATCGAAGAACACCATCAGTCTCAGGTCGTCGATGTCACATTCTCCATTAGTTACAATAACCCCTACCTATTTAACCACATGTTGTTCAAGTGTCAAATGCAAATCAACTGGCGAAAAATTTGAAATACTAACTTAAGCAGAATTTTGTTTCGAAAGCAAAATCTACCAAGAGTTATGTCAAGCGGAAGAACATTAATGATGTGCAAAGTAAATTGTACGTGAAAAGTGCTTTCAACAGTATGAGGAAGAAAAGTGGCAACATCTCATCCAAGTGTTCAGCGTGCTATGTACAAATATAACAAATGCAAAGTTTGGTGCCATGAGCAGTGCACATATTACGAAGGAATTGGTCATTTCATTTCTGACTTATGTTAAATTTCCTTAGTGCGGACTTTTGCCCTGTGACATTTGTACTCTTGCCCCACATGCAAGGGTAACTGTGCAGTTGGATGTTTTAGTTTTTTTTTTTTTTTTTTTTTTTTTTTTTATGGTGCTGCATTGTAACTATTTTACGTACATGCAAGTAATGCTATTATTTTATGCTTTAAATTTTTAAATGCAAGTAAAAGTTTTCTTTTGTAATAACTATCGTTTTCAAAAGTATACTGCTTTGAAAATTTGCGTACTTTTGCCCTTGCTTTTTCTACCAGTAACCTCATGTTTCTGATGTTTTCAATTGTGTTGTCCATTTCTAAAACGTCACTTGTCCATTTTAGAAATATTTCGGGAAATGTTGTTTATCTTTGTTATCACGTTAATTAGTACATCTAGAAACGAGTAAAATAAGTTTTTTTTTAATCTAAGGTAAATACCTGAACCATTAAATGGAATAAATTAGCTGAAATTACATATTAACAAAGCAAAAATCGCGAAAAACAAATACATTCCAGAAAAGCAGACATAGTCTAGCAGAAATTAGCCAAATTTGGGTCATACCTTGCGTGGAGTTATGCCCAATGTTTTTTTTTTTTCTGTTTCTGAGAGTTCAAAGTCCATAGAATCGAAATTCGGAAGGTGCCGGCTCGGCATTGTTGGGCATTTTGATTTACGTCACCTTTTTCAATATGGCGACCTGCGCATCAATTTTGTTATGAAAAAATTCATACTTACTATCGTAATTCACTTACTACTCAGACAATTGTAGTGATGTTTTGCAAGTAAGTTAAGGTTGACTAAATAAAGTTTTATACCACATTATTATCATCCTAATATAAGAAGTAAACAGTGTTTCCAACCTAAAATATTGTAAAACAAATCGAATTTTGTAAAGTTAAAGCATAATCCAAGGTACATGCTAAATAGGATATTGTCAAAATTGTCTAGTACATTTGGTTTATTTCTGACATAAAAATCAAAATATGTAGAGTATCACTCAGTCCAGTTAAGTTTTGCTTCTGCTCACCCCTTTTTAAGTAACGTTCACATACTAATTATTACCTATAAACTGAACTCAATATTAATTTTGAGTATAAATTAAGAGCTACTTTACCAATAAGAAAGCTCTATTCGTTTCAAAAAAAAAAAAAAAAAAAAAGGTTGATTTTTGGCCAGTTAAGTACATTTAGTCGATAGAGTAGCTTCCGTCAGTCAGAGTGAGTAACAGTTGGCAACACTGCTACTTCCTAATCTTATCTTAAATTGGAAGGAAGTTGAAGAAAGTCTAATTTATAAAAAAAAGACAGTGCATTCTCATTGATGATGTAGTCCTTAAATTACATTCAATATTAATATCAATATGAAACATATTTGTAGAATTACTGGGATTTAATGTCACTTTGTTAATACTTACCTTACATCATAATGAAAAACGGTGCTTTCATTCTTAACTTGTTTTTGAAGAAATACAGAAAATTCTGCATATAGTAATACTCCACTATATTAGATTCTAAGTAAAACAAATATAAGAAAATTAATCTTTATAAAATGATGTTTATAAAATGGGTTATTTTCCAATCAACTCTGCTACAGCCGTGTTGAAATTTCGCGAACTGATTAGCTGATTACTTTCGTATTGGGTATTTAGTCATTCAGCGTCAGGATCTTCGTCATCGGGATTACCTTCGTCGGTGAAATTTTCGTCTGGTTCTTCAGCTGTTAAGTTCTTGAGTCGCGTTGCAGGGTTTTGACAGTTTGCTTCACCAATACAGCCACAAAAAAGTACAACTTAGGTTAGAAGATGCGCAGTGACTTGTATGAGCATACAGGGCTTTTCTCCACACCCGCATTTAATCATTTGTAGAACTTGAGGCGGAACAACTTCTGTTCCTGTAGGCATCTCTGCTGCTACGAGAACCTTTGTTGAGCTATCGTAACACCATCCATATTGTAAAGGATTTAAGGAAGATTAACCCTTTCCGGATTTCGGCTTTTTGGGCTATTTTTTAGACTTTCAGTCAAGCAGCTACTGCATCGTCACTATTTATCCTAGGATCATGGTTCATACCTCATTCTCTTCAGAACAGAGCTGGCTTTCAAATGGTATCACTTGCATGCTCATACCATATACCAGGAGCGGGAAAAATGATGTCAAAGGGAACACTTTCGGAGGGAAAATTTTTCTCGCACTTTGCTCCCCCCTGGAACGGCCCTGTGTTAACGTAGCCATCTAAAAAAATCTGATAAATAGTACTTGGTATAGTGAATGTGTGCCAAATTTCACGTTTCTATCTTGAATACTAAGGGCGGGAGAAATTTTATCATGAATTCCCACAATGCCCCAAATTACCACAATACACTATGATCTCAAGGGAAAAATTTCCTGAGACATCCCTAATTAACCTAGGATCATGGTTTGCACATCATTCTCTTCAGAATAGAACTGCCTTTCAGACGGTATGACTGACGTGTCTCCATCATGTATCTAAGGCGGGAAAATGACACAAAACGGGATTTTTTGGGTAAAATATCCCTTTTTTCAACTTTTAGCCCCTCTGGACCCCCCTGTTTTAACGCAGGAATCTGAAAAAATCTGGTAAATATTACTCGGTGGACTAAATGTTTGTGCACAATTTCAATCTTCTACGTGCAAAAATAAGCCCGCCAAAAAATTCAGAAAATGCCTCATATTACCCTGTACACAGGTATATATTGAAAAAAATTCCCTGACACATCCCTAATTAACCTAGGATCATGGTTTGCACATCATTCTCTTCAGAATAGAACTGCCTTTCAGACGGTATGACTCACGTGTCTCCATCATGTATCTAAGGGGGGAAAATTACGAAAAAACGGGATTTTTGGGTAAAAATATCCCTTTTTTCAACTTTTAGCCTCTCTGGACCCCCCCTGTTTTAACGCAGAGATCTGAAAAAAATCTGATAAATACTACTAGGTAGGCTGAATGTTTATGCACAATTTCAATCTTCTAGGTACAAAAGTAAGCCTGCCAAAAAAATAAATACCGACAATGTACCATATTACCCTATACAGAGGGATATTTGTTAAAAATTCCCTGAGACATCCCTAATTACCCTAGGGTCATGTTTCGCCCATCATTCTCTTCAGAATAAAATTGCCTTTCAGACGGTATGACTCACGTGTATCTATCATGTATATAAGGCGGGTAAATCCCGAAAAAAGGGATTTTGGGGGTAAAAATATCCCTTTTTTCAACCCTTTGCCCTTTTGTTCCCCCCTGTTTTAACTCACAAATCTGAATTAAAATTTGGTAAATACTACTCGGTGGACTGAATGTTTGTGCAAAATTTCAATCTTCTACGTGCAAAAATAAGCGCGCCAAAAAATATCGAACATAGGCTTAATAAATGAAAAAACAAATTTTAGACTTATGACGTCATCACCTCCTATGTCTGGACGCAGGAAGGTCTGAAACCATACGTAATGTCTTCTACAATGCCTCTGGACTTGAAAAACAAAACAAAACAAAAAACCCGGACGAAAAAGCTCAAATAGAAGAGAAATAACACAATGTACCATGAAAAACGCGTATGGTACAAATTGTACCATAAAATCCCCAAAGGGTTAAGAGTAGGACCAGATGGTTCCATTGCAGATCTCCATATTACAATTTGAGCTCATTTCACATGTTCTCCAAAGGCTTCAGTTGTTGGTGGCAATGTTGTAAGAGGTAGAGCAAGTACTGCTTTATATTTTCCGGTAACAGCACTGCAGAAGTGAAACCTTACGTCTGTCATTGTATCAAAATATTTTTTGCATAGCATGGTCCTATAAACCGTATTGCCTTACTGATAATATAATTCATATTAACATCTAGAAGGCCTTTAAGGAATAACTCTTTGCCTTCTTGAAGCTTCTTGGCTATTTTACCTTTACTAATTCTGTAAATGTTTTCTATACTATCACATTCTGAGAGAGCGTGAGCTGGCCAACTATGTCCTTATGTTTCATAACTTTGCTCCTATGTCTATTACCATCCTGTTTGGTCTTGTCGATTCCATAACATTTGCTTTCAAACTGTAAAGATTATAAAAGTGAAGCAGCAAAAGAAATATGTTTATATCATCATAAATCACTTTTAATTTTTCGTAGTTGCAATCTAGTACTCTCTTCACAACATTCTGAACAATTAGTACATCATCTACATGTTCTGTTCGAAAATCAATTCGTTCCATCACAACACTGTTCTTAATTTCAAGAGGCATTGAATGTTGACCAATTATGGTGAGTGTTTGAAGTTCTTCTCAGAGAATGGTCACTTTGCTGCATATTTGCATATTATGTCTATGAGTTGAACTTTATTTTCGTACACTTGCAAAACAACATGTTGTGGTGGGAGTTGCGACATCAAATTGAGGCGATACTTTCTATACCCTTTCCCTGACGCTCTTTTGGACCTCGTCATGTTTTTAATATTACCTTCGACATATCGATCAAATATGAGACAAACTATTGAGTCCCTAAGATGCTTTTCCAAGTACTCAGAAAATTTAACAACGTTGCTGGCTATGAAACTATCCACAATATAGCACAACCATCAAGGAATACTTCACCACTGCAGAATAAAACTTTTGTGAATGTTCTACAGACAAAATGGTATTCATCTTTGATTTGCTGGTACTTCTCATCTCCAGGGCCGGATTTAGGATTTTGGCGCCCCTAGGCCCAATAATATTTTCCGCCCCCTAGTCTGGTTAAAGTTACTTTCCTAAAAACCTTTATTAAAAAATTACAGCCAGTTCTCCCGTGTTTGAGATCAATGTTGTAACGAAGTTGATGCATAATGTTGAAAAATAGTTTAACTTCACCAACAATTATTTGTTCCAATGAACTTCAAAATCAGAAGCTATATTAGCCTGATTTTTTTAATCAATTCAAAAAATATGTAAGTTATGGCTATTTATTTTTATTTCTAGATATTTTTTCTCTCGCCCGTGCGCCCCCTGGAAGCTTGCGCCCATAGGCCCGGGCTTACCGGGCCTATTAGGAAATCCGGCCCTGCTCATCTCTCTATTGTCTTTAAATAAAGCGGTTCGGATAGATGAAAGATCATGCTGAAATAATCTTCTGATATCGAAGTCTCTATTTATAAACATGCCGATTACTCGGGTGTACTAAAGATTAGAATCGACTATATGCTCACTTGAAATTTTTATATTTTTTTTCAACTTAGCCATAGTGACTACTCTCCTTTCTATCCTATTGTAGAAACCTTTTGGCCATGATTCCTCAAAACTTTTCATCTCAGCTTCTCCAATTGCAACAACATTATTCACGTTAATGTCTTTTGATGAGGTTACTCCAGATAATATATTCATAATTTCTGATGAATGTTGTTCTGGTTGTAGAGGATCTATCAACTGTGCAAGCTTAAGACGTATTTTTTCTCCATCACTGTCATCCGGAATAATTCTTGCTGGAGATTCCTCTTTGTGATGTATTACAATCTTTTGTAAGTCACAGTTCTGTCATACCCTTCATGTCCTTATCTATTTGGTTGAAAATGTGTAGACTATGTGCCCATTTCTTCATTGCATTAGATTTTAGAGTAAGACCGATTATACCCTTTGGACCAAGACCATATCGCATAAATATGTTTTCTATGTGCATATCACTCCAAAATCCATTCCATACCCCTGGTTTATGTCGCATTATATGTTCTCCTTTCAGAAATCTCTCCATAATGTGACGGGGATTTAGGATTTAGATTTCTGGGCTTTCGGCATCTAAGGCCATTTAGCCCTTCACGATTTGAGGGATAACGTCCCTCGGTGAGCACACAAGCCGGGGAAATTGAAGGAAGGAAGCGGCCTGGGACCTATAAGTTAGGTACCACCCCAGAATTTGATTGATGTGAATGAGGAAAACCCAGGAAAACCTCATTCGGGGTGAATGACCTGAAAAAGCGTGTTACACTTTTTCGACCGAGTGATCCCACCGGGAATCGAACCAGGAACCGCCCGTACCGAAGTTTTTCGATGGATCTTAGACAATACAGACAATGTTTTGTGTAGTTGAAGTGATTCTCAGCAAACAAAATATGGCAACTTTTGTTGGATAGCCCACAAATGCCGTGGGAAATTCTCTTCACGCTCTTCTCTGATATAAATCATCATTATGAAAACGTTTTTTTTTTAATAATCCAGCCACAATTTACACTTTTTACTTTTTACAGCAGATGCTTCCAAAATTTCCAATATTTATTACACTTTCATGAAAGTTGTCCTTTCATATAAACAAAAATGTTTACACTAGTAATAAATTTGAGTTGGCAACACTGTTAAACAACTTCAACATAAAGTTTGTTCTATAGTACAAAATTTCCCTTGACAAAGGTTATTTGCTCTACAAAATTTCAACGTAATTACTGAAGATCTTGCTGATTTAGGAAGCAAATTTTTATCTCGAGAAAAGAAGCCATTAATGCGCATTGCGCCATATTGAAAAGAGCTCGTATATCACAATGCCCAACAATGCTGAGCTGCTACACTTCGGATTTCTAATCTATGGATTATGATCTTTTAAATTCTGTTGAAAAACTTTGGGCATACCTCCACGCAAGGTACACCTTAGATTCTGCTTGACTAACAAGAGTGTTTTAGGCATAAACAAATTAGTTAGATATTTAAAATTTATTGATATACTTTTTTTTTTTAAAACTGCAATTTCATTCCCAGTCGAAACTGGGCGGGCCACAGAAGGTAACGCCTTCTCCGGGGCCAGGAGAAAAACAGAATTGTTAGAAGCGCCTGATTATAGATGTGATACAGGAAGCTATTGATTGTGGTGATGTACGATCATCGTTATATCGTTACATGTTGTAGATGAAGTGCAAAGTAGGAGAGATTATGGACGATAGATATGCAGATGGCTTTGATAGATGCGACGACGTGAGTTATAGGTTGCCGTGGCCTGGTCAAGTTCATGCAGTGCAAGTAGATGGTCGACTGGTGGATAGGCATATTGATATACTAACTTTACATCTGAAAATTACCATTTCTATCACAATTATCTGCATAATTGTAATACTTTAGTGTATTCTCACCTTAAATTCACGAAAAAGCAGCAGTACACGGAAGTGGATGTATGATAGACTTTTAAAACGGTTTGGTATATACCTGCAAAAGTTCTATCATTACGTCATTGAATATCTGTAACGTTAAAATCTGTTTTTGACATTCTTAGTGACATCTATAATCGATATTCAGAATATACTCATACAAAGAAACCACTGTAGAATCAGCGTGAGAGTTAAACAAGAGCTTAAGAGAAAAGTTGACGGTCTTACAGGTGCAACAGCAGTATTTGATTCACGATTGCACAAACCCTACTAACACTCCTAGTCCCTACTTATTACTAACTCCTCCCTTCTTTAACTATTACTGATTTCTGGGTGTCTGCTTCTAGCAGAAAGCCGTGCTTTGACATACTTAGTCTAATTGGAAAAGACATTATTAAAATTCAGGTGCAATTTATTGTAAAATGAATAGTAATTAGAGATGCCAGATTTTCATATTTAATTTCCGGTATATTTCCAAAATTCTCATGGAATATTTAAGGGGGGCTTCCGGACTTAAATCCCCGAAATTTTGTTCACTATATTATAATAAATGACATATCTTACATAATTTTCATATTTCGAGGAATAAAGGTAGCAAAGCCCCCCGAAACTAAATCGTAAATACGCCACTGCATTTAGGAAAGCTCCTCTTCAAGAGATGGATTCCATTTCGTTTCGTAACATCAGAATGATCGATAAGTTATGGCATTGCTCATCCTTCTCCACCTGCCGAGTTATGTAATGTGTGGCACGAATACCTAAGGCTAGCTAAATAAATTTACAATTCAATAGAACTTACGTGCATATCATTCTTCTGTCTCTTTATTTCACAACAACTTCCATAATAAGATAGCATGATAAGTTAGCACCTATTTCCTTTAAGGATTTGTAAGTTGTTATATTTCTAGGTTTAGAAATTGACGTAGAATGAGATGGAAAAGAGACAGGCTCATCCTTCTCCACCTGCCGAGTTATATAATGTATGGCAAGAATACCTAAGGCTAGCTAAAGAAATTAACAATTCAATAGAACTTACGTGCATATCATTCTTCTGTCTCTTTATTTCACAACAACTTCCATAATACGATAGCATGATAAGTTAGCGTCTATTTTCTTTAAGGATTTGTAAGTTGTTATATTTCTAGGTTTAGAAATTGGCGTAGAATGAGATGGAAAAGAGACGGGTAAATATATCTCCAAGGTGGAAGACTACATAATGTAGAAATTGATATTAGGTTGGTGCGAGTGAATTGTCTAACCCAGGCGCATTATGCCCAAAGGACACAAGAATACAATCGCAGGCAGCGACGCAATTAGGCTAGTTATCGCCCGGGGCAAGAACTCGCCTTAGATTCCCCCCCCCTATGACTAACCAAACGAAAATGCTCCTTGGCTACAACTGATGTTGGCATAAGACAATAATTCCCCTATTCCATTATTTCTTCAAGTGGTAAAAATTGATTTCAAAATTGCAGTACATACCGTATTTACTCGCGTAATTTTCGCACTTTTTAAGACGAAAAAAGTTGTTTTGAAACAAGGGTGCGTAAATTATGCAAAAAAAAAAAAAAAAAGCCACATCAGTGAACACCATCTAATTTTTTTCCCCAGTCAAAATAACACGAAAATACCTGTACATATTTTCTTTGTAGCAAGAATTGACAACAAACAGCTAATTCTAAATTTGTAGAAAAATAACATTAAAAAATTGATTAAGAAGTTGTGTGGCTTCTTACCTTACGACAATGGCTTTGCTGCGTTGCCAATTGTTCATTAGCTACCGTAATTGATTCCTGGAAAAATGCTGTTTCACAAAAAGTTTCCGCGTGCGCAAATTATGCGAGGAAAATAAAATATGCAGAAAATGCCCTTCAAAATTGGGATGCGAAAATTATGCGAGGGCGAAAATTACGCGCGTATTTGCGGTAATTTAATTTTTAGTACAAGATAAAACACGAAACTAATTAGTATTTGATTGCCAAACAATCTGAGAGTAGCATGCTTGACATATTCTTATAGTATTATCATAATAACCGCAAGTCACAATGTTTTTAGAATTATATCATGATGTGCATGTGTATAGAATGAATCAACAGTCTCTTGCCTTAGAATATAATATTTAGTTGTGACAGTCAAGCTGTTGTCTGGAGTATTATAGTCGGACATTTTACAAATCTTTTAAATCGATATAAGTTAAATGAAAACAGAGAAAGTTTGAACTAAAATTTAACTTTGCGGGCCATTTTGGTTGCAAAGGGTTTTACAATGTCCTTGAAAGATAGCTTTGAAGCTAACTTATGATCTATGGATATGATTCTAAGATTGGCGAGTTGTTGTTGTTCTGTTGTTTCTAACGTAATTTTTAAAGACCTTTAGCTTGCTAAAACTCCTTTGTTTGCCTTACAGTAAAAATAATTATTTGCCTTTTTTGCACCCCTCCAATCCGGCGCCTGGGGCACAGGCCCCGTTTGTCTCATTTAGTTACGTCACTGATATCAGGTTAATCAAAGTAGTCGCCGTCCGCAACCACATACTTTTGTCACTGTTTAGGAAACGACTGGATTCACTGGCGAAAGAAACCTGGCATCTGTAATACGGAGAAGTCATTGAGAGACTGTAAATCACTGAGAATCTGCATTGTTCTTTGAGCGACGTATGAACGTTAATTGCCATGCAACATGAGGTCACTTTGTCTGTTGACCATTGATGAATGTTTGTGAACAAGTTTGGAATGCATTTCATGTCGTTAAGGATTGTATCGTTCTGCTGTAATTTTTTGCCTCGCCGGAGATAAATATGAGGGTCACACTCATTATAGCAGCAGCATCATTTTCTGCCTGTAAAAGGGTAGTTTGGGACATTTTTATAGACGTTGATCTCGATCCAAAATGACCTGATCAATTACTATTGTTCTTGGAGATCTATAGTTCATCAGAAGCGGCAATGCACTGGAAGACATCTTCTAAATGATTTCATATATCCGATCAGCGATTTTTGCTAGCCAGTGTCAACTTGTATGGTAGTCATGATGCCATTTTGTTACCTTACTAGTTGTACGGAGCCACAAAATGGTAGTGTTACTTTGTATGCCAAACTGGCTGCCAGATTGGCTTCCACAATCTTTCCAGGACTCATTTTGCAGTGTTGTGTAAGCGTATGATGCGTCCCTGCACCAAATATACTGTTAATGTTTTTTTAGGCTTGCTGTTCAGAATGTCCCAGTTTAAACTCGTAGGAAAAATCACTCACTGTGTGTTCTCCATGGTGCACTTTGATATGACCCTGTTCAACAACGCGCTGTCTCCTGACTGTCTAGGTACCTTTATCTGTTTGCTGGGATGTGTGCTAAGTTTGTGACATTAGGCGCGCGATCGTAGTTCATCAATGTATTATGTTGATGAGGTGATTTTCTCACTAGATGTCACAATAGGCGTTTTATTTGCTCCAACCAAATAAACTTCAACAGGAGCTGGTAGTATGCTTCGGTAATCCGGATCTCTTGCAGAGGAAGGGGGCACGGTGGATTAGTAGTAGACAATCTGCATGGGGTCTCGTTCAATCCTCGGGCAAGTAAGTTTGTGGTGGACAACTTCGTGCTTTTGAGTTTACTCGGGGTACTTTCCTCCCACTTTCTCATTCCGTTATTTCTTCCATCATTCACTTGCTTTAATCATCGTCTCTCTTAGTCTAATGGGCATAATAATGGGATGTTAAACTCAAAAATTTTTCACTTTTCCCTTTTTTTGTTGGGGACGAGATACTGTGGTGGAGAACACGTATACTGTGAGAACTGGACCTACTAACAGCACAAAATTCAAACACACAGCACGGCTGTAGTTTGGAGCTCGCTTGAGTACTAGAACCAATGTTATAGAATCTTGGTGTTGAAGATCGCGAAACACAAAACCCAAACTATAAAAGTAAAGAAGAAAGCTTGTTCGCTTTTTGTAGAGTTCCATTGGCCCTCACACTGTGAGTTGAATGTGAAGGGAGATAAGGCGAAGGTCAGTTCTTGGTGTGGGCATATCCAACATACTACCTCGTTGTGGCAGTTCAGTTACACCGTGAACTTGCGTAAGGACAGAGTGAACATGGGACCTCCACAGAGCGTCATAAGGGCGCGTATGCTGTACGAGTTCAAACTGGGGTCAAACACCACTGCAGCGGAGCGGAAGATATGCCAGGCCTTTGGTGAGTGTGTCGTGACTACGCTGACAGTGCAATGGTGGTTTAAGAAGTTTAAGAACGGTGATGAAACACTCGAAGACGCATCACGTGCCGGAAAGACCAACACATGTACAAAATGAAGATCTTTTGGCAGCAATTAAGGCGAACAGTGACCAGATATGTGAGGAACTGGAACTACAATTCAGTGTGAGTGGAGCAACCATTCGGCAGCACCTCCATCAACTTGGGAAGCACTACAAGTTGGGTCGATGGGTCCCACATAATTTGACTCCGGGCCAGAGGGCAAAGTGAGGAGATACCTCTGTTTCTTTGCTGTCTCGTCTGAGAAAGGAGCTATTTCTGGACAGAATGTTGGCATGTGATGAGAAGTGGCTCCTGTACGAAGCACCACGGCGCCGTCATCATTGGTTAGCATCTCATGAACCGGTTCCAAAACAGTCGAAACCAACACTGCACCAGAAGAATGTCCACCTGTGTGTTTGGTGAAATGCTCGTAGCATCGTGCATCGGGAACTGCTACTAGCTGGTCAGAGCATCAATGCAACTGTGTACTGTCAGCAGTTCAGCTGTATTCAAGGAAAACTTACAACTCTGGAGCCAGCACTTATGAATCACAAAGGGGTTCACAAATCACAGAAAAACGCTAAGCCCCACGTGGCTAGGATGACCGGGACACTATTCTACGCCTCGAACGGGAAACACTATTGCATCCACCATATTCCTCGAACATTGCACCGTTCTATTATCCGCCAGTTCAAATCCCTAGTAGAGTTGCGAAGTGCACTTAATACCTTTTTCGCTTCACGGCCCACCAAGTTCTATCGCGATGGAATCTTTGGCCTTCCAGAAGGTTGGCAGAAGGTCGTCGATGCTGATGTGGACTATTTTTGATCTTCCAGGTACGTCTTAGGTGATATATTGTTGTTCGAAAGTAGTGGTTGAAAAAGCGACATAACTTTCTTGGTTACCTTTATATTTGATGCTCTGGAATATTCTCTATCTCTTGAGGTTAACCGATTGATTGATTTGCCATTACATTCGTTGTCAGTAGTGAGGTTATATAGGATGAGACGTATATTTTTAAAATACGATGCTCGATTCAGTAAACAATGCTCGATGATCTCCCACTAGAATGTAACCAGGGACCTTGGTCAGGAAAGATGTCCACTCTACCCACTTACACCAGAGAGGAGGACTGTTGGAGTTGAATGGAGATATCTGTCAAGAGTAATGGAGGAATATGTTTCATGGACAGTTCACCCACCCTCAAAGTGTGTTTCTAAAAAGCTTAGATCAGTTTCACGTGTAACAAAGTCACGTATTTCTTTACTATTACTATAAGGAAGCAGACAACAAATATCATCATTAACATCTGTTATCCGGAAAAGAATGAATATCATCACAAGCCCGAAGTTTTATAAGGACGCAGGAAAATAGGGTACATAAGAAGCCGCAACATCGTCGAAGGCATCGATTCTGATAGGTCACTCCTACAGCTATTAGTTTGCCTGTAGCTCTGAAATTCCGCGGCCACTTAACTTACCTGGAGCTCTGTGGATACTTAACACTCTCTATTTACTTGCCTGAAGCACTGAGAAGTTCTAATCGCTGCTCCTTAACTTGCATGGAGTCCTAGAGTATCCTTTCCCTTGGTCGTCTGGGCCTAGGGACCATCCATTCACCATTAAAGCCTATAGAGATCATTGTTTTAGTCTACGGACAACAGTTATAGTCATTTCTGCTATTGTATATAGCAGATGTTTTTGGTAATAAAAGGTTGTGAGAGACAGTCCAAAAATTCAGTGTACTAATTGCTCTCCTACTCTCTTAACAGAGTATTTTTGCAGTATATTTCTAAGTTACGGTAATCCAATATCGAAACTAAACGTGATTGATTTACCATTTCTAATATGTTTAGAAGAATCTGTTACGAAATACAATCTTTTCTTCGAATGTTAAGTATAAGAATCTCTCTCCTTTTTTTTCTTATCGTTTTTTTTTCCTCTATTGGAATCCAAAGCTACTTCTACACGTGGTTTTAACCGTGTTTTCTCCATGGAAGTCAAAATTGAAGAATGTGCTTACTATTTATTGTATTAGTAGTGAGACAGAGTGTTGATAAAATCTATTCTTGGGACACTAAATCCATATCAAAAATCAATATCTGAATATTTATTATCGGTTTTGTTGTGTGAAGATCAATGCTATATCATAAAATAATGTATTTCTGTCAATTTCAGGCTGTTTAGAGGAACAAAGACCTAGATAAAACCTTATTCTCGGGAAGCTGAAATTTGTGTCGCGCTATCTCTTAAAATTTCCCGTTGTGATACTTGTTGACAGATCGACCTACGGATATAAAAAGTTATTCTATAAAAACATTCTATACATACTGTATGTATAATGTAGTTCGAAAGCCTGATACTAAATCTATTGGGTCTGACAATGTTAAGCTGGTAACTTATTGACAACAAGATTCGGAAATTTATGAAATTTATGACATTAAAATAAAATTTAATTACGTGGGAAGTGAGGACAAGATAACACAAGAGTAAAAAGCTCATATTGTGTAAAGTGAGGGCAAAGTAACGGAGGTAAGATAACGCGAGAATAAAAAAAACTTAATAATATGTGAAGTGAGGGCAAGCTAAGGCAGGTGAGATAACACAAAAGTGAAAAAAAATTACAAGGCAGGGTACCTCGGTGTAACACGCCGATTGTGATGAGATTGCACCGACATAGAGAACATCGAAGAAGAAGCGACACGTATTTTGTTATATATCGGCCAAGAAGCGCATTGAAAGGGTCAAATGGGGTCAACATCAGATTATGTGAAATATAGCGAAAACGGGAAGAGATATCGGAAAAAATTAAATGTATGAAATACTACCCATAATCGACGCAAGGTAGAACACACCCATGCGAAGAAAGCAAAACATCCGGAAATGGACCAATCACCTGTACAACATTGTCATACTGTGTTACAGAAGGGGCCGCGGTGGCTCAGTGGTAGAGCGTTCACCTCTGGTGCTTGGGGTCCCGGGTTCGATCCCAGCCCTCGCCAAGTGAGGCTTGTGGCGGACAGACACCGTGTGCGTGGGTTTCCTCGGTGTTCTCCCGTTTCCTCCCACTTTCTTCATTCCACCATTTCATTCATTACTCATTATGGCCGTCTCCTTTAGCCTAACAGGCATAACCGTAGGACGTAAAATTCAAAGATTTCGTTTTATCTTGTGTTACAGAAATGAGCGAAAAGGGCGGTAAGGAGCAAGAAGAAAGAAGAAATGAAAACAGAAAATACGTGTTTTTGCTTTGGGTGCATATGTTGCCCGTATGCGAAAGAGACGCAGATTCATCTCAATGCACGAAGACGAAAGAACACACAGAAAGGATGCAAAAGCTATTCGTATAGACAGCCAGCGAGACAGCACTGCTCTGTGGGTTGCATATATATCTTGTAATCGGAACAACAATGAGATGGATGTTGGAAACGAAAATGCGCGTAGGCAGTAGTAACACAAAGACAAAACTGTTACTATTACTGGTATCTTGTACTCGTATGTTCGTAGTGATGTAATGTTGATACTCATTTGTGGTACTGATATTACTGTTGCTGCCAGGGCCGGATCCAGGATTTCTTGAAGGGGGATGCGCCAATAACTAAAACTACATTTGATTTAAATGTTGAAGATTTTAAATGCCTTTAGGCATCTGTGGTGTGAATGAGGAATATTACTTTGTTCAGTGAATCCTTTTCCATCAGCCTTCAGAAAATCGACTTAAACTATTGGTTTTGCAAAACTAAGCTTTCTTTTAAGTCTCAAACGGGCATATGACAGCAGAAAGTTTTGGAGGATGTTGGATTCTCACTGCTAGGTTCTCATTTTAGATAGTGTATATTTATAGTGAAGGGGGCCATATGTGCTTCGGTGCATCCCCCCCGAAAATCCGGTCCTGGTTGCTGCTTATCTTGCGAATGTGGACCACCTTATTACATTCTACTGTGCTATGCATTTTGTTCCCATTACGTTGTGTATGGGAACAAACACTGCGCAGCACTATCTTGCTGGCTGCCTATACGAACGGCGTTTGCATCCTTTCTGCGTGTTCTTTCATCTTCGTGCATTGAGACAAATCTGCGTCTCTTTCGCATACGGGCAATATATGCATCCGAAGCAAAAACACGTATTTTCTGTTTTCGTTTCTTCTTTCTTCCTGCTCCTTACCACCTTTTTCGCTCATTTCCGTAACACATTGCGACAATGTTGTACACGTGATTGGACCATTTTCTGATGTTCTGCTTTCTTCGCATGGGTGCATTGCATCTCATTGCATTGCGTCGACTATGGGTAGTATTTCGTATATTTAAACCTTTCCGATACCTTTTCTCGTTTTCGCTATTTTCCACATAATCTCATTTTGACCCCATGTTTTTTTGCTCCTATTTGACCCTTTCAATGCGCTTGTTGGCCGATATAAAAAAGTATGTATCGCTTCTTTTTAGATGTTCTCTATGTCTGTACAATCTCATCACAATCGGTGTGTTACACCGGGGTACCCTGCCTTGTTAGTGTGTAAAGTAAGGGCAAAGTAACGCATGTGAGATAACGGAAATAAACACTTATAGTGTGTAAAGTGGAAGCAAGATATCGCAACAGTGAAAAAAAAAATACACTCTGTAAAATGAGAGCAAGATAACGAAAGAAACATAACGCAAGAGTGAAAGAAACTTATAGTATGGAAAGTGTGGGTAAGACAACGCACTGTGTGTCTAATTAAAATTTAAAATTTTAAAAATATAGAAGCCAATCATTAAAAATTGCTATCCGTTTGATAAGCTGTAGCCCTAAATTGTACTTTCATGTAATAAAGATAATGATATATTGTCGAAGCCATAACACAGATTAGTAATTATAAGTCATTGTTTTGCTTTGATATTACTTTTGTTTAAGTAAAAAGATAAATAATTATTTACTTACTTTATTCATTTTTTACACAAGTTGCCAATTTAAAACAGGGTTTCTCAACCTGGCGGGTCGCGACTCCTAGGAGGGTCACGAGGGAGTTTGATGGGGGTTGCGAAGATAAACGGAGGAGATAAATATAATCAGAATCAGTAGCGCAGCGTGGTATTCCGAAATGGAGATGCCAAAGTTAGTCACTTGTACGATACAATGCTACTGCAATCAGCAATACATAGCTATTCCGAGGGCAAATATAGGGTTATAAAAATTTACGGTGTGGCCTAATTGGTGTCCTAATGGGGCATACAGAAGCAAATGCGTGGATTACGTTAGAAGCCAATAAGCAATTGCCTTAGCTCCTTCTTGCCGTTGTGACGAGAAAACTCGGCCCGACTGTTGTATGAACATCGTTTCCAGATTAGTTCCCATTATTTATTTCTCGTGGGCACCTTCTTTCTCCGCATACCATACTTCAATCTCGTTCTTAAAAAATAGGCCGCCCCTAGAAATTTGTCATCTTGGGTCCGGAACTCAGACACTCGTTCGTAAATATGGGCCTGAGTGTATACGTATATCATTTGAAGATGCAAATAGAAAGCACTTAAACCAACTCTGGGGGCCTGTTTCTGTGTATGTATTTCGTTGTCAAATATACAGATACTGAGGGCTAGGGAGCAAATCTGTCTTCAACACTCCGGGGACGGGTAAGACAATTCCCATGTTTTTTAAAGCGATGTTCAAAATATTTATGAAATTAAAAAACAATGCTTTGGATAATTAAGGGAGCAGAGTTGTCTTCAACATTGGGAGGAGGGCAGATTTGAGGGAAGAGGGCATATTTGAGGCTTATTCTGGAAAGAGGAGAGATGACTCATATTACGGTAGATGAATCTGATTTCTGATGCGAACCTGTTGTATATTATGTACCAGGCGATGTAGATAAAATTGTGATACATATCAGTATTACAAATCAGTGCCGTGAACACATTCTGAAATCTGAATACATGCATATTTATAATTAGTATGTTCAGTGTTTCTTTCAGAAAAAATGTTCCGGGGGGGGGGGACACGTAGTTTACGGAGGGGCACATATTATTTTCATGCGGTCTCGGTATAACTTAGCAGCTTCTTTTCTAAAGTTATGTAAAAATGTCAATATTGTTATTTCTTGTCCACGAAAATACTGAAGTGTATGATCCCAATCATCACCATAAAATTAAAATATTTATTCATGGCCTGTAAAAGTTTTCTTTTTTCGGTTCGAAAAATATAATTGGCAAATACAATAGAAATGTACTAATAATATTAAATACAATAGACATTTATAAAAGTTTTACATTATAACTTCGTTCGTATGACAAAAATTCACTTCGTAGTTTGTTTTTAATCATTAAAGAAGACGTATTCTTCTCATCTTTGCTTTGGCGTATGAATTGATTACCTCATTGATAAAATTCGAATTTGGCACTTCTTCACCCTCAATGCTGATTAACATACAGTGCTTCAAGTTTTCTTCTGCCATACGAGATCGCAATTTTGTTAATATCCTGTTCATTGTGCTGAAAGACCTTTCAACACTGGCTGTTAATATAGGTACACACATGACCGATTCACATATTTTATGTAGATTTTCATAACCAATTTTCACTTCAAGTACTTTTGGAAGAACGGGGTCTATATCCAAACAAGCATTTTCAGTGCTCTTCATCAGTGACCGAAGGAAAAATTGAAATGACTTTATATCTGCCCATAACGGTTCCATATCAACATCGACGAAATAGTTGCACAGTTTCTTTACATCATCTACACACTTGATACTTAAAAACATGCCTATGTTTTCGAAGTAGGATGCACTTTCCATTAGGCCAAGGGCGCGGTCGTTGAATCTATTTGATATCTCTTTGACAACCTGCAACACATAACTCTTCAGGTCCTTAAGCGTTTTCTCAGGATCTTCGTCTTCCACAAAAGTCTTCGAAAATTCTTCAGGCTTTTGCATGGCCTCCAAAATCATAGTCCTCAATTCGCTATTGGTGCTACAACATTCATCCGCTATCTTCGTAAGATGTTCTTTAGTGGCATCGATCATAGACATCAGAGATGAAAATGACAAGGTTGCATTTTGAAGCTGCTTACTCAAGTGAGACAACGCACTTAGTAATGCATCCATAACACAAAGTGTGATAACAAAGCTTTTGTTGGTTATTTCGCTTAAAATTCCTCCCGCAAGTGACGCAAAATCAACCCCTTCTTTGTGAAAATGCTCAAGAGCCAACAAAATTCCCGAGAAGCACCTTTTCACTGCATTCACAATTCTATAGTGACTTAGCCACCGTACTTCAATGCATTCAGGTACTTTTAATATAGGATCGTTTATGATTGCCTGAATTTCATGCAGAATGTTTTCCCGCTTAGGTGATCTACTAAATAGATTGTATATGTCTTTCAATGTATGGAAAAATCTTTTAACTTTGGGATTCTTGTTTCTGCACGTAGCAGCAGCAAGTGACAGCACATGAGCTCTGCAGTGAATATATGGTATATCTCTGCCAGCTTTTGTTGACAGAATCCTCCGAACACCAGAACTGTTGCCAGAAAAGTTAGACGCACCATCGAAACTAAACGCTATGAGATTTTCGTATTTCAAATTGTGATTTTTCATTTCAGTGTCTATAGCATTAGCAATGGTATCGGCTTTGCAATCAGGTATGGTCACCAGCGCCAAAAATGTTTCAACCGGAGCACTGTCCTCTACATATCGCAAACACATGCTAAGGGCCATTTTATTATTTATTGATGTACTTTCATCAGCCATTATCAAAAACTTTTTATCTCTGATTTTTTGAGTCACTTTAGAACGTAGGACTTCACCAACACAACTCAACAATTCGGAAGCAGTGTTCTTACTTCAGTAGTTAGAGCGTTCACTTTGTTCATTTTTCCACGTTTCTAGTTCTGGACTACACTGTACAAGCAAATTATTCACTAGTGCCTCATATTTTGTTGTATGTGGCACTTCTTCTTTAACCAAGAAGTACAATCCACGAACGAGCATTCCCAGCGATTGGCGGTTTCGATCTTTTTCGGCTTCACTTTGACGAAGAACTTGAGAGTACACAGGGTTATTTTTTACTTGCATTCGCAGCCTGTCCATCTCAAGGCTTGCAATGTGCGCTTTTGAATGATTATGCTTTTCCAGTTTTCCGTCTTTTCCTAATGCATTTTTATATGCTGTGAATGGATGAGTCACAAAAACACCTCCCGTTTTCTGCTGCACATTAGGATCATTCTTCATATATCGCTCACAATATTTACAAAAGGCACCTCCACGTACTTTGTCCTCGTACAGCCACTCATACTGTTGTTCCCACTGTTTATTATACAAACGCTTCTTCTCAACAGAACAAAGGTTTTGCTCATTTATATTTGCCCTATCATCTGCACACTTTGAAATACATTTCGACTGCTCAACATCAATACTTACATCCTTCTCTTGTTCTAGTCCGTCTTTCCCTTACACTTACTTTTATCTGGCGTATTATCACTTAGACTTGTACAGTCAGTCGACAAGGAATTCGATGGGCCAGGGTCCACAGATGTTTCAAGCTTAATGTCCAACATTTTTTCCTTTATAACAAAATTCAAGATAGATGTTTGACTTTCGTTTTTCCTTTTCTTGTTAGAAGACATACTGAACAAATCACTCACCTGTAAACAAGACACACTAATTGAAAGCACAAAACTATAATCGCCAATATTAACCTAAACAGAATAACTTACATGTGTTATTCGTTTCAGATATACGTGCAACACGACGTTCAATTGTTACTCTTCCGTTCAAGGTTGGCAGTTACAGACACAAGATACCACCTAATTGCTAAATATGAAAAACAAAAAAACTATCGGCACGATCTTTAGAACACCTTGGTAAAGTAGCAAGATTAAAACCGTTTGTTTATCTGTTTATTGTCTTCTGAAAATATTTATTTCCCACTGCTGGTACTATTCTATTTATTATATTATAGATGTATTACTTTGGTCTCTCCGGGGGGCACTCTCGGAGCTCCGGGGGGGCAGTGCCCCCCAAAAACATGTCTGGAAGAAACACTGAGTATGTTTCTGCTTACGCATCCACAATGTTCCACATTAAAATTTTAGGACACTTGTTTTATAATAATATAAATAACGACTTCTCCGAAACTATGAAGGAAGAAAATCAATCACGCATGACGCAACAATACTCTTATTTGAATAAGATGATGATGATCTCAATAGCATTACAGGAATTAAACAAATAGTTGAAAATAGACTAACAATAATTAATGGCAATGAAATATTAAAGAACACGATTCTTTTTTAAAAATGAAAGAAGTCAATGAACATCGATTTCATCTAACTTTCCTTTGTGGCTGTCGGATACAAATCATCACAATTTCAAATTGGATTATTGGGGCGAGAGTCCCCCGTTCCAAGATTGAAGGGGACATGTCCCCCTCATCTTCCCGGGATTTGTGCCAGTGACTGAAGGGCCATGTCTACAGAATGCTTTATATTTATGCTTGTGTGTATGAGCTCCCTCAAAGAGCTTCTGGCACACCACTGGACATATTATGTACTTATGGTGAAGATTAATAGTTTGCCTTTAATTACGATTACAATTACGGTGCATTTAATACGATTAAAGCATAACTATTTTTATACTATTATTTACACAACCGATATGCTTTAAAAAGGCATTAAACTAACCATTTCTGTTTTGTTCTATCTCCTTGATGTTAGCGCTTGTACGTTCTGTACAGAAACTATAGCTTAGTTCAAAATATATAGAATTGGAAATACTTGAGAATACGCCAGCTTATATCTAAAGCAAAATGTAGAGTTGCAAGGGATGAGGAGGAGTGAGAAAGCAAGTAGTTGGGCATGCGCATTCGACAAAAAGCAGACGAAAACACCAATGCTTGCAGTAGGTTTGGAAGCCCAAGGAACATAGCATATGACAAGAGGAAAGACAGAAAATATGCATCTGAGTGACGCGCGTGCGTAGGTTCCGCTTGTCAAAGTTATTTATTTATGGGCGAGAGAGCGCATTCAGAATATTGCAGTGGAAATATTTGAGATAATTACAAGCTAACGATTTATACATAATAAAATACGTACTTTTTCTTATTAACAGGGGATGTCGGGCATACCGATGTAGCATAGAATTTTTACCCCGCGAATTATTACCCCTACAAGTTCACAATAATTTGAAGTGTTTGAACGGAAAATCATATTAAAGGATGCATCGAAGAAATATTCCGACGAGGGGCGTAATAATACCCAAGGGAGCTATTACCCCCCTTCGAATTCTCAATAATTAGAAACATTTCAACCAAAAATTATACCAAATTAAAAGATATATCAAAGAAATACTCCAACGAGCGGGGTAATAATACCCCAGGGAATTATTACCTAGTACAAATTCACAATGATTTGAAGTGTTTGAACGGAAAATGATATCAAAGGATACATAAAAAAAAAAAACTCCGGCGAGGGGGTAATAATACTCTAGGGAATTATACCAATTACAAGTTCACAATAATTTGAAATGTTTCAACCGAAAATCATACCAAATCAAACGATACATCAAAGAAATATTCCGACGAGGGGGTAATAATACCCTAGGGAGTTATTATACCCTAGGGAATTATTATCCCCTAGGAATTTTTAATAATTTGAAATGTTTCAACGAAAATCATACTAAATCAAAAGATACATCAAAAAACACTCCAACGAGGGGGTAATAATGCCCTAGGGAATTATTACCCCCTACGAATTCTCAGCAATTTGAAATGTTTCAACCAAAAATCATACCAAATCAAAAGATACATCAAAGAAACACTCCGACGAAGGGGGTAATAATACCCTAGGGTATTATTACCTCCCTACGAATTCTCAATAATTTGAAATATTTCAATGAAAAATCATACCAAATCAAAAGATAACGTCAAAAAAACACTCCGACGAGAGGATAATAATACCCTATAGCAATAGTTCTCAAAGTGAGGTCAGTGACGACTAAAAATTGAAATATGTTGTAATAAAATGGAATCCACCACAGTTGTTACGCAAGAAATATTTTTTTCAGTTACTAAAAAGAAAGCAATTAGAAATTATAACTACGTTTGTAAATTTGAGAAACTCTGCCCTAGGGGATTATTAACTCCTCGAATTTCCAATATTTTAAAATATTTGAAAGGAAAATCAGATCATATCAAAAGACAGATCAAGGGATCACCGTGACAAGAGGGGTAAGATTATCCTAGGGAATTATTACCCTCTCGTAATCCCAATAATTTGAAGTGTTTGAACGGAAAACCATACCATATCAAAAGATCCTTTAAAGAAACATCCCGACAAGAACCGGGCAATATTACCCTAGGGAATTATTACTCCCGTCGAATTCCCTATAATCTAGGGTCCATTTAGTTGTAGTGTGAGATCAGATTTGAATTATAACCAGCTAAGACTTGTTTCCAATTTTTGTCCATTTTTGTCGAAAGAAGAAACATGTCTTTACCATTCAAATTAACAAGAAAGGCTATTTCAAAATTTGGGTGACTTCGATCATCACCCGTATTTCAACATCTTCAAATTTGGATTTTAATTAGCTTGAATTTTATCCTATTTTTGTCCATTTTTATCCAATCAAGAAGATATTCTGTGCAATTCAAATTACAAGAGAGTGCCAGTTCAAAATTTGAGCCATTTCGATCATCTGTTGTCCGATTTTCAAAATTTGAATTATACAGGCTCAGAGTTAAGTCTAATTTTTTTTAGCACCAAGAAAAAATTGTACCATTCAAATAAACAAAGGAGAATCATATCAAAATATTAGCCACTTCGATCACCTGTAGTACGACATGTTCAAATTCGAAATTTAACTAGCTTAGAATTTTGCATTTTTCTTTTACTTTTCGTGCCACATTTCTTCTCTACCATTCAAATAAATGAAGGACGGCCATTTCAAAATCTGGACTGTCCATTCAGTTGTAGTGCGACATCTTCAAATTTGAATTTTAACTAGCTTGGAATTTTGTACCATTTTTGTACTTTTTTGTACAACCAAGATGAAATTTTATACCAATTAAATAAACGAGGGAGAGACATTTTAAAATTTTGGCTGATATCTTCAAATTCTAAATTTAACTAGCTTAGACTTTTGTATTTCCTCGGTATTAATACCCCCTCGTCGGAGTGTTTCTTTAAGGTATTTTTGATTTGGTATGATTTTCCGTTGAAACATTTCAAATTATTGAGAAGTCATAGGGGGATAATAATTCCCCAGAGTATTATTACCCCCCTCGTCGGAGTGTTTCTTTGATGTATCTTTTGATATATGATATGATTTTCGGTTGAAATATTTCTAATTATTGTGTATTTGTAGGGAGTAATAATTCCCCAGGGACTGTGTTGAGACAAGACAGAAACTCTGTCAAAACCTGTAAAACAAGAGGTGGGGGTGTTCTTATTGCAGCCCTAAGTAAACATTGCATGTTCTTATTGGACAGGTGTGATGATAATTATGACTGCTTGATTGCCAAAATAAACAGTGAGGGGAAAACCATATATATTTGTGTTGTGTATTTCTCACCGGGATCTAATATTGAATTGTATAATGATTTATTTACTCGACTTGAAATTAATTGTCCTCAAGGTTGTCCTGTTCTCCTGATTGGTGATTTCAATTTATCGGAAATAAACGGTACGGAATTTAATTTTGAAACAAGCTCTTCTAAATGTAAGAATTTATATGAATTCATGTCTTATTATAATTTGGAATCATTAAATAATGTGACGAACGAAAATAATCGTACATTAGATATGGTTCTGTCTAATATAACGAATATAGAAGTCAGTAGGGAATATTGTTCACTAATTCCAGAAAATGTACACCATCCATCCTTAGTAATAAACGTGATGCAGCAGGGGACCGCGAAGATTAAAAAGAAAACTAATATATCAGGATATAATTTTAAGAAAGCTAATTTCTTAGAGTTGTATCTTGAATTCTCATCTATTGACTGGAACTGCCTAAAGAAATATGAAAACGCCAATGATCTAGTTGATAATCTCTATTATATTATTTATAGTGTATTTGACAAGTGCGTGCCACTTAAAAACAACTTAAGAACAGCTTATCCGTGCTGGTTTACAAATGAAATTATCAAAAAAATCAAAACTAAAGCAAGGTATCATAAAAAATACAAATGTAATAAAGAAGTAAATTATCTCAATAAATTCAATGAATTGCGTAGGGAAATAAAGAAAGAAATTAAGCTAGCATACAGAGCGTTCATACAAGATTCTGAAAATAACATTAATAACAATGCTAATGAATTGTGGAATTTTATAAAAAATAAGACTAAGCATCTTCTTGGGGGGAAATTAAATTATGAGGGACGCGAACTTTATCATAATGATGAAATAGCCAATGCTTTTGCACAGTATTTCTCGTCAGTATATGTGCCAGATACAGGCTTCACTGACATTCCTACGAACAATTTATTAACTTATGTAAGTAACAAACTAGAGTCACTTACCATTGAGGAAATCACTCAATCTGAAGTAGAAATGGCAATCAAAAAATTAAAGCCCAGAACTGCTGTTGGCCCTGATGGAATACCTCCATATATCGTAAAGGGTTGTATAGATGCGTTTACATATCCGCTAAGCATTGCATTCAATCTCGCTTTAAAAACATGCGTTTCTCCGGATAAATGGAAATCATCTATAGTTTGCCCAATACCAAAAACCAATGATAAACATGAAATAAATAACTACCGGCCTATATCAATTTTACCTACTTTTGCAAAGATATTTGAACAAATCCTATACCGACGGATAATTGACCACATCCAACCCGTAATCTCACCATATCAACATGGCTTTATCCCACACAAATCAACAACAACAAACCTTGCACTTATCACAGACTTTATAGCAAATTCGTTAGATGTAGGATGTCAGGTTGATGTAATATATATAGATTTTGAAAAGGCATTTGACAGAGTCAATCACAAGGTACTATTACATAAGCTAGGCGAATATAATTTCTCTTCTCCCTTGATCAAGTTCTTTTCATCATATTTAAATAATCGAAAACAAACTGTTATCTACAAGGAATATAAATCATCTGATTATATTGCATATTCTGGAATTCCCCAGGGCTCTAATCTAGGTCCGTTATTGTTCCTTTTATTCATTAACGATTTCCCTGATCATATAGTATTAAGTAACAAATTGCTTTTTGCCGATGACCTCAAAATATATAGTAGGATAAAGACCATCCATGACTGTCTCGATTTACAACGTGACATGGAAAATATTGCTAATTGGTGTTCTCTTAACAAACTTAATGTAAACATAAACAAATGTAACATTTTATCGTTTACCAGAAACAAAAGTCAAATAGAGTTTGATTACTCAATGAATCAGATCTTACTAAATAGATTAAATTCAGTCAAAGATCTTGGAGTTATATTTGATACGAAACTGACATTTAATAACCATATAGAGAACATAGTTAACGAATCTTTCAAGATGTTAGGGTTCATAATTAGAATTGTAAAGGAATTTAACAATAGTACTACACTAACAAAAATGTATTATGCCTATGTGCGATCAAAACTGGAATATACTGCTGTGATTTGGAACCCATCACAACAGCAATACATACACCAACTGGAAAAGGTCCAATCTAAATTTATCAAATACTTGACGTACAAGACAACTGGAATCTATCCATATTATGAAAATGATTTAACATTAATAGACAACTTCTGTATCCCTACACTTGAACAAAGGCGAAATGTGACAGATTTGATTTTTCTCCATAAAATAGTACAAAACGAATTTAATTGTACAGATCTCATATCAACATTAAATTTTCATGTCCCGACACTAACAAAAATGTATTATGCCTATGTGCGATCAAAACTGGAATATACTGCTGTGATTTGGAACCCATCACAACAGCAATACATACACCAACTGGAAAAGGTCCAATCTAAATTTATCAAATACTTGACGTACAAGACAACTGGAATCTATCCATATTATGAAAATGATTTAACATTAATAGACAACTCTGTATCCCTACACTTGAACAAAGGCGAAATGTGACAGATTTGATTTTTCTCCATAAAATAGTACAAAACGAATTTAATTGTACAGATCTCATATCAACATTAAATTTTCATGTCCCGACACTTAAAACTCGTGCTAATAACTCTGGTCTGTTTTATTGCAAAAAAGCAAGGACCAACGTATTATTGAAATCACCAATTTGGAGAATGTGTTCTACTTATAACAAAATATGTATCAAACACAAAGAAATTGACATCTGCAATATGAACTCTATGTTTAAGAAAACTATTGTAAATGTATTATGTAATACACCAACACTATAATTGGGCTTATGCCTGTTGTGTTGATGGCAAATAAAATAAATAAATAAATAAATTATTACCTCCCGGTAATAATTCGCGGGGGTAAAAATTCCCTGCTACAAAGGCGTTCCTTTACGCTACGCTGCTGATTAGAATCTAATACCGGAAAATATGTTTTAAATATTATTTTGAATTTTGTTTTGATAGGTATAGTTTTATTTTTGTGCATCCTATTAAGAACAACAAAAATAGATCTATTAAACATTTTCAACAGGTGCAGCCTTGTTTAGAAATCAATTTAAATGAAAGAGGTATGATATGGAACTAATGAGAACTGCATATTGAAATACCAGAAAAATACAAGTGCAACAAAACCTGCATATTGAAATACATTTAAAATTGAAAGCTAATGAGATAACTGAGCACAGGGCCGTCGCGTGGGTGGGGCGGCGATCAGAGGGGACGCCGGGAGGACAAATCAACAAAATTCAAGGAATTTAGTTTACGTTGATAAATGAATTTAAAAAAAAATAATGTTAAATCAGATATTTTAAAAATGATCAAGCTACGGTTCAGTAAAATTGATTTATTTCATAAGGACAACACAACAGGTTTAATGCCCAGTTAATATTGTCATGTAGATAATTATCAAACATACACTATTATACATACACAAATATTCGACGTTTAATTATGCAGAAGTTATTGCCTGATAATTGTTTTGAACTTGTTTTCGGTTACTAAATATATCTACTACATGAAATCTAATCATTTCGTTATATGAAGCACACTTTCTCCACAGAGGAGTCCTATGTAATATTTTAGTTCTTGCTTTTCTACAATAGAATATTGCAATGTTTACTGTTCAAATCTTGCCTATTGGGACACGTAATATTACTTCTGAAACTAATTCTGAACAGTCAATTTTACAGTTTAATAACTTATGTAAGAACAACAGATCAAACACGCATCTATTTTTTCTAATGTTTGAAGACTAAAATACGTTACTATGTATTCATAACGCACTACTTTGGGTAGAAACCGGTTTTATAGTATGCAAGCATTAAAAAAAAATTAAACTATATATTTTCTATTGCATCAGAGTATTTAGTGACATTTGGTGTCCAAACAGTACAACAGTATTCTAATTTTGACCTCACATACGAAATTTATAACCTTATAAATGTTGATTCTTTGTAGAAATCCTGCCCTATCCTATAAATTAAACCTAGGTTTCTATATGTACTAGTCGTTATTTCGTCAACGTATTGAGCAAAGGTTAATTTGCTATCAAATATTTGGTCTAGGAATTAATTCGTGCGGTTGGTACGCACACATTGAAGCTGTAGTACAAACACAAAATACATAAATACCTTAAGAAAAATATTGTCCATCGCTAGCCACCACTTTCGCCCATCTGTCAGGCAATGTACGGATTCCGTGGCGAAAGAAGTCCTCATCCTTGGAAGCGATCCAGTCAGAGACCCATGTTTCGATATCTTCTGAAGAAGTAAACCGCTGTCCAATCAAATCGTTGTTCATGCAATCGAACAAGTAGTAGTCCGAAGGAGCAACGTCTGGTGAATACGGCGGGTGGGGTAAAACTTCCCATCCGACATTTTCTAAATAGGTTTTGACCGGTTTTGCGACATGTGGGCGAGCGTTATCATGTTGAACAATAAGTTTATCATATCTGTTCTCCCATTCTGGTCGTGTTCTGGCCAGAGCTTGCTTCAAACGCATTAATTGTCGTCGATAACGTTCTCCATTCATAGTTTCACCCGATTGCAGCAGCTCATAGTACACCACACCTTTCATATCCCACCATATGTACAGCATAACCTTTGCACAGTGAATATCTCGTTTTGGTTGTGATGGACCTGGTTCACTTGGTTTCACCCAGGCCTTTTTTCGTTTAGGGTTCTCGTAATGGATCCACTTCTCATCACCCGTAATAATTCGATGCAGAAACCCCTTTCTGCTCTGTCGTTGAAGCAGCAATTCGCAAATGGTTTTTTGTCTTTCAACGTCTCTGTCTTTCAATTCATGTGGAACCCAATGTGACATCTTTTGAATCATTCCCATGGCTTTCAAGCGTTTGGAGACTGTTGTTTGATCAACGCCTAATGCTGCTGCAAGTTGTTCCTGCGTTTGACACGAATCCTGCTCGAGCAATGCTGTCAATTCTTCGTCTTGAAATTTTTTTGACTGTCCAGCTCGCTCTTGGTCTGCCAAGCCGAAATCACCACTTCTAAACAGTGCAAACCACTTCTGACACGTTCGCTCAGCTAGAGCATGGTCACCATACACTTCCACCAAAATACGATGACTTTCAGTCGCACTTTTCTGCATGTTAAAGTAATGCAGCAGGACACCCCGCAAAAACACTTTATCAGGCACAAATTGCGCCATGTTCACTTAACTACAAACTGGTGTTGTTGACGCTTTAATCCACTGCCCTATACTACGAACGATACGCGATGACAGGGGTTTGCAACACATGTGTGGATACACGGAACTGTGGGACGCTCCGTTCGTTGCGCCATCTCTTGTCCACCCACACGAATTAATTCCTAGACCAAATATAACTCCTAAATCTTTGATAGTATTTGGAGTAGATAAGGAAGTGCTGCTTATTGTACAGGTAAAGTTAATTTGATTTTCTTTCCTCGTGAGATACAGAGATACAAATTTACATTTGGACACATTAAGGACTAATTTTTGTTCTTATTAGACCTACGATATTTGAACTCATTGTAGATCCTATCGAACTTTCCCGCAGTCATCAACTGTACCAGGCACGTTGCCAGGATTTCGTGAAGGGGGGGGGGGTCCGAGGCATGAAATACTGTGGTCATCAAACCAGAGGCTCGATCATTCTAAACTATTTTATTGAAACATATATTGGTTCGTTTAGCCTGGATTTTCTAATTAGGGGGGGGGGGTAACATGAAATACTAAAGGCTCAGGAGCTCGATCAATCTAATTACTTCACTGGCAACATATATTGGTTTGTTAGAAGAATAAAATGAGAATATGTTATTAAATATTTTAATAAACTATGAAGAAATCTCGAGTAAAATAAAAAAATATTTTACAATATTTACGTCCTTCTTCTCTTCATCCAAATATAAGAATTTTCCTTTTATTATGACTTCAACTATTACAGGGTGTTTCTAAACAATACCGACAACGTTTGGGAGATGAGTACTGATATCAAGATGAGACAAAAAGTATAGACCAACCTGGGTGCACAAAGGCTTCCTTTCGGAGTTATAGGTTCCCGAGAACATGAAAAACTGAACTTTTAAGGCCCATAGCTCGAAAAGTATGGGACCTATGTGCCCTATGCAAATTTCCCTGTTTCAGAATCCTGCGGTACCTCCGCAACAATTTTTATAGAGGTAGTTGGTGAGTACTTCAAATTATATGCCCGTAACCAGACCTCCTCTATAAAAATTGTTGTGGAAGTACCTCAGGATTCTGAATCATGCATTTTTGGATAGGGCACATAATAGTTCCTAAAGGAAGTCTTGACCCGACCACGATAGGTCCTATAATTGTGAGGCTATGGATCTTTAAAGTTAATTCTTTCATGTTTTCGCAGCCTATAAGTCCGAAGGAAGCATTTGTGCACCCATATAGGTGTATACTTTTTGTTTTATTCTAGTGTCAGGAATCACCTCCCAAACATTGTCGATGTTGTTTTGAAACGCCCTGTAGAAAAAGTACATTTTCACTATTATAAAAAGTACATACTCAATAATGTCTTGCAAAATATTTCTCAATATCTGCATTCCTTTCTCTGTTGAATCAAGTGTTAACAGAACTTTCTTTCCTCATAAATTTTTGTTTTTATTTTTCTGTCAACTACTGTCTGTTCCAAATGACAGGATAAAGGAGCAGTAGAAAATTGTTTTTGAAATAACACATTTGATACTGCAGAGAAGCGATAACAAAATATTAGGGTCTATTATATATATATATATATAAAAATCCACGCTGTTACACAACGGCACTATGCTTCGGAAGCTTGAATTCTCCCAGACTAGTAGCAGAAATTCTGAGAATTCCGTAACTTTTCTAGAAATTTCAAATTCCCTGACTCTGCCAGGATATCTCGCTCACCTCACCACCATATATTGCAAGTAATACAAATCTCCTAATAGGAAAGAGTAACCAAAAGCTTTCTGTAGTTTTTTTTTTGTTTTTATTTTTAACGCTGATCCTTCTTTTTCTCATTTTACTTTGTTTTATCCTTCCTTATTTTTTTTTTCATTTCTGGTCTCGAAGGGGGGGGGGGGGTCCGGACCCCCCGGACCCCCCCCCCTTGGCTACGTGCCTGACTGTACTTACTTTGTAGTATAATTTGGGACTGTCGGTAGTAAGAAGAATTTGAAAGATTTTAATACACAGATGAATATCATTAGCAGGGCCCGGATCTTGTTGACCTAAAATTTCCTAAAAAGTGACCTATAAAATGACCCTAAAATTCACAAAAATTGACCTTAAAACTTGGTTTTTAAAACGTTTATTTCGTTAACATTAGATATTCATTTTTTGAATATCTATTGGATTTTAATTACCATTTCTCACTCATTTTCAAAAGTTTTGTTTCAGTCAGTTGTAGTCCATTGTACGGCATTGTATGTACTGAAGTAATCAATTCACTCCTGAGCTAAAATTAGGAAGCACACTTGAAGAATAGAAGTTCACAAGTGTAGACTGTATACACAAGAATAATAGATAAAAAACTCTGTTTAAAATTTGTGTATGTCTTCTAATCCATTTTTAGTTATTCACGTGATTACATCCTTCGTGGTCAACAACCCAAATCTATCTGTTTGGCCACCTACCAACCCCTACCCCTCGTCAACCAGCTGCAGCTTAGTTTTCATTAGCTTTCTAGGAATGCAGTTTTCAACCTTAAGAGACAGGAAGCAGGAAACGAGGTAACTTCTTATTTTTCAAATAGGTAAACAGTGTTCATTTTAAGATGTCCTTATGCAGAAGAAAAAGACTAAGAGGGCCGTAAGTGACCTGAAAGTTACCTTAAAATATTTTTTAAAAAATGACCTGAAACTTCAAAACGGCAAAAGGTGACCAAAAGTTGACCCTAAAAAAAAATAAGCTTTTAGAACCTTGAGTTGACGGGTAACGTTTTTATTTGAACTTGCCTTGTCCTATACGTAACAGAAAAAAAAATTGACTTGTCCACAAGATCCGGGCCCTGATCATTAGTAACAAGAAGAAACAATACGGGACCTAGATTAGATCCTTGAGATATAGTATTGAGCTTAAAGATTACCGGTAATGTAAAACATCATCTAGGATTAATCAACTGAAACTCTCTTCAGCCCTCTGTGAGAAGAGTTTTTTTTTTTATCTTGGAATTTAATATTTGTATCGCTATTTGTATATGCTATGCTATTACTATGTTGATGTGTATCAACTTCAAAATAAACAAGAATAGCGCTTGATTTCAATAATTGAAAACCTGTTTTCATTAACTTTTATGTTTTAACTACAAAAGCCATTCACTTTAAAAAAAATGGCATAATACTAACTTCTTTTATCTTACATTATAATCTTAAATTCCATATTTAAATCTAGGAGTACAGAATAAACTCTGGTTGTTTCTCAACTTTTATGTTTTATCTTACATTATAATCTTAAATTCCATATTTAAATCTAGGAGTACAGAATAAACTCTGGTTGTTTCTCAACTTTTATGTTTTATCTTACATTATAATCTTAAATTCCATATTTAAATCTAGGAGTACAGAATAAACTCTGGTTGTTTCTCAACTTTTATGTTTTATCTTACATTATAATCTTAAATTCCATATTTAAATCTAGGAGTACAGAATAAACTCTGGTTGTTTCTCAACTTTTATGTTTTATCTTACATTATAATCTTAAATTCCATATTTAAATCTAGGAGTACAGAATAAACTCTGGTTGTTTCTCAACTTTTATGTTTTATCTTACATTATAATCTTAAATTCCATATTTAAATCTAGGAGTACAGAATAAACTCTGGTTGTTTCTCAACTTTTATGTTTTATCTTACATTAAAATCTTAAATTCCATATTTAAATCTAGGAGTACAGAATAAACTCTGGTTGTTTCTCAACTTTTATGTTTTATCTTACATTATAATCTTAAATTCCATATTTAAATGTAGGAGTACAAAATAAACTCTGGTTGTTTCTCAACTTTTATGTTTTATCTTACATTATAATCTTAAATTCCATATTTAAATCTAGGAGTACAGAATAAACTCTGGTTGTTTCTCAACTTTTATGTTTTATCTTACATTATAATCTTAAATTCCATATTTAAATCTAGGAGTACAAAATAAACTCTGGTTGTTTCTCAACTTTTATGTTTTATCTTACATTATAATCTTGAATTCCATATTTAAATCTAGGAGTACAGAATAAACTCTGGTTGTTTCTCAACTTTTATGTTTTATCTTACATTATAATCTTAAATTCCATATTTAAATCTAGGAGTACAGAATAAACTCTGGTTGTTTCTCAACTTTTATGTTTTATCTTACATTATAATCTTAAATTCCATATTTAAATCTAGGAGTACAGAATAAACTCTGGTTGTTTCTCAACTTTTATGTTTTATCTTACATTATAATCTTAAATTCCATATTTAAATCTAGGAGTACAGAATAAACTCTGGTTGTTTCTCAACTTTTATGTTTTATCTTACATTATAATCTTAAATTCCATATTTAAATGTAGGAGTACAAAATAAACTCTGGTTGTTTCTCAACTTTTATGTTTTATCTTACATTATAATCTTAAATTCCATATTTAAATCTAGGAGTACAGAATAAACTCTGGTTGTTTCTCAACTTTTATGTTTTATCTTACATTATAATCTTAAATTCCATATTTAAATGTAGGAGTACAAAATAAACTCTGGTTGTTTCTCAACTTTTATGTTTTATCTTACATTATAATCTTAAATTCCATATTTAAATCTAGGAGTACAGAATAAACTCTGGTTGTTTCTCAACTTTTATGTTTTATCTTACATTATGATCTTAAATTCCATATTTAAATCTAGGAGTACAGAATAAACTCTGGTTGTTTCTCAACTTTTATGTTTTATCTTACATTATAATCTTAAATTCCATATTTAGATCTAGGAGTACAGAATAAACTCTGGTTGTTTCTCAACTTTTATGTTTTATCTTACATTATAATCTTAAATTCCATATTTAAATGTAGGAGTACAGAATAAACTCTGGTTGTTTCTCAACTTTTATGTTTTATCTTACATTATAATCTTAAATTCCATATTTAAATCTAGGAGTACAGAATAAACTCTGGTTGTTTCTCAACTTTTATGTTTTATCTTACATTATGATCTTAAATTCCATATTTAAATCTAGGAGTACAGAATAAACTCTGGTTGTTTCTCAACTTTTATGTTTTATCTTACATTATAATCTTAAATTCCATATTTAGATCTAGGAGTACAGAATAAACTCTGGTTGTTTCTCAACTTTTATGTTTTATCTTACATTATAATCTTAAATTCCATATTTAAATCTAGGAGTACAGAATAAACCTGGTTGTTTCTCAACTTTTATGTTTTATCTTACATTATGATCTTAAATTCCATATTTAAATCTAGGAGTACAGAATAAACTCTGGTTGTTTCTCAACTTTTATGTTTTATCTTACATTATAATCTTAAATTCCATATTTAAATCTAGGAGTACAGAATAAACTCTGGTTGTTTCTCAACTTTTATGTTTTATCTTACATTATAATCTTAAATTCCATATTTAAATCTAGGAGTACAGAATAAACTCTGGTTGTTTCTCAACTTTTATGTTTTATCTTACATTATGATCTTAAATTCCATATTTAAATCTAGGAGTACAGAATAAACTCTGGTTCTTTCTCAACTTTTATGTTTTATCTTACATTATAATCTTAAATTCCATATTTAAATCTAGGAGTACAGAATAAACTCTGGTTGTTTCTCAACTTTTATGTTTTATCTTACATTATAATCTTAAATTCCATATTTAAATCTAGGAGTACAGAATAAACTCTGGTTGTTTCTCAACTTTTATGTTTTATCTTACATTATAATCTTAAATTCCATATTTAAATCTAGGAGTACAGAATAAACTCTGGTTGTTTCTCATAACACACTGCAGGGAGGGGGAAGGGGTCGCCTTGGAATTCTCGCTCCGGGCGCTTCAACCCACGCGACGGCTCTGCCTGAGCATGCTGTCATTTCACCAGTGGGGCAATGCTCGGTTCAATCTTCGTGACGCACATTATCAAGTCATTTCCAACTGATGAGCGATTTCTTGTCTTTGTTATAAAGCTTACCATGGAACCACTTTCGCACAGGTACGATATAGCAAATGGAATTATTACTTTTAAAGCAGCAGATACGAGATTAAGATATTCTTCTCTTCAGCCAGTCCTTGGCCAAGTCTTCGTTACAGAAAATCAGTTGCAAGGACTTGTCGGTTTTAATCCATTCGCTTTTAGGGAAGTTACTTTATCCACTACGATACAAGAAATGGATTCTATTATTATAGAAATAGATGGATATCGTGAGATCTCCGCAATAAGTATAGTAAAAACCACACACAAGCCTATTACAAATCAGAAATTATAAGGGGGTTCGCGATGGGAATTAGGTTGAGAACCACTGATTTAAAAATATTCCCTTAGTTCTTAAACAATATTTTGCCTTTATGTTATTGGAATATATATACGTTAACGTTATTTTCCTCGTCTCTTTTACATGGAAAATTTTGCATTTACTCAAAACATGTTTTGCAATAATTTCTCTTTGGTAAAGCTTGCCATTTTTTTTATTTGTTTTATCAGAATTACATTATTTTGATGATACGACCTGGAGACTTGCTAGAGGGCAGAAGCGTTTGAGAACCATTTATTATGCTATCCACATCAAATCATGAAATTTGTATTAATGTTTTTCATTTCATCTTTATGTATATAAAACATTTACATAACCTAGTATATTTATAGCAAATATATGAACTGTAACGAAGTTGGAATATATTGAACTTCAGAAGCATACGTTATAAAATCATATAGAAGAAAGAAAGAATATAAAAAAGTCAAACTCAATTTTAATTCCATAATCGTTTCTTGCATTTGTTCAAACAAATTACCAGTAGAATTTTAGTATGTCATTTTAATAATCTTTGGCAAAATCTATGTCAAATTTGATCTTGTTAATAATTACTTCCTAAGTTCAGTAACATTTTAAATCAATTTGTCGGTAGTTTTTGAAATTTGAAATTTAGAGCTAAATATTTCTAAAACTGTTTTGATGAAAAATTGTTTCTCTATAAAAATATTGTGTTATTTATGTTCTATAACACGACACTAAATTTATCTCTTTATGTTTAACCATAACGAAGATATTGGTATTTTATCTTTGTATTGTTCATTTGACGCTTCCGGCGGCCATTTTCCAATATGGCGGGTGAAGGTCAAGTGGGATTTCAGGGGACTTTTAGTATGTTGTTTGAAACATATATCCAACATCTGTATCAATTTTCGGCTTGTTACTAATTTGTTCCTTTGTTTATTAAAATTTATGCTTCATTTACTGCAACATAAGTACTTTAGGTCATATTTTAACGTGATAAACGTTTAAAAATTCAAAACATTGTTAAAACTAATTTTATGGTTTATAAAACCCGAAGATTTAACACTGCATTAATACAATAGAAAATCTTCACTGACTTTTGTCCTAAGAAATGCAATGTAGAAGCTTGATCCATTACACTATTTTTGTGAATCGCATCTGTGCCTAGGTCTTTCAAATGACCTTTTTCCGATTTTATTTCCCAGTTAAAATTTTGAATGTATTCTTACTTTCTTCCATACAAATGACCTGCCTAACTAAAAATGAGCCTTCTAGATTGCGATGTTATGTAAACGGTACAAATTATGCAGTTTCTCGTCATGACGTTTCCGTCATTCCCCATTGAAGCCCATTTTAAATCCGAATATTGGTCTCAAAATTTTATTTTCAGATACTTTCAGTTAGGGTTCTTCATTCAAAGTAAGCGATCTTGTAGCTTATCGCAACCATACACAACAATAGGTATTGTTATTGTTTTATATGTTTTAAACTTCAAATTCATCTACAGAATTCGCAAAGACAAAAGAGTTTGAACTGAATAATGACAAGAATTTCCTGCTTTCAGTCGACATTTAATTTTTTAATGTTTGTTTCTGAATGTTGATCCTAAATATTTGGAAGTATCCACTTTGTCGAAAGTATTCCATAGTTTGCAGTATTACAATCAGTGGAAAACTTTCATGCATTTGATTTACGCTTCAATTTCTTCTAAACATATGGCCCTGCAGGCCTGTAAGGAAATATCTGTAATTCTTTCTATAGTCTTGGCTATCATTGACTTTATTATTAAATTGATATAATCTATAATACTAGTGAGTACAATTCAACTCTATAACACGGCCAACAAGAGATGGTCTCTGACGTTTCTTACCGCATGCGGTGAGACATTGCAACCCCTACTTTGATACCAGTGTTACCAACCACGATCACTCTGTCTTATACCATTAATTAAATTGCCACTACAGTTGCACCGAAAAAAACCTTGACACGCGAGTAGTGGCAATGTCACTGCGAGCTGTCAGAGACGTTCTCTTACTGAACGCACTATAACCCCTGGTTGCTATCTTTCATTTTCCCATTGTAAGAACATAACATAAAAATATATTAAAAGTAAAAAAAAAAGTACATAACCAAAAGTCACCCTTACACAACTATTTATCTTTAATTATTTCTTCATTACACCAACCAGTTTGATTGAAGGTATACTTGTCCAATGCCCATCACCCATTACATATATTTTCATTCAAGATTTCGTCTTTTATAACTTTACATACAATATATTTGTCTGTAAAATTGTCTCTTTACGCCCAATAATACCATTATATGTATAAAACTGTCTCTACACACATTACCATTGCCTTTAAATATAAAATTGTCTCTTTACATGCAATATTACCATTACCTATAAGTATAAAACTGTCTCTACACACATTACGATTGCTTTTAAATATACAATTGTCTCTTTACATACAATATTACCATTGCCTGTAAGTATAAAACTCTTTATACAAACAATATTACCAATATCTGTGACACACTATTGCATTCGTATGTACCAAACCCACGTGTAATTTTGTCACAGTTCAGAAAATAATGAGTCTGGATTAATCTGTAAAGGTAAAGTTAGAAGAGTTCGACCAGGAGCCAGATGAAAGAAGAATATTGTAGTGAGTTGCAACGAACATATAAATAACAGTCTTGAATATTGTGTTGTCAGTTAAATAATAACAAGGGTTTACTCTACAAACTTTGATTTTGATAATAAATCTGAGTGAATTTGGGTAACGAAATGCTTATTATAATAAAATAAATATTTAACAACAACGAACCAAGTTTAATTCAAACATGTAGAATGTAATATTTTTTTTTTCTTCAGACTTTGTTAGATTCCTTCAAAGCCTCTGTATTGTACAGTCAGCAGTAAAAAACCTGCAACATGAGCATGTAAGTTTATTGTGAAATTACGCCTAACAGCCCAGGGAATCAACATAACGTCTAAGTGGCAGGAATCACGCCAGGAGACACCTTGGCGCACTCCCCTGCGCATTTATTTTGGAGCAAAAGACTTCGTCGTTTCACAATAGACTTACATGTTAATGTTGCAGGTTTTTTGCTGCGGACTATACAAGAAGCTTCTTTTGTTTATTTGCAATTCGTATTTAACATGAGAAGGTGAATATTTTATGAGACCACCTATCAAATAGCTTCCTATATCAGAAGTTTTCAAGAAAACCATATTGGACTTCTTTTTCTTATCTTTCAATGTCAAATTTGTATTTTCAAAGAACATTTCTATTGGTTCAATTCACATATAAAGCAGAAATAATTTTCATTAATTTTGAATAATTATTCCAACAAAAGTTATCTCAGCAGTATCATTAATTATAATTAAACAAACTCTGCTCAACTCGTGCACATAGCTAACATGAAGTACCTACATCCAATGCACAAGAAAGTTAAATGAATTCCTCAAATTTATCAAACTGTGTAAATATTAATACACATACACGTATATCATATACAGGATGTTTCAAAACAACACCGACAACGTTTGGGAGGTGATTACTAACACTATGATAAGACAAAAAGTATAGACCATCCTGGGTGCACAAATGCTTTCTTTTGGAGTTATAGGCTGCCGACCACATGAAAAAAACATGAATTTTAAAGGTCCATAGCTCCAAAACTGTGGGACCTACCGTAATTGAGTCAAGACCACTTAAGAACTAGCATGTGCCCTATCCAAATATCCATGTTTCAGAATCATGTGGTACTTCCACAACAATTTTTATAGAGGTAGGTGGTGAGTACTTCAAATTATATGCCCGTAGCCAAACTCCCTATTGCGTGAGTACTTTAGGATCCTGGACCATGTATTTTTGGATAGCGCACATATTAGTTTCTAAGTGAAGTCTTGACCCGACTACGGTAGGTCCCACAATATTGGAGCTATGAACTTTTAAAGTTCATTTTTACATGGTTTAAGCAGCCTATATCTTCGAAAGGAAGCATTTGTGCACCCAGGTTGGTCTATACTTTTTGTCTTATATTGATATCAGGAATCACCTCTCAAACGTTGTCGGTGTTATTTTGAAACACCCTGTATATATTAATAATATATATATAATTCAAAAGCTGTATTTATGTCTACCATATCCCAAATTGAATTTAAGAAGGTTAATAGGAAAAATGTTCAATGTTTCTCTTTCTATTTCAAGCCAAAATCAAATTTCCATTCTACAATTCTCCTTTAAATATTTTCCATTTCCATTTCCATTTCAGCCTCCTTTTGGACGTCTTCTTCATAGGCTTGAACGTCGAGTTTCAGTAGCCTGTGATGCATTTGAACCAAGCTTCATTCATTGTTAACTGAAAGCATATGATATCTGTCGCCTGTAAAAACGTTCATATAGTACACAGGAATGCAGCGCACTACAATCATGTAGCAGTCTATTTTATCTCTTACACACTGCGCTGATGTAAGAAATTCAGAATTATTGATTTTTTTTCTTTATTTTTAGCCTACTTGCCAGTTTCTCATATTCATTTCTTCACTTTACTTTAAATCTGTTTCTTTTTACTTTGATTTAAGATGTGGTAACAAAGAGCGTTACCGTTGCCTGCTCCTGTTAAAGCAGTGTTGATATATTCAACAAACAGTGGGATTTTCTTCTCACCTCTATTGTTGCCCATGAAAATTGTCTCGAAAATACTCAGAGTGATGAAAGATGACTGGAGCAGTTCACGTGATTCTGTGTTGGCATCTTTGTTTTCACAAACTTTGCATTGCTGGTGAAGAATTTGACCTCGCAAACTACTTACATCAGCGGTCGCCAAACTTACAAAGCTTCTGAGCTACGTGCCGTTTTAAAATCCTACTGTGAGCTACCAACCAAAAGAACTAATAACTATTTTTAGAAAATTTTACGTTTGTTTATTGCCTATAAACTTAAGTTTCTAGTAAATAGAAAGTCTAACTATCCAAGTTAGCAAATGTCCAATATACACACGAAAAACAACGTGTTCAACCCCACGCGTACATAATCAACTTTGAGATTAGGCTGATAATGGTAGTTGCGAGGGAGAGATAGCAGTTGTTGTCGTCAGCGTCCCATGCCGTTTGCGTCAGCTCAGTGGTGGAATCAAGGTTAGCTAACCGGAGCGTTAACGCAATCTACCGAAAATGTTACCGAGTAGCTCGTGATCGACGGTTTGACGATCACTTGACTTCTAACAAAACTTCTTTACTCTTTTAATAAGAACTTGGCGTATCATAAGACCATCTGTTTACAGAACGAAGAACTTTGATATAGTCTAATGAGTTGCAAAAAATAGAAAGACAATGCAGTACTTTAAACGTTTTGATCGTTTGGCGCTTATAAATTGTTGAGGAATAGTTTCTGAAATTTGATTTTAAACACAAAAGTTTGTGTGGTAAGGCAGTGAAACCTAGTTATTCTAGAAAGGAAAATAGGAAAAAAAAAAAAAAAAACGGGAGACAGAACCAGAAACTGAAAATTCCAGCACGTTCTTTCAAAGAAGGTCGAATGCCCGTTGTATCGCGGCCTGTCACGTTCGGTTACAAAGGCGAAGACACGAGCAGGAAGTTAATTAAATGCGATCGGGTAAAGATATCTAGAGAGGAACCAGGCAGTTGTTGAAATGGTGATATCAAGCACAGTAATAAGACAGAGCTACTGATATGGATCCTTGAACTGGGACAAACACGTAACATACAACATGGATACCATAGATCAGTGGTTCTCAAACTTGTTGTTATCGCGACTCACATTGAATAATAAAAAGTATTTTGTGGCCCTCTTACTTTTATTCAAATACACATTGGCATTCTACGTAATGGTGATTTGTTTCAAAGAAATTAAATTTTGTAAATGATATCTCTAATTCCAATTCGTTCAATAACAGTTCCTACGAGTGATTAACATGGAATTTATTAGAGATGGTGTGAACATCCCGAGCGACAAAGGTTACAAAGTAGAGCTCGATGCTTAAATTTTAATAAATCAAAATTTAGTTGATTTCTTTTAAGTCTGTCGTAAATAACTCACTTTCAAATTAAATTGTAATGTACATTTATAAATATAGTGGCCCTGCCGGTACGATAATATCAGTCGGTGACAATCGAGCAAGTGTAATGTAAATTTCTTTCTCAGTATCATATGAAATTGTACACATGCGCAAAAAGGATTAAAGTGTTCCCATAGAAAAATAACACAGAGATAATACTACTCCCGACCAATGTCCTACCCCGTGAAAGATTTTGACTCACCCACTCTCTTTTCGTCCTCTCTACTGACTGTATAATAGTGCAGGGCTCTGAGCAACCACTTAGTTTTCACCTCATTAACATACGCTTCCAAATTTCGTTTTCTGAATAGTACTTCACAATATATGATCCTGCATCAAAATAAAATTTTCACAATTAAAAGGGGAAAAAACTTCTCGTGACCCACTAAAAAACGGTCCGCGACCCACCAATGGGTCGCGACCAACACTTTGAGAAACACTGCCATAGATAATACAGTAGAACCCCTCTCGTCCGCCCTCGGTTGGTCCGCCACTCCGGTTAATCCGACCGTGCTCAAGCCGAACTTGTCCCGACTCGTCGGTGATTCACGGGGGTCCATTGTCTTTTACTGCCGTCGCGGCATTGTTGTTTATTGCGGTTAGCGCATATGCACTTTAGTATTCCGTCATCTCTTACATCGTTTCTTTCGTTGTGTGTATTTTCTGCACTATACTGTACAATTTTTAGTGTTTTCTGTTTGCAGTGTTTTTATTGTAGAGAACAATATAGTCAGTTTTGTTTTCAGAGATTGTTTATTTTACTGTAAATCCGTATTTGTCTGTATTTTCTGATATTTTTCGACCTTTTTGTGTTCCGACTATACCCCCAGTCCCAAAGGTGACGGATTAGAGGGGCTCTACTATAATTAAACACCATGATTGGACTTCTGGAAGTCAACAGAATCACAGGAAGAGCACTGGTGCTTGACCCGTTGAAGTCAGAAACAATACAGTAACATATTACAAAAATAACTGAGAACCTTTCGGACTTATAATTAATCATTCAATGAACAAAAATTGGTTTAGGAGATAAAATAGGCGACGGAAAGGAAGACGAAGTAATTCGCTCACTGCTCCTCTATTTTCTTTAAAACATATCGGCATTTTCTTTCTGTGCCTTCTTTTTCCTTTTCATCGAGCCACTCGTCTACATTAGAATATGAAATAGAACTTAATCATTGGAAAGCACCTTTAGGATTAGCGTTAATGAAGACACGAATACACATAATCCTTTCTTCAAAACAACGGAAGAAAATGAAAAAAAAGAATAAGCTTGAAAACAGAGGAGCTATAGATGTATTGATGTAGAACTTCTAATACAGATTTCAAGAGGAAAAGAAAAATTGGCGTAATATAATGAAGGAATTATTACTTCATTGTGTAAAACTCCTTGCATTACAAAACTTACATGTACGGGGACAGAGAATGTCTTCAGAATAATGAAGACTCCAACGTAGGTAATTTCTTAGACTTACTGAAACTGCTCTATTTTCGATTCAGTTTTGAAAGAACACCTACTCCAAGCAGAAGAACACCCTTCATCCAGTGTTTAGAACGAATTCATACATCTAATAAGATTCTACTCAATAAAAGTTTCTGGAAACCATCTTTAAAGGTAATTACTATGCCCTAATGTTTGACTTTACTCCTAATTAAGGACAACGAGAACAGATGATAGAAGTAAAAAAGTTTGTAGATGATTTTGCGAAAAGAGCAAAATCAACATTAGAAAATCTTCGCGCGTGTTCAGTACATTTGTAAAACAGGTAAAGGGATGGAAAACAAAACAAAAAAATAAAAAAAAAAAACATTAATAGACACCCGGATGAAGTAGACATTTAGTAGAAGGTAGACTTGCGATGGCCGCCATCTTGAAGTCGGTCATCTTGTATCTCGCTCGATTGTTTTAAATAGGAAGTCGATCATGTAATATATCAAACTGGGCTAGAATTGTAAGAGAAATACAATGGTGAAATCTAGGTTGCCATATGTTTATATTTGTAACTGTTTTTTTTTTCCTTCAGGAAAATACGAAAAATGTATTCCCTCATTTTATGTCTACAATTACTGTGCACAATTTCATTTACTTCGGTCCACTTCTTCTTGTCTTTCGGGCGTAGGCAGAAGAAGTGGAAGAAGAAGTGGACCTCTCAAAATTTTAGGTGGGGGCTTTTGCCCCCTTAAACCGTTTTTCGGCAGAAAATAATAAAAAAAAACACGTATATGTTTATTTCATTTGTAGTATCTACTTGCCAAATTTTATCAAAATCGGAGCGTTAAACTTGGGAAGCGTTCCTTGTAAATGTTAAGAGGAAAGAAGCTTCAGAAGATTATAATTATTGACAATTTTAAATCAGTTAAGACAGGAACAATTCCATTATAATTTGTGTATGAAAAAAAATATGATCCTATAGTCATACTGAAAAGAAAGCTAACATTAAATATCTTTGACCATTTGATTTTATTGTATATCTTGTAAAAAAGATTGAGGTAAGCTGAATACAACATTGTAAAGTATGAAGTTTCTATTGTTTTCCTTTTCTCCACAGCCAAGCTACAATCATGTTTTACAAAGAAAAATATAGAATTAAAATAATATTAAGATAGTGATGGGGCAGAGAGGTAGGGCACAATTTCCACTCTTGCAGTAGGTGCTTTTACCGCTAGATATGCCACTGCTTATAATTATAATATACTGTATTATGTGAATACTAACGAAATTCCGGTAGCAAGTGTATGATATTATTCAGAAGATATTGTAAATACAATTTTGAATATTTTGAAGATATACGACAGAGTTATTTCCAATCATAGAGGCCAGTCATCAAGGACGCCGATCCTGGGGGACCGGCCCCCCAAAGCTAATGTGGGCCCCCATATTGTATTTATTAATATATAATATTTGGCATAATTTGAATGCAATTTGTCTTAAAATCCTCATATATATATACTTTCTACATCTGAATGGTCTCCCTCAAATTTACAGAGAAATCGGTGCCCTTGCCAGTCATATCACAATACTTTAAACATAATGGAAACATACTCAACGGCAATTGATGACTTATCATACTGCCTGTGTTCCTTGTTAACTACTTTTTAAATAATATTTGCATTTATTTTGTAATAAAGAGTACAAAATAAATATTTTTTATTATCAGTAGAACTAAAATACAAGTATTATTTAAAAAGTGATTAACAAGGAACACAGACAGTATGATAAGTCATCAATTGCCGTTGAGTTCATTTTTCTAGACGCTGCCATAACCTAGATTTTTGGGTAATTCAAATTCTGGCCACAGTGTAATTTCTATGGATGGTAACACTGAAAACTCTTCCGATTCGTATTTTCGGGTGTAGAGTAACATTATCTATTACTGAGGTAAGTTACATTTCATTATCTCTTTGCACTTACAGAAAACTGGCAAAAGAAAAATTGTTAGTTTTTGAAAAATATTTAGTAGTCTGCCCCCTTAAGAAAGCTGCCACAACCACAAGTTGGATCCGCTGTATGAAAATCCCACCTTTTCTTATTTTCAGTTTGTTTCAGCGATTTCAACTTCAGTTAAAAATGAAAATTACATTTTTCAGACAAATGTATGCGATCAACGAACACAACCCTTCAGAACTTTTGCTCAAAGATATGTTTCCTTTACTATCTGTTTATTAACAAACATAAAACGTTATTCATGGCCTATTCGTGACATTTTGTTCGAATTTCAACCTGTTCGTGACAACAAATAATTGGTGGCCGTAGGTACAACGGGCTGTTGTACGTACGGCCAAAAAAAAAAAAAAAAAAAAAAAAAAAAAAAAGATTTTGGGAAAATAAAAATAATTCTTATTTAACGGCAACATTTTGAACTGGACACAAATTTTACGTATTCAGAAGACCCCAAACTATGTGCCTAAATTTTAAATTTGTGAAAAAATGCATTACAGGGATAAGAAAACATTCAAATCCACATTTTGGCCGTAGGTACAACACCCTACTCTACATATGAACATCAGACTTACGTGTTTGATGAAAGGAGACAATAGAAGCATCTACTATTGCCTGGTGAAAGCGCCAGCGAAATGATACAACTGAGGACTGAATCAGAAAATATCAGAGTCAATACATTTAATATAATCCTTTAATCTCTGTGTTTCAATCTCAAATAACAAAATACTCGCTTCAAGAAACATCACAATATATTTGGTTTGTTAGAATGTCTGGTGACTTCAGACGTAACTTCAGCTTCAGCACCTGCAGAAAAATTATTGCACTTTATAAAGATGATCTCGACTCTTCTTTGTACGATGTATGTTTGCATCTGAAATCTCGTCTGCAACTTCTAATGGCAGATGACGAAGAGGGAAGTCATATCTACCTGTATGTCAACTTCTTTGGGAAGAGGATTTTGTGGAAGTGTATGCAAACAGCAGGTATAATCCTTCGAAGCACTAATAACATCGACCACCAACTGCTCAAGAAAACGCTTTTTATCAGCTTTGAAGGATGTAAAGACTCATTTCAGGTCATCACTAGGTAAGGAACGGCTTTGAGCGTTCACCCTCCTCCACACTGAAGTGAGAATGATGCAGAAAATTGAATTTAATGCTGCGATAGGGAACTTTGCTTGTAGTAAAACAAGAAATAGTGTCTTCTCTGAAAAGCAAGGTGAATGTTAAAGTGTGAATTATTATATAATTTGTGTTGTGCGTATCGTTTTATTACATTTTCTTGTGTGATGGCACGTATCTATCACTTAAATAATGCTGCATGCCTTAATCGTAAAAAATGAAAATCTCTGAAAAACCTCTAAAAAATCTCAGGTAAATGCTATAATGTAATTTAAACAATATATATAATATCTTTTTATTACATTTTTGTTGTCTATGTATCATTTAATAATACTGTATGCAGTTGGTAGTAAAATAGTAATACCGAAAATTATGATTTTTTAAAAATTCTTAATAAACGGTATGGGAGGGGCCTAGGAGTGGCAAAGAGTATAATCTGGCCCTAAATATAATTCTAGTAACTATTCTAACTATAAACCTTAGAAAAATGAAAGGATATAATTTATAGGATTATTTGAAATAACAAATCTTCAACGAACATTAGTAAAGAATAATTGTAATCGTTGTTCGTCTAACGAACGTTTGAATATCAGACGAAAACATTCGAAAACAGTTGGGATAGCGACTCTGAATTTGTTAGATGAAAGTAAATAAAACAATTACTTGAATATTTATATCATGGCTTATGCTAATAATTAGCGTTCTTGGTTCCGGGTTTGAATCCTATGGTTTGCCATTCTGACCGAGATTTTACATGCTTCTTTTCTAGTTCTCCAAACCAAAGCTAGGTTGATTCTTTCAAATACCTGTATAAGTCTCCGTAAACTTTCTTCTACTCCCTTTTCCTTATGATTTGATATTATTCTTTTAAATTAACTATATCAGTAAAAATTGACCTCACAGATTATGTCTTGAAGTTTGAGTAATAAACAATACTAGCTGAACCTCTGCTGTCTACACAGCGTATTATTCTAGCATAAGCCACGACAAATGAATAAAATGTGAAGTGTCACAACAATGAGTGTTATTAAAGATAAGAGGTCACGTAACATTAAATTTCGTGATGTTTCCTTGTTGTTTTGTGAATAAAACAACACTAGTACCATTTACCTTCCCGTTTCCGACGCCCGATTGAGTTTCAAGGCCAATAACCCCTAAACTAAGAAAAATATCCGAGATTCGCTCTCATTGTAAGTAGAGATGGATAATTTCGTGAAATTTTTAAAATTGAAAGATTTTATTGAAATATTTCATCTGAGATTTCGTTGAAATTAGTGTTGCCACGAGACGAGACGAGACGAGACGAGACTTCAGGCTGTCTCGTCTCGTCTCGTGCAAAGCATGTCTCGTCTCGTGTCTCGTCTCGAGAGGTTCTGTCCCGTCTCGTCTCGTCTCGTCTCGTTTGTCTCGTTTTGTCTCGTCTTGTCTCGTAAAAATATAGCAGCATACCATGGGAACAAAAGTAAAATGTAGCAGGCTGCACCATGCTAATCAAGATACAACTAACAAGGGAAGAGAGGGAGATTATATATCGAAGTGGAAGATGGTTTATATACCAATCGAAAGCACTAATGACGCCTATTACAAAACTGTAATAAAAATTTTCCGAATGCATATACTGTGCGAGTTATATGAATATACAGGGTGTCCAGAAAATCCATTTCCACCCCTTGAAATCGCAAACGATGAGACAGATGCCAAAACTGGAAAACACGTTCTTGATCATTATAAAAGTACAATGTGTCAAAGCAAACATTGTTGTTCCAGGGCCACCCGCAGTGTACTGGGCGGGATCCAACTCAAAAATTACAAAAGGTAAGGGGGTCAAGTAGTATATCGTTCGAAACTTCTTGGGAAATGGGAAAAGACGAACAAGTCCCAACTCTCTAAAATTACCCTGTGCAAAATGGCGGCCGGTCAAACTGTCAGCAAAAACGTCATTGTAGAGTCTATGGCCACCCTCCAAAGAAAGAAAAAAAACTGAAACGGTAAGACAGATGTCAGAAAAGAAAAAGATGTGTGTCATCTTTTCAAAAGTACAATGATTGAAAGTAAAAATGTTTGTCCCAGGGTCCTCCACAAGGTTCCAGACGGGGTCCTACTCAAAATCTTCAAATGGCAAATATGGTCAAATAAAGCTGTTGAGAAATAAAAGAACACGGAACAAGTCTCGATCCTCTAAAATTACCCTGTGTAAAATGGCGGCCGGTCAAAATGTACATCTTCATTTCGATTTTTTGAGCACGTTAACTTTCCATTTTGCAATCGGCACTTGTATTCATTCTTAGACATTTGTACGTATTTACTCTTCCTGGTGCAAGGAATTCTTTCGTTTGAATCATTTTATAATTGATAAACCAGATAACGAGCATAAGTACCACTGTTGTGCAGTCATAAACATAAATAAGTAGAGGTAAGAGTCTTTACTTCTGATGGCTCCAACCTCTACTTATTTATGTTTGTGGAAGTACATTATATGTTAACTAGTCAGTTCTATACTTAAAGATGTCAAATGTTGTCGTTTCTTTTCTTTATGTCTTAATTTGCTTTTATTTTATTATTTTTTTTCTTTATTTAGATATTATTGGGCTCAAAGAGCAGAATCTCACAGTAGGGGCATTTCCTTTCTTTCCGTTGAATACAAGAATTAAAGTGAAAATAAACTAAAACCCGGTTACAGAAAGAACAACTAAAATGCAAGATGTTTGCACAGTATTATCGTAGAGCGTCCATACTTGTTCTATCTGCTTTCATTTAATAACAGCTTTAAACGATGTGCTACTTGACCTCCCTTGCCATTTGAGCAATTTGAACATGACCACCCTGGGACATTGTGGAGGACCCTGAGACAAATATTTTTACTTCCAATCATTGTACTTTTGAAATGATGACACACATGTTTTCCTCTTTTGACATCTGCCTCACCGTTTCAGGATTTTTTGGGGGTGGCCATCGACTTTACAATTACGTTTTTGCTGACAGTTTGACCGGCCGCCATTTTGCACAAGGTAATTTTAGAGTATTGAGACTTGTTCCGTCTTCTTTCATTTCCCAAGAAGTTTCGAACGATATACTACTTGACCCCCTTACCTTTTGTAATTTTTGAGTTGGACCCCGCCCAGTACACTGCGGGTGGCCTTGTGACAAGAATTTTTGCTTTGATACGTTGTACTTTTAAAATGATCAAACACATGTTTTCCAGTTTTGGCATCTGTCTTATCGTTTGCGATTTCAAGGGGTGGTAACGGCTTATCTGGACACTCTATATATCCATATAACTCGCATAGTATATCCATTCGGAAAATTTTTATTACAGTTTTGTAATAGGCGTCATTAGTGCTTTCGATTGGTATATAAACCATCTTCCACTTCGATATATAATCTCCCTCTCTTCCCTTGTAAGTTACAAGTATTACGCAGAACACACAAGATAAGAAATGTCACGGTAGCTACACCGTGAAGCCTTCATCTCTGGTGTATGTGGTAGTCGGTTCGATCTCGGTTAGTGCCATGTGAGCTTTGTGGTGGACAAACATTGAATGTGTGTGGGGACCTCGGTGGCTCAGTGGTAGAGCGTTCATCTCTGGTGCTTCGGGTCTCGGGTTCGATCCCAGGCCCGCCAAGTGAACTTTGTGGTGGACAAACACCGTGTGCGTGGGTTTTCTCGGGGTTCTGCCGTTTCCTCCCACTTTCTTCATTCCACCATTTAATTCATTACTCATCATCACTGTCTCCTTTAGCCTAACCGGCATAACCGTGGGACGTAAAACTCAAAGATTTCATTTCATTTTATTTCATTTTTCGAATGTGTGTGTTTTCTCGAAGTTGTCTAGTATCCTACCACTTTCTTCATTCCACTAATTTTCCCATTATCATCCATTCGGCCAAAGTTACCTAAAGGTCTTAAAAATAAATTCAAATAAGCTCACAAGGCAAGGATAAATAGTTTACAAGATAATATATCTCTGCTGTTAGTTGTCTGAGGCTTCTCGACCCTGGCTTCTTTTTATTACATTCTAAAACATTGAAATTTGTTTCACCAGTTTCAATACACGAATATACAGTAAATTGCTCATAGGTACGTCGAAGATGAAGACACTAATGTTAAATAATGTTTACACGACAAGCAAAGTTCGATGTAAAGGTGTCATCATCCCCGACACTATCGTATACTATCAGCCCACTTGCTTTATAGTGTCTGTATATATATATATATATATATATATATATATATATATATATATATATATATATATACAGAGAGAGAGAGAGAGAGAGAGAGATAGAGAGATGGAAAGATATATAGATAAATAAAGAGATAGATATGTGTGTACACTTTGATTTCATATATTCCAGCCTTTAGGTTTCACAGTGTTAACCCATAACAATCCAAATACTACTTTCCATTTTAGCACATTTAGATTTGTTGCAATTATTATTATTATTATTATTATTTTTAAAAAAAGCTCGGAACCAAATAATTTTATTGAGTAATGGAAAGTATTTGATTGAAATATTATATGTTACTGCACACTAAGCTCTACTTAAAGTGCCATAGTAATGGGAGCTGAACGACACATCGGACGAAAGAATGCTTGGGGCCAATCTTCACCTCTATGGTTCAAATCTGTTCCCATAACCGCGGGGTCTGTGCTACTATGTGGTGCTTGCCCCGTTTGTGTAACAAACTCATGACAGTACACCTAGATTAGCTAATGTCTAAAAAAAAAAAAAAAAAAAAAAAAAAAAGTTGATTTTTGGGTGGCAATTTTGGATTAAAGTTCCTTATATTGTCGGGATCTATTCTCAATCATACAACGTACAACTTCATACCAAGCCTAGCGGTCTGCGGCGATAGACCATCGGCTTGAAGGCCCCGGGTTGAGTCCCGGAAGGGTCATGTGTATGGATTTTAACAACATTTGTTTTTTCGTACTGTGCCAGGGGGGGAGGAATCGTACGGGATAAAAGGATTTCAGTCTGAAAAAAATGGAGAGAATATCCTCCCCAGGATACTTTCATGGGAGTAAGGAATTAGTAAAAATATAGGATATACATTTTATGGCAGGTTTAAAAATATGGTTTGGGTATCCTATTTCATTTCTGTTAATTATGTTCTTCAATGTTCGAATTTTGATCATTCTCATGATATTTTCTGCTTTCAACGGAGTTCCATGAATATTATACCAAATGTTCTTTACACTTATCAAGTTCGAGAGGTTTTATGCGCTTGTAAGAAACAATTTCTGAAGATAATTCAGGTCCTAATGAATATTATTCACTAGGAAAGGGAAGTATTCCCCTCCTCTGAACATGGAAGCAGAGGGCAATTTCGCACTCTGGTCAGATCAAACATTTCCGCGTAACAAAACGAAGGTCCCCCTGTAAAACTTCTTTACCTAAAGTGTTATTATTAGTATCATAAATTTGCTGAAAGCAAACAATTTGAAGGGTTCGTCGATAATATCTTTGCTTCCTTTGTCGTCCGCCCGCCTTCCAAACGAAGAGGTGAATTTTACAACATGACTGCTGTATAATATGCGAGCGATTGGTAAAATGGTAAAATGTGTTTTTATGTGTGTGTGTGTATGTGTGTGTGTGTGCGTGAGAGAGAGGGAGAGAGAGAGAGAGAGAGAGGAAGAGAGAGAGAGAGAGAGAGAGAAGACAAAATTTTAGTTGCAAGATGACATACTTCAATTGCCGTTTTCGGTTCATATAGCAAAAGAATACCGCCACCAGAGAATAAAGACAAGTGTAGACCTTACCCAGTTTTCAAATTGAATAGATGGTAGTGGTAGTTCGGTTTCTTGACCTTGTAAAAATCTTCCCTGTCTTTGATTTTGTTTGTCATCATTCCAGCCAGAACTCAGTTTACAGCAAGGGGAATTGGGGACAAGACATTAAGGATGATATTTCTGGAAGCTCATGTATCACGATTGTTTCATTCAATAGACAGAGGACACTTTTCTATGAAGGCTTTTCAACATGTTTTCTCACAAAGGGGATTTTCCTTTTCCAATCTATATGACCACTGGAAATTTTAATCTTGGCCATTCCCGCCAGCGTTTTCATTTTCGAGACACGAGACAAGACGAGACATTTCACGAGACGTCCCGTCTCGTCTCGTGTCTCGTCTCGTTTTCGAGACGGGACAAGTAGTCTGTCTCGTCTAAGGGGGTTCTGTCCCGTCTCGTGTCTCGTCTCGTTTACGAGACGAGACGAGACGAGACACGAGAAATGTCTCGTCTCGTGGCAACACTAGTTGAAATATTTCATACGGTGAATTAAAAAGAAAAAAACGGGATGTTGATTCCGGAGTCCGGAGATAAGGTGTTTAAACCAGGAGAGGTGCTCGCCCTATTTAGCTATCTAGCTAATACTTCAAAATCAACAACTAAAAATAGACAAAGCTGCTTCATTGATATTTGAACTATCATTCATTGTAAAAAAAGTTTTCTCAAGCATCGCGTTGTAGCCATTAGCATTATAGGCTATGCCTATTTTTAGTTGTTGATTTCGAAACATTATTGAAGTTTGAAGCCTTCCCTTATTTGTAGTTTATAGCATACGTTAGTTTTATCACACATTTGATCCACAAACGATGTTATTTCACTTTGAAGAATGGGTTTTTGTGGGCCAGATGGTGGATGCATTTCAAATTCCTTTCCAAGTCCAGTAGATGGCTTGGTAGTTGTTGAAACTGAATGGCTTCCTAATCCTGAGGAATTTGACTTCATTGCATGGGAAACAGATTGAGGCCACACTGATGCACGTAATTTTGCGGTGAACCTATCACTAGTAGGATTTTCAACAATTTCTGCATTGCCGTTACTAGTTGCACACTGAGAAAAAAATTGTAGGTGGCGTACTTAAAAAGATAGGTTACAACATGCGTAATTCCTGTAGATTTTGGACTTAACGTACAGCAGACGTATAAATGAAAACATATGTTTTATAATACTTTCCGTATAAGTGTTCCATCTATACTTACTTTCCGTATGAAACAATATAGGCGGTCAGGATCTCACACACAAATATACGTATATAACATACAGATGAGGAATGTAACATAAGTATATGCATGTGATATACGGAAAACTGTTAGATGTCAGACATCCTGCAACGGCATGATGTAACATCTAAAGGCAGTACCTATGTAACATACGGATAAGGTATACTCAGTACCGATTCCTGTAGTAAACAAGAGGATACCGTATATTTGTACAATATACCGCTGCCTGAAGAACGTATTTTTCTCAGTGCAGTCAGTTCATTTTGAAATATTTCAAAGCCCTGAAATGTTTTATTTAAAATATTTCAATTCAAATATTTCATGCTCACAACTGTAGTTGTAAGGAAGTTCAATACTCAGGGTAAAATTTTTCCATTGACGCATTTTGTTCTGAAACAAAATGATACAAATCTTACACGATGTAAATTAAGTGACTACTTTATGCTCAAAGACTCCATTGATTTTTCATGTTTAACTGTGGTTTCGAGTAATACGCATATTTTTTCGTAAACATAAGCAAGACCAATTATTTCTAAAAATACTGAAACAAAGAATGGCTAAATTTGATGCTTTTAAATAACAGAAATGATAGTTAAAAAAAAAACGTAAACGTAAAAAATTGAATGAGGGTTGGTAAATGTGCACAAAATTATGGAACCAACCAGCGGAAACGACACGTTTCTATAGCTTGTGGTTTCTGAGATCTCATTCTCGAAAAGAATGTACCACAAACATATAAACATAGCATTTTAATTAGATAATTTAAAAAAAATATTTGAATTATATATATATATATATATATATATATATATATATATATATATATATATATATATATATATATATATATATATATACTGTATATATAACTCAAATATTTTTAGGGTGTTTCAAATATTTATATAGGGTGTTTCAAAAAACACCGACAATAAATATAGGGTTTGGGATGTAATTCCTGACACCAAGGTAAGACAATAAATATAGACCAACCTGGGTGCGTAAATGATTCCTTTCGGAGTTATAGGCTGCGGAAAACATGAAAAACTGAACTTTAAAATTCCATAGCTCCAAAACTATAGGACCTATCGTAGTCGCCTCAAGACTTCATTTAGGAACTAGTATGTGCCCTATCCAAATACCCATGTTTCAGAATCATGTAATACTTCCGCAGCAATTTTTATAGAGGTAGTTGTGAGTACTTCAAATTATATGCCCGTAGTCAAACTCCCTATATAAAAGTCTCTTTCGCCCTCTCCCTCTCTTTCTTACCATCATGTCCTCTAGCACGTCCCTTATGATACAATTCCTTCTCAGTCAATGTCCCAACCAGTTTCTCTTCTTCTTCTTCTTCTTCTTCTTCTTAATAATATCAAAAAATATTCTTTTTCCCCCCATTTCTAATACTCTTTCATTGGTTTTCCCTTCGACCCAGCTAATTCTCTCCATTCATCTCCACACCCACATTTCGAAAGCTTCCAGTCGTTTTTCACAATTTTTGTGTAATGTCCATGTTTCTGCCCTATATAGTACAATATTTCACACGAAATCTTTTACAATCTTTTTCTCAACTCTTATTGAAGGTCCCACAAAATAGTATTTTCTTCCTACTAAAAGCTTCTTTCGTCATTCCTACCCTTGCTTTTATTTCAGCTTAACAATTCATATCATCATTAATAATATTACCCAGGTATCGAAAACTAGTCATCTGTTCTATTTTCTACCGTCCTACTCCTATATCTGACACCGACAACTTCGTTTAATGATGTTAGACGAAAATAATTTAAATAATTATATAAAAAACAAATCTTCGAGTGATGAATGTTAAGCAAAGCTAACTTCAATAAGAATATGAGTAATGCCACTTTGAATAATGTGTAACAAAAATAATTTCAACAGTTAATAGAATAGTAAATCTTGAATTACGCTAGATAAAATTAATTTGAATAATAATTATTGAAAAATAAACAAATCTATGATGCTTGAAGAAAATGATTTACACATTTAATTTCTAAAAAAAACTGAAATATTTAAACGAAAATAAATCGAGCAGTTATTTGAAATGATTATCCTGATATTGACAAAATTATTCTTCAAAATATTTGAGTAATTTAGACGAAACTAACCCGAACAATTATTTGAAAACTAATTATTGAATGATGTTATATGAAAATATTTCAACGAATTTTTGAATTGAATAACGTTTGAAAAGAAATTTTTTTTGAACAATTATGTCAAAAATATATCTCTGAATTATGCTAGAATTGAAATTAATTTGAATAACTATTCAATGAGAAACAAAACTTTGAATGTTATTAAAAGAGAAAATGTTATTAAAAATTAATTAATAACAAAGTTGTTAAAGGTTTAGACGAAAATAATCTGAACAATAATTTGAATAAGAAACCTTTGAGTGATATTATACGATATTATTTCAAACATTTGAATAATGATATAAGTGCAACTTGAAACAAATATAATAAAACAGACATAAATCCTGATATTGACAATAACTTATTTTTATTTTTCAAAATACAGTATTTTTTATCGATGCCGTTGTAAGCTCCTTTGTCACGATGCACAGAATGTCTGCCCCTGATTGAAAATGGAATCCTTTTAAAGACAAATTTCAATTTCGGGAACAGGAAGTAATCGATAGGAGTAACTTCTTTCATCTATGACGGTGATCACAAGGCGAAAATTCTTCACTCGTAAACTTCGCCTGTATTCACGGGTTAATGAGGGAAAATGATCGAAATCTAGCCACCTGTTACACGAAACGTTGGGTTTCGTAGTTCCTTCCGATATTAGCCGCTAAATGGAACGGACAGTAACGTTTTAAAATAAGTTTATATATTTGGACCCGGTGAACAATACTTATCAGCGATGACAAAGAAGATTCAAAACATGTCAAAGAGTTGTTTTTCTACAGGCCTTGAAGAAGTTGGACGAACGTGCATCGTTCAAAGATGAATGTATTTTCAAGAATAAAAATAAATTACATCAATATAAAAATTTATCTGTGTTCAATTACAGTTGTCTCAAGATTTCTGTACCTCACCTTGTACTTTGAAGAAAGTTTGACAAATATATTTGAATTCACGAATGATCGAATATTGCAAGAGAAAAAAGAAGCCATCTATAAAAGATCAGATCTTTAAATGATTTATGGACGAAACTAATATCTCAAATTAATTAGTTCAGCTTCTATAATTAAGCATAAAGTTTCAATATCAATATTCCTCTCTTTAAATTGACTTTAATTATTATGAGTTTGGCCACTCTTTTAAGATGAATACGTTAAAGATGTAAGCACCTTACAAATAGGGAAAAGGGTGCTACCATCCATCAACGGGCTTTTACACTCAAAGAAAACAAAGACGTGGTTTGTGAGTTAAAATATACGATCTGTTATTGAACAAAATGAAGTTGTCTTGAGTCCGTTCTTGGGATTTCATCTTTTTATAATTAATGTGTATATTATATAAATATACGTAATGAATCTTCTAGACATTGTGTTGCTTTATTATTTATTTAAAACAGCACAGACAAATCGCTTTTTACCAGGAAATGTGTAGTTTATTAGTCGAAAAACGCAGTGTCTACTTCTGGCAGCGCCAGCAACTGGTTTTGACATCAAGTGTTCCATAGCTCCTCTATTTTCACGACTTTGCTAATGAATACTGCGGTTCTCGACAATTAAAGAGGGAAAGGTCGGTCATTTTAATTACGCAACCAAAACTTCCCCCTCTCTGTTTCCCCACTTTCTAAAAGGAAACGTTTCCTAAACCCCTTTTCCCCCTCCAAAACAGTCCTGTAAAACCCCTTCCCTGTCTCTGTTTGTAACATGAACACACACATCGCAATAATAGCCTCGTTATGGAAACTATGCAATAATAAGACCCCTTTTGTGTTGCCAGTAATAAAAGATGCAATGAAAATTTTACTACTGACGCATCTTATACGACCATCGAAGACATTGAAATGGATCATATCAGAGAGAAATAAATGCACCTTCTGGTTGAAAAGAGGGCGGTTGATATAACATTTGGTAAAGCATACAGAATGCCGTAAATTGTCGCAAAATAGCCATCCATATCCGAAACCTGTAGCTGTTACGGTAGCTATATATTCGTAGAGCCCAGACAAGGGCTTCTACAACCTTTTATTCATGGGCTTGCTATCACTATCGTTAAATCCTTGTCTTCTGTTATATTTTAATTACAGTAAGCACATTAAAATTGTCTATCCGAGATATCTCAATGAGCTTAGATAGTAAAACACTATCTCCCGTATTTAAATATTATATAAGTACAGTATATACTTAGCCATTCATTTTTCTTTTAGAAGCAGTTATGACAGGAAGTAGGTATAATTACAGTTATTGTGGGCTTTATCTGGCGTTGAAATTACAAAGAGATTTGGCAAGCAAGAATGCGTTTACTTGGGTGATGTGTGGTCAGCATCATCCATCCCCATTATTTCTGACTTTCAAGAGCGGAGTTCGGAACCTTGTGTTAAAGTAGTAAATATTGGACTGTGACTCTACACTACCAGCAGTGTGAAATGGAAAACATATTGAGAGATTATACTTGAAAACCAATTTGTTACATAAGTTCTCAGTGGTATTGAGTCATGTAATTATGCATATATATTATACATATCCAACTTCTCAACCATTCCGCTGACGTACCACCATGTTTAATATAGAGAATATAATTGAATCAGTCATTTCGAAAAGGCCATTATATCCTCCAAAGTGAATTGTTGAGGAGAAAGAACAAAACTTTAGATTGCAAGCTCGACGTGTACAATAGCATCGATGATATTGAGGCAATAGTATAGGATATGTAATATAATGTTACCAGACAATCGGTCTTTTCACAGGCGATGCGTGTTTCTTCGCGTACGTCTCGAATTTGCACTAAAATGAAAATGTGGTGGGGATGGACATATGGCCTTTTCGCAATGACTGATTCAATTGTGATAAAGGTATTCTGAAAAAAGTATGATTTCCTTGTTCCAGGAGCAAAATAATCTCACATCTACTGACTTATTTTGTAATTAAGTAACTAATTTTTTGGAGTTTTTAAAATAAAATGCGATATTATATATATATATATATATATATATATATATATATATATATATATAGAGAGAGAGAGAGAGAGAGAGAGAAGCCTACAATATACAATATACTGTATATAATGAAAATTAACAACCTTCGAATCTACCTAATGGATTGCTTATTAAAATATACCAAATTTTTAAAATTACATAACTTTAAGCGAATACGATTTCTGATTATGGTACTTCATTTAAAAAATAAACGTAGAGTAAATGTAAGCAATAAATGTAAAAAGGAAATAACATTCTCCATTGTGTATGATGGCTTTTATAGCTAAATTCAGCTTCTTTAATGTATGGTTTCAATTAATTTTACTCTCGTTTTAAACCAGGTTCAATATTCTACTTACCAGCAGGAGTGGAAATGTAAGGGGACGCGAGGGGATGTCGTCCCCTTAGCAAACATTCAAGAAAGGTAATTGATTTTGATTCTGCTTGGTTGTTGTTTGTTCTGCATCAAACACTAGCTGGCACTTTAGTCGGTCACGCACAGAAGTTTGCTTGTGTCCCGGTCCCTCTGAGCTATTGTTCTCGTGACATAGTCTGATCAAACACTATCTATTAATGACCGTTTCCTTAGCTGTGGAATTCCATTTCTAAAGCTCCCTTGTGGCTAAGCGGTTAGTTTATGCGTCTTTGGTGTGGGAGATCCGGGTTTCCATGTTAAGTTTTAGGTCCACGTCTCATATAACGTCTCTCCTCAAAGGGACGCTAAACTTAAAATCAAATCAAATTCCATTTTCAGTCCTGCTTACGAGTAAGTACAAACAACAAACAACAATACAAATTTTACAGCTTTATCTGATATCCTTGAATATTCATTTTCCCTTGCTCACTGCAAGTTCGTTAAACTCATACTCTTGATATTTGTAGCTTATCTCTTCGACTCCATCACACTTCGCTCCCTTTGGTTCGAGCGGTCCCGGGTTTGATTCCCGGTGGGAACACTCGGTCGAAAAAGTGTAACAGCCTTTCAGGACAGCCATTTTGAGTGAGGTTTTTCCTGGGTTTCTCTCATTCACAACAGGCAAATGTCCGGATGGTTATATAATGGTTCCAAGCCGCTTCCTTCCTTCCCCAATTTTTAATTCCTACCCTTTCATCGGACATCATCCCTCACATACCTGATAGGCTAAACGACCTTAGATGCCGACAGCCCAGAAATCTAATTCCGAATCCTAATCGATCACATTTCGCTTTTTGTTTTTTGGTCTTAACCAAGACAATATTTTCACAAAATTTCATATCATAGAAGTTGTGCGTACCATCCAGTAGTGATTCATAGTTTAGGATAGTATAGCTCAATTAGGAATTGGCCAGAAGTGGGGTGTAGTGATTAAACCTTGTGTTTAAACTTGAATGCATTAAAACTTAAAACTTGAAAGATTTCCAAAGAGTCTGAGTAACAAGTGAGTTTTGTTTCACATTGTGGCACTATAGTAGATTTTTCGAGCTATAGTCTCGAACAATCTCCCAACCAAGAATGATAGATTTATTAAATTAGCTTACATAGATGAATAAAGGTTGAAGGAAGATGGAACTTTCTCTTGAAACGCTAAATCTTTGTCAGGAAACACTTTCTCGATATCTCTAATAGTTTTTCTTCTATGGAAATCCAATATTAACACCGTGGCATAAGCATAACTATAACTTTCAAATAGAAGAACTAAGATTGACCCAATTCTTAAAGCTCTAAATCAATGTTAAAATACAATTTCTCGCTATTTATTACCGCTGTTCGTTTAAAGCAGTCAATATTGGATCTTGAAACGGTATATTTGTGCTACTTCCGGTTGTAACAGATGGATTAGAGTATCGATACAGAACCTATTTTTGGGAAGTCAAACTCATATCAGAAAATGTTTTCTCATATGTACTACAATTTTTGGTCTAGGGGGTGCAAGATTGACAGCAGCAGTGGCACACTACCGGTACACCACGTCAAGAAGTTTGGTTTGTTAGTATGATATTTTCATAATTAATATCGAAACCGGAAGTACTAACTAGTAGGTTTCTACCACTTCAGGTTTTAGTAGAGATATTAGAGTGGACATATGATATATTCTTAAAGCTTAATTGACTGCAGAAAACTACTTTTCGTTCTCTGCTGCAGTTTCTACTCTATAGTGATCAAGTTTAGAACTGGAAGTAGTTGATTTCTGTCACTTCCGTTTTGAAAATCACCTCAGTCAAGGAATTCGATTCCTAATTTCTATTCCTCTACATCCTGCCTAAAACTGATGGTGATCAAACAAGTAGTTATTGAGAATTTTTGGCTTTCGAATAGACAGACAGGCAGACATACACACACGGACAGACAGGATAAACATATGAAGTCATTTTGTGCATTCAAAATCATTTAAAAAAATGTCGTTTCTCACTGTCTTTCATCGCATCTGATCTCTGGCGTTTAACAATGAAATTGGAAACGACAATATGCAAGAACTTTCAGTTTGTACAGAAGAATAAAAATCGAAGTAGAATCTATCTAATTTGCGAACGCTGAATTAACATTAGAAAATCATTGCTTGCTATCTCATCTGAGGTACGCACCCACGGGTTGGTCCTCCGGGTTCTGGACTCCCCCGACCAAAAAAAAAAAAAAAAAAGTTTCTTTACATAACTTACATTTGCACAGTTTTTTTTTAAAAAAACTATACTTGTCTAACAAGGAAATGATTGATGTAGCATTAAAATTTGATCTTACATTTCATCTGTACTTTCTCTTCTATAAAAAAGAGCTTAGTTCTATCATATTTTCTGAAAATATAGGTGGAAATATTTCACAATTACTTATCGTCTTTCAGAACAATACCAGTCCAGTGCTATATACATGTAGTCAGGGTCGGATCCAGGATTGTCTGAGGGGGGTGCACCAATAACTACCAAAATAACCAATCACACTAAAACTCTTCAAAGTGTCATGTGACAATATTCTTTACCCTTGACAACGCTGATACATAGAACGGAGGAAAGTATTCTAAATAGCATCGCAAGGGTTACGCAGGAAAAAATATTCTCTCCTTCTGTCTTTTTTCTTTCCTACTTGGCAAATGTTATATTGTTTTGCTTGGTGAATCCGTTTATTGAACCTTTAGAAAATAGACTTAAAATAGAGCTCCTTCGTGGCTAAGCGGTTAGCGTACGCGCCTATGACGTAGGAGACTCGGATTCGATTCCCGGCGGGAGCTCATGTAGTTCAGATTCCACGTTAATCAGTAGGTCCACGTCTCATATATCCTCGTTGCTGAAAGGGACGTTACACTCAAAATCAACTCAACTCATCTTAGACTATTACTTTTGCAAAGCTCTGTTTTCTTTTAAGCCCCAACGAAACATGATGGCAGAAAGGTTCGGAAAGTGTTGCTATTTCCACTGTTAGCTTCTCATTTTATATAGTGTATATTTACAATGAGGGGGCTGGAAGTGCACCTTAGCACCCCCCCTAAATTCGGCCCTGCATGTAGTGGCTTGTAGTATTGGACCCCGCCCAGAGCTTGGATCCCTCCTAAAAAAAAGTTCTAAATGTACGCCTGTCTCTTTTCATTTTTGCTGTGATACTTGTCGACAGACGGGCCGACATATCTGTTCTAATTACAAGGTTTAACTATGCTTATACATAACATAGTTTGGAAGTCTAGAAACTCTTTCCTCCATTGCTGCTTACGGATATCAATAGATATAATTCTAGCTCATTGGTTATAAACCTCCACCTATCGCCTACTGACGGCGTTTTAAGCATTCTTAGTCATACTATCAAATCACGTCTGACCTCACAAACTCAACCTTACCCCTATATCTAAATACTCATGTTACACAATCCTCTCATACACACTAAACGAGTACTTAAATAATACTGAAAATAGATCCCATAGCACCCCTTGGACAATTCGTTACGCCGGTACCGCTGGACTATGAGAAAAAAAGTATCTGGAGAGAACACATACTAGTTCCTGTGTAACTTCTTGAACTACTTGCCAGAGAACCCACAATTTGCAAGCGAAGTCGTTTTAAAACAGTGATTTTCATTTTTGGTGGTTTATAACTCTGAAAGTGAAGTAATATCTCCTGGACTTATATTTATTAGGACGTTTTCCTTTCATTAGATATAATAAATCATCTAAATTTATGACATTGAGTCCTTAACACCTTGTATTAGAACCTCTTAAGAAATAACGTCATATATTTGTAAGGCTCTGCTCTGTATCTTTACTTTTATTAACTTGTCTCGAATAGTTTAATTTAAATAACTTCTGGCAGCATGTAAAAGTGATGAAATATCACATGAATCATTTCGTTCCATCACGCTTCTATGCACAAATATAACATTGTGACAGGCGAAAGGAACATTTATAAATGTCATGTTTACCGTTAAAGAAGTGTAAACTACGGTGACATATAATATGAAGCATGCTTTTTCGACATTATTAAATGCTCGCAACGCTGGGTTAAGGTTTGGATTCGAAAACGTTGGGAGCAGGTGCATAGTAGCTGGTAAAAGACCATAATAAAAGTGCCATACATTTTTACCGCATGGTGATAAAATCAACCGACATTTTTGCCTCTACTTCAACCAAAGCATTAACTCTGCACAATAGTAAAAGCAAATGGAAACAAGTGAGGCGCTGAGTACAACGGTTTTTCTCACTCTCCATAAATAAGCCACTGAATTCATTAGTGCAGGACAGGGATCAATAGGATTGGTCTAAATGTTGCGACGCATTTCTTTGCTCTTAAAGCAGCGTTTACATTAATTAACTTAATCCCGGTGCGGCTGTGCGTCTTTATTTGTGTTAATAGTTGACACATTTTATCGTTCATATATATATAGGGCCTATACGAGAGTTGCACTGAAAGTTTCGGAAGAACATCGAAGTACAGCAATTTTTATTGCTTTTCAAAGTACTACCCCTGCGCAGCAATGCATTGTTTCATGTGATAGAATCACATCTTGAAACAGTTATGTCACTGCAAAGTTGGAACCTGTGAAACATGCAGTCCGTATCTCAATAGATTCTTCTGGAGTGCAAAAGCACTTTCCACACATGTTCTTGATTGTTGGGAGCAAAAAGAAATAACTGCAGGCTAAATCATGGGAATAAGTCGGATGTGTCTCTTCGTATTTTCATGGTCCAGAATATCATTTGTGACAGTTGCTGTGTGCGAGCTTGCATTACCATGATGCAGAATGATTTGATGGTTGAGTTTGCACTGTCTGCTCACATTCAGAACTTCTGGTAAACATATGGTTGTGTACCATTCTGCATTGACTGTTCTACGATTCTCCAGCGAGACAGTTGCAACATGGCCTGATTTACCAAAAAATAATGCAATCATTTGTTTGGAGACATTGTTGCATAAACAACTTCGGTTGGTTTAGGTGCATCGCGTTGCATATATATGGACCATCTCTCTCTGTTTACAATTCTAAAACTATACAGAAAATACAGAACTCGTGCATTAGGTTTGCCTTTAACTTAAAGAAATCGGAACATATCCTACCAGTGCTAAATAGAAACGACATTTTAACAATGTCGAGAAGAAGATACCTACGCTATAGTTGTCTGATATATAAAATCCTTAAAACTCAATCCCCACCATATTTATATTGTAAATTTACAAAGCGGTCACAAATTCACTCTCACGTTACGCGTAACAGTGAGAAATTCAATGTACAAAGACTTAAACTGAAGATAGTGCAAGGATCATTTTCTAGAGCAGGTCCGAGAGTATGGAATGCGATACCAAAAGCTCTCACGGAAATAAAGTCATTTAATTCATTTCGCAATTCATTAAAATCACATTTGATGAAATCCCAGCGACTGGCCTCTGGCACTTACGACTTGTACAGTTTTATGTTACAACTTAGCTAAGTCCAACAATATCGATACTTTTTATTGCATATGTCACTTGTTTATTTTCTGATTTATTCTTTTACTTGTAGTTTTTTTTTAAGTTTTTTTTTCTGTTCCTTTTGATGTGTAATGTTTAATATTGTATTCTTTTGACAAGGGTTAGGTGGTAGAGCAGCCATGGCTGAACCTCGCCCGCTTCAATAAAGACATTTTCATTTCATTCATATACCCAGGTATAATACTACTTAATCTGTCGGGACATGCATGTATGTGTTTCAGTGCGTCATCTGGGATACAAGAAATATCAAGAACTACTTAATAGATCAGCATAAAGTTTGGCCAGGATAAAAATGAAATGAAGTCATTAATGGTAACATCCTACAATTATGCCCTTAAGACTAAGGGAGAAAATGATTATGGCAAGTGAATGATGATGGAAGAATTGGTAAATAAGAAAAAGGGAGGAAACTGGAGAAAACCCAGGGACACGATGTTCTACCACAAACTTATTTGGTTGGGTATCTAACCAGGGACCTCACACACCAAAGGTAAGAGCTATACTACTGAGTCACCTTACCCCCAGGCCCGTAGCCAATCCAAAAACTTAGGGGGGGGGGCGGTTGAAGTTAGGGGGCCGATCCAACCATATGATAGTTCATCACCATATTATAGATCTTTTGCAAGCCTACTGTAAAACTTTTAGGGGGCCAACAAAAATTTAGGGGGGGCGGCCCCCCTAGACCCCCTTGGATACGAGCCTGCTTACCCCCTAGTTTTGATCAGGATGTAGAGGTTAAAAGTAGAGATGGGCAAAACCGGTTTTTATAAAAACCGAAAACCGGTTTCTATAAAAACCGAAACACGAAAAACCGACATTTCGGTTTTCTCCAAAACCGGTTCGGTTTTTCACCGAAACCGGTTTCGGTTCTCTTCAAAACCGGTTCGGCTTTCTCCAAAACCGGTTCGGTTTTCACCGAAACTGGTTTCGGTGAAAAATTTTCGAAAACACATAAAACTATTTCTATGGCAATGGATTCGGTTTCCGGAGAACAACGAACCACCATTCTGGTCAGAAATAGAACATATTTTGGAAAAAACCGGAATCGGTTTTGAAGAAAACCGAAACCGGTTCTGGAGAAAACCGAACCGGTTTTGGAGAAAACCGAAACTGGCTTCGGTGAAAACCAAACCGGTTTTGAATAAAACCGAAACCGGTTTCGGTGAAAAACCGAAAACCGTTTTTTTGAAAATTTTCGGAACCGGTTTCGGTTTTTCTAAAAACCGAAAAACCGGTTTATGTGCCCACCACTAGTTAAAAGTTAGGAATCGGCTTTGTTAATGGAGGTGGTTCGTTCACCAGAAGTAGATTTCCAGTTTTAACGTTAATCACTAAAGAGGAAAAGCAGTAAAATGTATTCAGAAGCAGCTTCCTGCAGTCGATTAAGCGACCCAATAATACTTTTAATCTCCATGCTTAACTCTGTACTAAAATATATAGCCATATAATTTAATTTCGTGAAAGAAATTATCTGAAATTGCAAAAGAATTATGTAATTATTAAGGGCAAAGATTTATGGAAGGCAATAGTTTCTAATGTTTTGAGTAGATACTACTTAAAATTCTCGGATCATATCTGTAGTACTATGGGACCTAGTGATGATTTCAGAAAGAAATTTCAAAGGTGGGATTTTAATACAGGAGGTGAAATTAGTGCTACGAAAATATTGATAAGCGAAGAAAAGCAGAATTGAAGATATGTCCGGAGGAAACACCATGCTCAATGTGAAAATTATGCCCTGAAATAATCATTGCTGCCATCTGTTGAAGTAATGCTTAATTAACTGACGTTGCCTACAACTACGTAGACCTATATGCAATCTCGATACTTTTTTTTTGGGGGGGGGATAACAACTTACTTGATTTAACAGTAAAACAACAATCTAAGGGAAAATTATGTACTGTATTGTCATCGTGTTTACGTTTGTGTACAACGTTTCAGAGTTCTAGTTACTATACTTCCCGGCTACAGTTCATGTGGTTCGGATATACGTTTAAGCTGTAAATCCGCGTCTTATATACCCTCACTGCTGAAAGAGATGCTAAACACAAAACAAAATCAAAATGAAGTTAGTATACTGTACAAGCCAGTGAACGTTTAGTGGTGAGATTTTACTCTGACAAACAAACAAACAGAAAGAGAGAAATATAATAGAAACTAATGTTAAATTCAAGGTGTGATTTTTGTGGGGAATTTCAGTAAGTATTTGCTGTAGGTATCTGTATATCATAAGCAGACAGACATATACAGAAATTTAGCATGATTTTGTGGGAAAGTAATGATTTTCTTATTTCATAATTGAACGTTCAAAGCACAGGGAATCAAATCCCATTACCAAAGTTACGCGAAACAAAGTTAATACGGTAAGTACGCTTAAGTACGTACATGGAAAAATAACACTCTTTTCTACGAGTTACTTGCAATATCTGGACATGAATCTTGTAAGCTCTGAAAGTAACATCAGATGCAGATCTTAAAGATGAAATATATCGAAAATGACCAAAACAGTGAACTAGATTCACTTGTGCGCTGAACGAGCCAATTAACTGTGAAGTTAGCAACAACTAAATCGAGTCAAACAAAAGAAAGAAGATTTGATACGTCACTAATGATGTCATAACAATACGTTTTGTGGATGTCGTTCTGCTGAAATGTTGACGTAAAATCTCTCTAAGACGTCTAATGGTTAAGTGAGTGGGAAGAAAGTTACTTCCTCTCTGCTGAGCAAATGAGTTTATTAAGTGTGAATAAGTAGATTTATTTACACTGCAATAAATATAAATCCTTATTTTTTTTATCAATTACAAAACAGTGTATTTAGAATCAGAAAAGATGGTGTTGTGCTGTAACGGAAAGAATTACATATTCACATCTTTGATTAACATTCGAAAATTGTCTACGTAAAATGTAAGATGTATTTTGATGTGAAAGACAGACGACAAATGATCTTGTGCGAAAGAATTTATTGTATACAAAGTAGATGCCTTACTCTACATTCCAAGCCAGTACGGTGGTTCTGTGGTGAGGCGTCCATCTCTGGTACAAGAGGTTCTTGGTTCGATAGCAAGGCGTGTGAATATGTGGTGGGCAACATCGTGACCGTGAGTTTTATCGAAATTTGTGGGATTCATTCCATATTTTCATACAACCAATTTTTTAATAATCATTTCCGTCCAATAATCATCAATTTACTTAGCCTGAAACAGCATATTCGCTGAATGTTAAATTAAATAATTCCACATAATTTTTATACATATTCATCATACACACAACGGACTTATCATAGGGTGACATCAGTTCTTCTATACCCCTGTTGTACATGCTCATGCCAATGTATTCAACAATGAATGTATTGTATTATGAACTCATTCCATTACATGGTGGACAAACACCGTGTGCGTGGGTTTCCTCGGGGTTTTCCCGTTCCCTCCCACTTTCTTCATTCCACCATTTCATTCATTTCTCATCATAACCGTCTCCTTTAGCCTAGCCGGCATAACCGTGGAACGTAAAACTCAAATATTTCAATTCATTTTTTTCATTCCAATACACCGCAAGCTTTTTTTTTTAATTTTCTAGCAATGCAAAAGTGCTCCACAGCAGAAGTGCCCATCGCGCTAAGGATAATCCCCAAAATTTCTTTCTCCCCCTAAATACAATTCCTCCCTTCTAAATTACAATTCTTTCAATCAAATTCAACATTCTCTAGTTTGATTGTTGAACCTTTAATCCTTTTCTTGGCAAGGAGACTTGTGTTACTCAGAAAAAATACTGGATGCGACTTCCGTGCCATTATAAAATAATAGATAATTGCACATTTTAGTTACATGTTTTATTTACATAAGGCTGTGATGTAATGTATCCCATAGGATACATTGCCAAAATAGGTAGTCAAAGAATGAAAAATGTTCAAAAAATTATGTATCCCAAAGGATACATTGTCAAGAAAAGGGTTAATAAAAATTATGTCCTTCACCAAATAATTTCTTTTGCCCTTGTCCTCTTATATCCCTCTTTGCTGGGAGAAATTTCCAGTTTCCGGATTTCCTTTACTTGTAACAAATCATGCACTTGTGCCGAATTCCAATTTTCCATTTCTGTAGAAAATGCCCTATAGGGTTTTAATTAAGTGATGCAATTTTACTCTTGTCCCCTAATTATCTTCCTTGAAACAGAAAATGTCCAATTTTCGGAATTTTTCCTTTACTTAGAATATATCATAAATCTGACGCTTGTACCAACTTTGAAATTCTCGCGTCTATACGTAGGTAGATACTGCCCTATAGGCATTGATGAGTTAGAGACAAAATTTGAAGGTTTTTGAAGTTTGAAGGACCTTGCATCTAATAAAAGGTTTGAGATAAAACATTGAAAATTCACAGAATGCATGACCGGATGCAGATTAATGACCCAGCAAATTTTTTTTTTGCACTATCTTGGCGAAACTATGGATGTTCGGAAAATCTCTTCCTGAGTTGCTTCATGGAAATATACACACGGCGTGCTTCAGCCAGAGAACTTGGCTTGGCGGACTGTCATGTGCGTGAATAGTATCGATGCTGAAAGAGACGGTAATCCGCAATTCAACCAATCAGTGCCACGTATGTAACTTTCTTTTTCTAAAGCATGTTTATGTTTTCTCAACATTTTCCTCTTTTTGTAAAGAGTTTTGGGAACCCACCGTTTCATCATTTCGTCCCTCTCGAGACGAAGAGGCGTATCTCAAAAATTATCGAAAATGAGTTATGACTACCTTCTTGATCGTCTTGTCCAGTTCTACATGACTGGCGTATTTCAACGAACTTTGTTTGCTTAGTTATGTAGTTTTACCAAAACGACGTACGCGAAATCGAGGGAAACTATCTCGAGACAAAGAGGCGTATCTAAAAATTCGCCTATTCATCTTGTTCTTGAAGTGCGTGTTATATTTTCGTAGTTTGTCAATTACAGTGCTTTGGAACATAATATAGTTTGCTTGTGAGATTTGTTTCCCGTATCAGTTAAATATTTGTTTCTGAATCATAAACAATATTTTTGTTGCTTTTCTTTCTTTTTTTATTTTTTAAGAAAGGGAAGGCGTTGACATTATTATAAATCGAGCTAGCATTTTTTATACTTGCCTTCAAAAGGCCTGCTAAAAATTTGAAACAAAGATGCAATTCTACTATCTGTACAATACTAGAAAGGAAATGTAATTCGTTCTCATAAAGCGAAGGAGTTTTTTTTTTTTTTTTTTTTTTTTAAGATTTCCACGGAATTGACAACATCCAAAGGCAACGTGAACACATTGTTAGGTACGTAAACCATAAAGACACTAAGCAAACGACTTGCAAGAAAAGCGATTCTAGAACATCAATGAGTAATTACTATTTCCTTCCCAAACAAGGAAATCAGATTCCTGTATGTAAGACAATGTTTTAAACACTTTAAGTATATCAGAAAAAGTCATAAGAACTGCGTTGGGAAAGAAAGAAAGTATACTTGCTGCAAATATAAGAGGGGAAGCCGGGCAATAAAAATAGTGGAAGAAGATAGACGAAGTAAAGAAGCAATTTCGAAACATTTATCAAGATTTCTTCACATGGAGTCTCATTATTGCCGGAAAATTCGAGAAGGGACTATCTACACCCTGATTTGAACAAACCAAAAAAATGGTGGATATGTTCAATACCAGTCACTTGCAAGATAAATATCACTCCATCAGTTTCAAACAATTCGTTCCTTCTGTCACGGAACTGCGCGTGTGTAAGGATCGTACAGGAACCCACTATTACTATCAAATGAGAAATTCAAAGACCTAATGGCCCAGTGCCATAGGGTAACGCCTGTTATAAAATCCCCAGACCATGTATTGTTTTATGAATCTTTGCTCCACTGGAAAACAGTCAAAAAATGTTTGTGTTCATGAGTATTGAGTCATTGTAAGGCTCTTTATTATTATTTCAATTATTATGTTAAAAAATGAATACATTTTTTTAAAATTATCATTACATATTTAGCACTAAGCAGAGACTTCAAACAGTACTTGTAATTTCAGATATTTATTCCTTGAGAATTTTGTTCTTTTTTGTTTTTATTGTTTTTGGAATATTTGCACGTAAGACAACACGAAATTAATAAATATTCCCGATATTTACCTTTATATTAGAACAAAAAGAAGCCCATACTCTACCTTAGAAATCAATTCCATAACTCCTCTAGGTGCCGTAACTCAGCAGAATTACCACGCAACTGGTTTCGTTCACACGACGAAAAGGCGTATCTCATTTTCTTAAACAAATGAAGGGTTAATATTCGAACCTTAAATTCGAAGCTTACAATACTACTTTACAAGAGGTGTCCTTACTGCAGTTACGCAATTTGGAATCATTTCGGTAAGTTTTAAACTGAAGAAATCACAAACAGAAGAAATACTGCAAAAACTTTAAAACGCTCTCGTGAAAAATGTGAAAAAATTAGATACGCCCTTTTGTCTGGAGAGGGGCGATTTGCAGAGGATGTTGAATCTGGCGTTTGCTAAATGAAAGAGGAATTCGCAACTGGGAAACACGGTTGTAATGCGACTGCAACCACTCGTCACAATACGAGAAGACAAGAACGATGTATTTACCCAGGCCTATTGACCTAAAGCATTGTGACTTCTTACTTTGGGTGTAGGTATTGATCCTTGCAATGGCAACAACAGTTACAAACCTAATAAATCAATGCAGAAAAATCCAATATCTGAAAATACACAATCATTTGCTTTAAGTTGGAATAGTTTGAATGAAATTGACCATGGCCAGCACAGACAGGTTTCCAGTAATATTTATGGTTTGTTTATAGTTCAATGTTCGTTCTCATCAACGAGGCTATCAGAGACATGCCGCTAAATCTTAAAGTAGGATCTGAAGCACACGAGCTTCAACTATGCTAAACTATCAAACTATGTGGATTCCGCATGAAAATCAATATTAAAACATACACGGAAGCCGTGGTAGATGTATACCAATTCTGGTTTTATGGTAGTAGCGAGATAACGGCGCAAATAAAACTTGTTCTTGGAACTCTGAATCCATACTAATAAATCGACTCTAGTTCTCTATTACCGTTGTGGAGAACAATGTTCAAATTGTCATGTATTCTTCTTTCGGTTTGATAGAGGATTAAGCAAGCAGATTGTATGTATTTTGAGGTAGTACTGAATCTATATAAAACATTTTTTCGCTATTTCTTGCCGTTTTTGCTCTGATGAGTTATCGACAACGGACGGACATAACCGTTCTTTAAGACTTCCGATACTTATGTATAACATAGTTTGGAAATCTAAAAATCATTTAAAAAAATAGAAAATCAATACTTCATAGAATGATGGAACCAAAAAAAAAAAAAAAAAAAAAAAACAAACACAAGTTATTATGTATTTTATTTAACAGAATACTATTGTTATGAGCTTGTAGGCTATTTGTCAACTGGAACTCTGTAATATATTACTCTTCATGCTGGTATTTTAAGTGAAGAAATAGTATATATCAAATTTCCAACTCATTGTGTACTCTTAGAACCAGAGTATCAAAAAGTTTCGAAGTTAATTGTGTTCAGAAGAAAATACTTTATTTAGCCAAGTTGACACATTATTACCTTCAAAACTGTTTTCTCGCAAAGCAATACAGCACTCCTAGTGTTTCTGCTAATTCAGGAATACTTTCTTCAAGTCAATTTGCATCTGCAATTTGGAGTGGATCATCGCAGTGGTGTTAAAACAGCAACACTCAAGCTATATCTTCATCTTCAAGATGATAGAACTAGTTGTACAAGTGATAACCATCTAGATTCTACACAAAAATTTAAGTTTGAGGACAGTTCGGTGACACGGTGCAGTGTCATCAAGGAGCATTTTTTTTTAGCGTGCCATAACTACGGTCGCTTTCGCCAAATAACCAAACTCAGGCGCCCTAAAAACCTGGCATTAGAACTTGGTATTGAAGAAAAGTGAATACTAAAGACGAATTCTTTATGCACTATCCTAGAATATGGAAAAAAGACCGATGAGCGTGCACTTGAACAACGTACGGATCTGATTTGCCTTTTTCAGCCCTGGAGATGATGGACTCTTGCACTATAATGACTGTTGACAGGGGCGGATCCAGGGGGGCGATCGCCCCCCCAGAAAAAGAAACTTTCTTATTTTATATATGTATATAAATAAAACCCATCCCAAAGTTTCGGGCCCTTAAAAGTAGCAGTATGACAACCCACTGCCCCCACCAGAAGTCGGTCCTGGATCCGCCCCTGACTGTTGATAAGTCTTGTACAGCAGGCGTGCCAACTTAAGAGGAAATGGGAATGAATACAGGTAATATGGATTAAGAATTTCGATTTAACAAGGACTATTAAACATTCGTAAATTATATATTTTGAGTTTTTGAAATCTCTTGGAAAAAGTTTAATAGTTCAAAGTAATAGTTCAACGTAAGCACTATATAAGTTAATGGAATGAAAGATTCATGTTACATATTAAGTATACTGTGTTATAGACTATGGATACAACAACTGATATCTTTTTTCTGTCCATGGAAGTTCCACCGGTACAGTTGCGTTAACGTGTTTGTCGTTTATACTGGACTATTGTCATCTTTTCCAAATAAATAAATATAAATAAAAATAAACGAAAGTTTCAAGATCTAAGACATTACTGACACTTTTCTAAACTAAAATGCATAGACACTTCATGCAGCTACTTGCGGAAACGGGTTGCGTTGGGGTGGGATGAAGAAATATATCAACGGTCCCATATTCTTAACAATGTAATATATGCATTTTTAGTGAAGCGTAATTCATATTAATCTAATTGATTAAAAAAAAAAAAAAAAAAGAAAACGAGACAATTTGAATCATATTGGCCAACATACCGTATTTTTTTTAAATATGGCCAATTGTCCATGCACATTCTTCTGTTACCGTGAACGCTGCTATTGCCAGCTGTTATGAGGGTTTCTCTTATATCGAAGGTTCTCTTTAAGACGGTAGAACTAAATTTCAATAATAATAATAATAATAATAATAATAATAATAATAATAATAATAATAATAATAATAATAATAATAATAACCAACCTTATCAATAACCATAGAAGTTGAGAGATTTTATGATCCCGATAGAGCTACATCGGACATTTTCTCCAAAATCAAGACTGTCTTGACAAAATCGGGACGGACGATAACTCTAAACTTGATGCTCATAATGAAATCACAGATGCTCTAACACACGTGATCAGTGTAGTGCCAATTGCTGAGCAAGCACTATGACATATAAAGATCATTGTTCCCTATAACTGTGCGTGAAGTCTTGTTCCTATTTGTTAGCAAATTACAGAATCAGTCTTCAATTTTTTTTTGATTTCACCTCGTATACTACATGGAAGTGAATACCGTAATATTGAATATATCTTCAGTGTTCAAAAGTAAAAGTATAGATTGAGGATCAACATTTTATTGTAAGTAGAACTACCTTTTAATAGTAAAAGATTGCTGGCAAAGAACTGTGTTCTAATTTTTCCAGAAGCTCTATCTATCTATCTATCTATCTATCTATCTATCTATCTATCTATCTATCTATCTATCTATCTATCTATCTATCTATCTATCTATCTATCTATCTATCTATCTATCTATCTATATATCTATATCTATCTATCTATCTATCTATATATATATCTATATCTATCTATCTATCTATCTATCTATCTATCTATCTATCTATCTATCTATATATATATATATAAAAGAATGAAAGTCACTATGTTTGTTATTTAATATCTCTTAAACCACATGACCGACCTCAATCTAAATCTCAACGTAGATGAGGTTCGGGCCTGTAATGTTTCTTTTTACATTTCACTTAACGGTATAACTTAAGGGAGGGGGACTAGGATATATTTGAAAATGACCGATATTAATGTCGAATCTATAGTTTTTAGAATCGCTGAGACGAATGGTGACACTTCCGATACCGTTTAAATCCAAATGCAATTCTTTATGTCCAAAATGAAATGTATTATCCCCGTGCAAAGAACGGGTATTCTGTTAGTACTTAATAATCATCCTGCTTCAGCTCCTGAAAAAAAAAATACCGGTCTTTCATAGCTTTAAGACACATGAAAACGTGAATACAAAACTAATTTCAAAGTTGGTTACTTGAAACATTCAGACACTTTTTTTTAAAAAGAGGTTTTACTAATTTACAATGTAATAAATGACAAAACATTATTTGTACGTTGTAATACGTGATGTCGGTAACGGAAGATTTTCTGCTTGCTCTAAATCAACAGAGAAATTCCAGCTTCCGTCCTATTTTCGTTTTCAATAGCCCATTTGGAATTCGCGTTCCAATTGAGCGTTATCAGAGAGTGTTCATGCATTAACACCCCACAAACATACAAAACCATTACCATCGGTTAGATTTGCTATAACAATCAATGGGAAACCTGTTGCCGGCAATTGTTGGCTTTAATGATTGTTAGCTGTGAGCGTTCGTTTATACATGATTTCTCTTCATTCAGGTTTTCTCTTTGTTGTTGAGGTATGGAGATAACTTGATTTGGGTTTAGAGATCCAACTTTTTATGTAGTGTGTAGGAGGGTAAAACAAAAAAACAGTACTTCAGCCAACATTCACTTTAATTAAAAAGATGTTTGAATGACGAAAGGTAAATTTGAAGCAGAAAATAGTTTTTCATGTCCAAGTCTAAATGGTACAAAATGTTTCTAACTTCCTCTGCAGTGTTGCCAAGAAGTTGACACAAAAAAACTTACTAAATGGGAGACAAAATGAGTCAAATTTTGGGTGAAATGTCGCTACAATATTATTCGTGGAATTTCATATTCTCTCTCTCTCTCTCTTTCTCTCTCTCTGTCTCTCTCTCTCTCTCGCTATATATATCCATGATCAATTTCGGTTATTTAATACATGTAACTAGCTGAAATGTTAGTTCTTCGCACGGAGAGAAGAGATTTATAGTAATACTTGAAATCTTTTATCCGCTTACGATACGTATTTACAGTGGCGTATTTAGAGGGGTGGCTTCCGGGCTTAAGCCCCCCCCCGAAATCTTACTTAGTATAGTAAAGTAAATGAAATATCTTGCAGAATTTTCACATTTCCAGGCAAAGCCCCTCCCGAAAGTTAGCAAAGCCCCTCCCGAAACAAAATCGTAAATACGCCACTGCGTATTTAAATGGAGGGATAATTTTCTTTTTTCGAAAATATAGGATACTCTGTTTTTGGCATGAATTTTGATACTCCCGTTAATTAATATGAGATGGCAAAAACCTTTAAGATAGGTACTAACTATATTTCAAAATTTATTTCAAACAGGGAAGCTGTTTTCTTCGTGATTTGATAACAAACAAACAGATAACGTCTATTTAAATATGCCGAAAGAATATTGAAATTACCTCTCTCACTTTAAATCACGAATTTTTGTAAAATACTGGGTCACGTCTCCGCTTATTTGTAATGAGGGGGGTTATATACAAAATTCTTTCTTGCCAAATTGATGCCAAATTGAGGGCCAAATTGAGGGATACTTTATTTTTCCCACTAACTTTGAACTCTTTTCCTCCTTAGAGTACGTTCCTTTATCAAAACTATGATTGAAACTAGCTCGAGATAGGTGCTAAATATTCTGTACTCCAATATTCATTTCAAAGTTCTCAGCCGTTTCCCATGTTATGATTACAACTAATATAGATAACATTAGATTCAATGCGGAGGAAAAGAACAGAAAATACTACTTCCCTTACGCGAATCTTACAGAACGTCAGGACACGTGTTCAATTATTTTAATCAGGAGTTTATATGCCAAAGTTTCATCTCCCTAACTTTAGGGATTTTTGAACACATTTTACTTCCATTAACATAGACATTTTAAAAAAATTCTTTTTCATTCACTGTTGTCGTAAAAAAAAAAAAAAAAAAAAACACACACAAGAATTTTCTCTCAAAATTTCATATTTGTAGATATTTTATTAAACACAGAAAAAAGTATGTGGCATATGTACAAATTAGGTTACATGCGTAAATTCTGTAGTTTTTGGGCGTAATGTACGATTATATATGAAATCCTCTAGGATATACAACTGAAAACGTATGTTTTATAATATTATCTGTATACGTGTTCCATCTATATGTACTTTCTGTATGACGTGTGTAGGTGGTAAGGATCTCATTTGCAGATGATATATATAACATACGGCTGACGTATGCAATATACGGAAGACTGTTAAACGTCAGACAGCCTGCATCTGCATGATGTAACATCTAAGCGGGAAAAATGCAGTACATATGTAGTATATGGATAATGTACGCTCCGTACAGATTTCCGTAGTAAAAAAATGAATTCCGTATATTTGTACAATATACCGCTGTTCGAATAAGGATTTTTCTCAGTGTATGACCTTGACGTCTATAGGTGAGTCACTTTTACTCTTTTATTTGCTCCTCTTTTATCTTTCGGGGTAGAATTTTCAAAACGCTGAAATACATGTTTCCTTATTTTTAATTAAGGCTTTAAATAAAAATTTCTCACTTAAGAGAATCAACATATTTAATCCTTTGCGAAAAAAAGGGAAAATTTAATATTATAGAAATTTCCCAAATTAAAAACTGAATTTTCAGCAAGGAAAACCCGGGTTCGATTCCCAGTTAGAGTTTATGTGGTTTAGATCCCACTTTAAGCTGTACGTCCACTTCTCATATAGCCTTGCTAGTGAACGGGACGCTAAACACAAACTCAACAACAACAACAACAGCTATATCCGAAACGCTGAAACAAATTCTCTCGTTTTTACGTAATACTTTGTATACAGGATTTGACGTCTTGAATTAAATCGAATCTTCAGTCCTTTAATCGAATGTTCCATTTCTCAATAAAGAAATGGAAATTTGGATATTATAGAAATAATTCAACCTTTTCCCCTCAAAAGTGGAATTTTACAAAATGATTAAAAATGTGTTCCATTAATTTTACTTAACAGTGTGTATAGTGAATTTTATATTTCGAACTAAAGCAATTTTCTACATTCGACACTTTGTGAATAAATAAAGGGATATTTCAATATTATATATTGCCGCCTTTCCGCCTTAGGAACATATTTTTTTAAAACATTTCCAAAATGAGCAAAGTATGTTCAAAGTTATTATTATTATTATTATTATTATTATTATTATTATTATTATTATTATTATTATTATTATTATTATTATTATTATTATTATTAATGTCTACGTATTATATAGCCTCAGTTTGCGCTGACTGCCAATAGATAGCAGTCAGCGCAACTTAAAAAATTGCATTGTTTAAAATTTTATTACTTGAAAGTAGGACAAGGGCGGTAGCCATATTTAAATTTGAGCATTAATATTTGTGTTTTTCTTCTACAGTAACATATTGGACCGATTTAAATGAAACTTAACTGTATTGTTTCAATTTAATTATTTCAAAATGGATATTTATGTTACTAAACATAATGAGCTCTACATTTATAATTAAGATTGAACACTAATGAATTAGTTTAACTGTAACTTGGTGGGGAAACCAAAAGTAAATTAAATGTAACTTTTAGTTTGGTACTAGGAGATTATAGCATGATACAGCCAGCAAAAAGCTTGGGGAAATTGTAAATGTGGGCGAGTGTATTAATTTCAAGGGCTTTCCAAGAGATCACGTAACTAGTCCTATATCGCATTAGGGCAAGGTAATGTTGCTAACTTCATGTCAAGGCATCACACATGGCACTAATTATTATCCTGTTAGTTTCCACAAGTGACATTATTTTTTTAGTGTTGAATATGTCAACTTTATTTGCGAAAAGCTTTGCTGTTTTACTTCCATTTGAACAAAAAGTGCTACCGAAAGTCAACGAGTGCTGTCGAAAGCTTATATTGGTTATGTTCCATCAATTGCAATATTTGAGGGTTTGGGTACAAAACCTCGCGACCAGAACCTCGCGGCGACAACCTCGCGGACCAAAACCTCGCCTCCCAAAACCTCGCGGGCCAAAATCTCGCCAGGCCGAAACCTCGCCTGGCCAAAACCTCGCGGGACAAAATCTCGCCAGGCCAAAACCCCGCCTGGCCAAAATCTCGCCTCCCAAAACCTCGCGGCCCAAAATCTCGCCGGGCTGAAACCTCGCCTGGTCAAAACCTCGCCCCCCAAAACCTCGCGGGCCAAAATCTCGCCGGGCCAAAACCTCGCCTGGCCAAAATCTCGCCTCCCAAAATCTCGCGGGCCAAAATCTCGCCGGGCCAAAACCTCGCCTGACCAAAACCTCGTTGTAATGATCTCGCGACACAGAATCTCGCCTGGTCTAAATTAAGCGAGACGTAGTGTCGCCTGGGAAGAAATGTCGTCAGGATAAAACCTGTTCACGACGATTCCTTCAATGTAGAATGTTCTATATATTACTATATGTATATATTTAGTAATAACACATAATTACATTAAAATAATGACAAGAAAAATTCTAATGCATGCTTTGGAAATCTATATATATAAAAATTAAATGACTATGTTTGTTACATTATACCTCTTGAGCCATCCTACCGATCTCAATCAAATTTTCAACATAGATGAGGTTCGAGCCTAGGATGTCTTTTATAATTTCACTTGTCGGCACAACAAGAGGGAGGGGGAGTTGGATATATATATATATATATATATATATATATATATATATATATATATATATATATATATATATATATATATATATATATATATATATATATACAGAGCCGTAGCTAGAGATTTCGGCGCCCCTACTCTCACCACACCAAGCTCATCCTTCCTTTTTATCTTTTTACTTATAAGAAAAGCAGCAGATATTGTTATACTACACTGAATTTTTATTAAGCTGATTGGGGAGACCATTCTAACAGCCAAAAACGATTATTATGTATTATTTTACAAATAAGAGCCTTTTTCAAGAGACGTATCCCGCAAGGTTTTGGCCAAACGAAATTTTGATTCGCGAGGTTTTGGGCGGCGAGGTTTTGGCCACGCGAGGTTTTGGCCCGGCGAGATTTTGTCCCGCGAGGTTTTGGGCGGCGAGGTTTTGGGCACGCGAGGTTTTGGGCGGCGAAGTTTTGGCCACGCGAGGTTTTGGGCGGCGAGGTTTTGGCCCCGCGAGGTTTTGACCCGGCGAGATTTTGTCCCGCGAGGTTTTGGGCGGCGAGGTTTTGGCCCGGCGAGATTTTGTCCCGCGAGGTTTTGGCCGGCGAGATTTTGGGCGGCGATGTTTCGGCCGCGAGATTTTGTCCGTATCCCATATTTGAGTACTGGTTTCGACGCTGTAAAAAAAAAAAAAAAAAAGGGCGACTTTTACACGGAATATAAGGAATGTTAAGCCAGCCGAAACAGTTTGAAGATAAAGAACTGGAAATTTTACTCGATGCAGATTTGAGTAAAAACGTAAGAAGATCTTGCGGCGTCATTAAGTGTTGATCAACCAATGATTTCCAGACGTTTAAAGGGCATTGGGATGAATCACAGGCAATGGAATTGGGTGCTGTAAGAGTTGAAGCCGATTAACGTAGAAAGGGGCAAAACTGCACTGAAGTGTTTCTTCAAAGACACAAAAGAAAACTTTTTCATCGTATCTTGACAGGCAATGAAGAATGTATACACTACGGTAATTCAAATCGCAAAACACTATGGTACAGGCGAGGCGAAGCATCAACATCGACGATAAAGCCGATTATTTACGACGACAAGATCATCCTCTGTATTTGGTGAGATCATATGGGTGTAGTGTATTATGAGCTGCTCCAGTCCAACAAAATCATCATTAAAGAACACTACCAGCAATAATTGATGCAAATAAGTCCAACATTGAAGCGTAATAGGCCTGACTACGGAAAGAGACACAGCAAAGTGATCTTTCAGCACTATAAAGCTCGGCCTCATATTGCGAAACCGGTGAAGCAAATGTTCGAAGCGCTTAACTGTAATGTTTTACCACACCCACCGTATTCGTAAGATACTGCTCCATTAAATTACTACCTGTTCCGATCAAAGACTCATTCATTACTTGTCTGAACAGCGCTCCTATTATTTTGAGAATATCCAAAAATAATCAATTCATGGATATCGTCTAAAGACGTGGCGTTGTTTCGACGTGGAATTCACTTATTACCAGAGATATAGGGGGAAATTAGTAGCTGGTGCTGGACAATATTTTGAATGATCAATTTGAAACCATTTTGTTTTTACAATAAAGCTGTATTGTTACCAACAAATCCCTTAAAATTAATGCACACTCACATAATAATGTGACATAGTCTCAATTGCAAAATACACGTTTACATTGGGTTCACAACATTGTTAATCTGGTGATGATGCATGTAGAGTTGGATAGTGTAGGCACGTTTTGCGGTGTCAAGTAATTTTGTAGCATAGAGAAAGTAGAAGATTCGTTGTTAGATAAACATGGTGATGTGTTTATAGAGAAACCTTGTATGTGTAGTAAAAAGAATAATTATATGATTGGACATGGCATAAGTGTAGACAAGGGCGCCAATTCTGGACGGCCGGTGGGACCCGGAACCCCTCCAATGCTCATGTGGGCACCCCCGTATTATATTTATGAATATAGAATATTTGGCATAATTTGAATTCAGTTTGTCTTAGAATTCTTATATATGCCTTCTGCAAACAAACACACATCTGAATGGGCCCCCTAAAGTTATAGAGAAATCGGCGCCCTTGAGTGTAGATAATTGTCGGGAGGATAGCAATTAAATATTGTAGCATGAAATAATGTTATGAAGATATGACTGATGAAAGGTATTAAGGAATAAATTTATCATGCAGAATTAATAAACAGTGTTATAATTGGAAGCCATTCTAATCGTTTTTAAATATACCATTTACTTAATAACATTTTCTTTTGTGAACCAACATTGCAGAGTACTTCAAGCAACGTATTTCCTATGCATCATACTAAGTTTCAGTCAGGGGCGTTATTTCAGGTTTTGCTGGGGGATGCAACAACCTTTCTATGTATATATATAGGGGAGAGAGAGAGAGAGAGAGAGAGAGAGAGAGAGAGAGAGAGAGAGAGAGAGAGAGAGAGAGAGAGAGAGAGAGAGAGAGAGAGAGGAAGAAGGGATAAATAGATATACACCTCCAATAGTCTAATGTGAATCTTAGCGCGTATGCACAAGGGTTGGATCCCTAATAAGGAAGCATTGAACATTCTACAATAGCTACATAGTTTGTGCCTATAGCTTTTATATGTACTCTAGGCATTATCCAACCTTATGTTTAGATACAATAAATGTTTAAATAAAACACTTGTATCATTTATGTGACTATAAACTTCCTCTTTTTTTATTATTTCTTGAGAAATGAAAACAACGTTCATCTGCACTCTGATCTTTTGGCGTGTACATTTTCAAATCATTTTAAAGTTGTATCCGTGTGTTAGCTATATATTCATTAAAGTATATTATATCACCCATAGTTCATATTGTGAAGCACACAAAACGAGAAGCACAGAAATGTATGTCTATATTTACTAATCTTCAATAGTACACATACATTATTGATACATTGGTAATTTTTCTGCAATATCTTAAAATCAGTCATTTAAAGAACAAACTAACAATTAAGATCTACTTCCATTGAGTTCCAACTATGTTTTCCCATATGTTATCTTTCTAATAGGTGTGTGTATGTGCGAAACTCAGAGGGGGACAATTGCCCCTTTCTGACCCCCCTAAATGACGTTTCTGGTTTTAGTCATTTTTTTCTAGTACATACTTCAAAAGCTACTGGGTCGTTGCGAGAGAAATGATTCGCCCTGTATATAGTATAAACTAAGTTCACATAAACACTCATACACACATGGACGACTGCGAGCGAGATGAATACCACCATCATACGAACATGTTTCACAGCTGTGAGCATCAAAAGGAGGCTCTCGATCGATTTCGGTCGTCTTTAAATCGTGACCCAAGTACACTTTACACACACACACATAAACTGAAATTCCATAGAGACCAGGAGGCTAGATGTTTTTGATAAGAGCAATGCGGAGAAAATGATTTCCGCAGAGAAGCAAATGGGGGGAAATAAAACTGTCCATAAATAAAACGATTCTATAGGATATAAAAAAAAGGAACACCAGACGTAAGCACTATTATGCAGTATATAAAAGTACGTTTTCATCATATGATGTATTTTGTTATTAAATATTTCTATTAAAGTACATTTTATAAAGTTATGGTTCGTACATTTTTGGTTTGCGGAAGGCTATTTATTTTACTCTAGCAAAAAACACATTTTAGTACTAGACAAAAGGAAGCAGAAAATGTAATCTCTTCAAATTGTAATATGTAATGTGATGAATACGTTTAAATAATAAAAATACATTTCCAATTTTATGCGATTTAAACACATTTAAATTGCAAGTGGTAAATTATAGAACTTGATGTACGTATTCATATATTATAACGAGGGCATTATTCATGTGGAATATTTAATTTTAGTGAGGGTTATTTAGCGTGAAGGAAAAAAATATTTAATAATAACAATATACATAAATTACGAGTTATTGCTACATTTTTGTGATTTTATGTTAAGGTTGAATTTTACTTCTGTTTCTTTTGTTAAAAGCAACCCATTATGCCATTAGTAAAAAATGTCCATGCTTGGGTAAATTTCTCATTTCACTTTTTATACTAACTTGAGGTTCCTGAATTCAATTTAACCATTTTTAAATTTATCCATCCATGGGGTCACAAGGGAAATAACCTCAAATTTGGGGTATTTGCAGTATAGCTTATAGCAATAGAAAAATTGCTTAGACTTCTATAGATTTTAAATTTACCTTTTTTACTAATTTGAGGTTGCTTATTTTTTAAAAGTGCAATTCCATTCCCATCTGAAGATGGGCAGGTCGCAGAAGGTAACGCCCTCTCTGGGGCCATGAACATTTATTTGTTGGTAGTTTCATTGTGAGATCGGTATCAAGATTTGTTTATTTATTGATATATTTATCTGGTTTGGCATACAGAAGAAGGTGCCTTGAGCATGTTACGTAATACATATGATGAAATGAAGTACAGGTAGAAGCAGAACACAAGGACATATGATGGTGTTAATCTTCTGCTCTTAAACACTGGATGACCTGTTAATTAGTAAACAAGGGAATGCATTCATGAAATTATGTACAATCGATGAATGCATGGTGATAATATATTTATTTTATTTATTTATTTTATTTATTTATTTATTTATTTATTTATTTAACAATCACCAGATACAGCTCAGAGGTCATTTTATACTGGATATCTAAACCCAACAACAACAACAACAACAATGGAAAAGATTTGGGAATGTGTCGGCCAAGGCCTGTTCAGTAGGTACCATCCTGGCATTTGCCTGGTAGAACTGGGGTAAACCCTGCAGAACCACAGTCAGGATGGTCGGCAGCGGCATTCGAACCGCGACCTCCCAAATGCGAAGCCAACGCTCTACCACTTGAGCTACTTCGCTCAGTTTCAATTGTGCCTTTTATATATATATGAGGATCCTGAATTTAATTGGAGTATTTTAAATCTTATTCACTCACGTAAAAATAATAATAATAAAATTTGGGAAATTTATCTTTGATTTATTGATCATACAGAAGAAAGTCATTGAAGAAAATGAAATGAAATATTTGAGTTCAATGTTCCACAATTGTGCCCTTTCAGACTAAAGGAGAGGATACTTGAAATTAATGATGATGGACGAATTGGTGGAAGGAAACGGGAGGACACAGGAGTACCCCGAGACACGATGTTGTCCACTACAATCTTACGTAGGCGGGGATCGAACCAGGAACCCTCCACACCAGGGTGAAGTGCTCTATCACTGAGCTGCAGTGCCCCCAATAAATTCATTGAATATGTAGTACTACAAATAATATACTTGCTTAACATAGGTATCGTATCATTACCTAATCATATACTGTACAGACACTATTCTAAAGAAAAAAAATATAAAAACGCGCAATTAGAAATGTATCCAAGCATGGGTACTTTTACTATTGATATAGGCGGTACTTCAAATGCTTCTGAACTGAGATCATTTATCTCGTGACACCAAGAAAGTGTAACTTCAAAAATAGTTCAATTGGATTTAGCACCCACAAATTAGTATAAAGAGGGCAGTTAGTAATTTAACCAAGCGTGGGCAATTTTTACTAGTGTCCTGACCGAATGTTCTTTGTAAAAATCTTTGAGTTTTACGTCCCACGATTATGCCGGTTAGGCTATTACATGTAGTTATGTAGTACTTGCGGGTATTAGTTGTAATAACCTGTCTTGGTCGACTCAGAATGTTGGGTAAAAAGACTAAGGATCCGTCGTTGCTGACTCTTAATTCAGAGCATTGATTAATAGAGAGAAAGAAGTCCATACGCAATTCCCCGGTATTTATCCTGTGGTGTTATATAAGCCCGCTCAACCATGAGGTAATGACGGTTGCATACATACTCGGTGTTATCGAAAACCAGGTGAAATGTGCATAAGTTTTCACCTGCATTTTCACCATC